>NC_142044.1:24418185-24722685 GCF_982192425.1 Myodes glareolus
TGGCCTCCACCTCCCAAGTGCTGATATTACAAGGGTCCGTTTCTAAACCTTACTGAGAACAAGTCTGGATTCCGGGTGCTGAGGGATCTTAAGAAGCAGACCATGGACTCTGACCATGGACACCACAGCTGCCCATCAAAGCATGTTTATGTGGAGAAGGTACCGTTAAAATTACTTTCCTTTTCATTTCTCTGTGCTTCGAGAGAAATGACCTGTCCACGACACACTGGAAACCAGTGTGAATCACACAAAGGATGCTGCTGCCCCTACCTGGCTGGAAAATTATCACGTGAAAAGGTCTGTAGGTGTCTGGAGTACAGCTCCTGAGAGTCAACTTCCCCACCCCTCAGCCATGAAATCCCCACTGAAAACAGAAACTAGAACTAAGAACTTAAAAAATATATATCTATTTGAATTTTTCTTCTTGTGAACTGACTTAGCTATTTTAAGACGTTTTCTTGGTAGCCGAAGCATAGCAAACAGATTTGTGTTTCTTTCCCATAGAGACTAAATGTCTTCGAACAATCTGTGAAACAGCACAGGTTTCAGAGAATTTACCACAAGTTACCAAAGCCACTACAGGGGACGAGAGTTGGGGCCATGGGAGCTAAAGAGGCAGCATCTCCCTGGGGATATAGTTCTCATGGGTGATTGGGTGGCTTGAGAGGCCCATGGTGGAGACAGGGGCTCTCTTCTCCATGTGGGCCTCTAACTTCTAGCAGTAGGGTTGAAGAACAAACAGGAAACAGTGAAAGCGTTACCACTTCTACCTGCAGGGTTGATTTGATCAGAAGCAGTGAGGAACTAAGCAAGTTTCCTCACTCATGAACTGCATGGCCCGTCAGCGGACGTCTGAGGTAGCCTTGACTAACAGTAGGTGATGGTTTATGGTTTGGTATGAATCATAAGTTTGGCAGACTAGGAAGCTATAGCTCAGAGGGAGTTAGGCCTCCTTGAAATGTCCAAAAGCTGTCTCGAGGGGAACGCTTCAGATCACTGCCCATGGAAACGAATCTTTTTTCCATGATCTCACATGCCTCCTCCACGCGTCTGTAAGGGACGCGTCATGTGTTTGGCCAACCCTGCACGAGGTGTGGAAAACACAGGGATTCCCCAGCCGCAGAGCCACCTTTGAAGGGGACTGCTGCAAAAGTGCAGTGGGTCATTACCCTCTGGGACCTTGCTTTGGGACTTCCTAATTCTCAGAGAAACGTAAGCCAAACAACTCACTTTGCATAGCTGAGCTCAGAACAAAGTGAAATTAGAACACCGTGTTCATTTTCATCTGTAGTCATGTATTTTTAAATACTTCTTTTTTTACATTCAGTACAAAAATAAAGCATGGCTATAAAGAAAACAAAAGGTAAATGTAACAGTTCTTTAAATATATATTTAAGTAAATATCTCTATATGATTCTCCAATTATAAGAATCACCAATAGTGTTTGGTCATTAGAGCAGGGTCAGCATATTTTTTTCTTCTTTCTCATATAAGTCAGATGACAAATATCTTAGCCTCTGAGACCTGTGGTCTCTCATGATACTTTTCAAATCCCATTTTTCTGGTATCAAAGTCTCCATAACGGACGCGTAAAAATGAGAGTGGCTCTATTACATTTACAGAAGCAGATGACAAAGTTGGCGTTGGCCTGTGCACCACTGCTTGCTACTCCCCGACATAAAGAATTAAAATTATTTTCTATATGTGTAGTGTCAGATATACTAGCATAGTATACCTTTTTGCCTTCATGTTATAGCATGTCTGTTCTTCACCAGTTTATTCCTGGCTCCCATGTGGCAAATTGTTCTGTTCTCCATACCCACGAGGACACCAAAATGCCTCCACTTTGAACTACAAGGGCCAATTTGATAAGAACCTGGATGTTTTAGGCATTGGGAATCTGAATACAGGGTACTCAGGTCTCTGAGCCCCCTATCCTTCAAGTACTCAGGCCAGATGGCCGTGTTGCCACTCCCAGCTCAGTCCCGACTCCAAACAGACAGCAGAGAGTGGAACCATTCTCTTCCCCACCGCCCCTTCCCTCTTCCTGGACTCCTCTCATCTGAATGGAATGTGAATCCCCTGGTTTCCTGTTCCTTTGCTTATAGAAGGCTCTAAATGCCACTTAACACTGCTTTTGCTTTTCTTTCTCTCCCCTACCCCCTCACTTTTACTCCAAAACTTTTACTGATAACATTTTATTAGGTAAACGTGAGTTTTAATGAGCTTGGCTCATTTGAGACTTTCCATCCTGTGGCTGCGGCTTAACCACCTAGTCAGAGGCAGGCCGTTTCCAGGAATATGTAAGAAGGCAGAAGCCTTGTTAGCAATAGGGAAGAAAGAGGTCTGTGCAGACACTCAAATTCACAGATTTTTCAACAGCTTACTAGCCACAGAAGGCTAGGAACCAATTAGTATAGATTAAGTCTATTTAGCATCTTCCTATTGAAACCATGCATCTAGGTAATTTGTTACTTCAATCAGTACATCATTTGGATTTTCCCCAGATACAGGATCAGTCAGATTAGGCTCAAATTATAACTGTGTACCTGATTAAGTGTAAAACTGAGGTGATATTATTACCTTCCACAAACTTCTACCCCAACTGTAAAATGGAACTAATGATTAATGTAGGAGTCCCCTCTGTGTGCTATAATTGCCATTAATGAATAAAGAAACTGCTTTGGTCTGTTGATAGGGCAGAACTTAGGTAGGCAGGGAAATCTAAATGGCATGCTGGGAGGAAAAAGGACAGGGCCAGAGAGACGCCATGGACATGCCACCAGAGTAAGACATGCTGCCAAAAGTTAGCTGGTAAGCCACTGCCACATGGCGATACACAGATTAATAGAAATGGGTTAAATTAAGATGTAAGAGTTAGCCAATAAGAAGCTAGAGTCAAATAGTGAAGCAGTATTTTAATTAATATAGTTTCTGTGTGATTATTTCGGTTCTGGGCAGCCAAGACAAACAAGCCCTCTCTTTGCAATAAATGATAGGGTTTTTTTATGGGGCTAAGAAATAAATAGAATTCTGATTGTTGATCCAAAATGCCAGCCACCCCTCCCCACCCCTGTCATTGCCACAGACTTAGCTCTGACTGAAACTGTTCTATCACAAGTTTTCTGGTGAGGATTCCTGCTGACAGATACTCCAGGACTTCACAGCCTGCCTTTCAAAATTCTTCACATCCTCCTCACTCTGCCAAGTGATGAAAGTAACCCCACCTCCAGTTCAGACTCGTGGTCGTTGGGTTTTTCTCAGCTATCCTTTTAACTCCTATGTTTCTAATCAAGGGGGGCACAGAATCATCTCTGAAATATCAACTCTCTTCCAAGTATCATTCTCACACCCATTCAGTGAATACTCGTTTCCCCATGACTCCCTTGGAGTACTTCCATCTTTGAAATAGTTTAGATAATAAGTATCCCCAAATACTTGATGGTCAGTATATACAGCTAATTGGAAATGGTATAATCTTTGGGAGGTAGTAGGAAAAAATAGGTTGATGGGGAAGGTACTTGAGGGAGATGTGAGGCTCGCATCACTTCCTCTCTGTATTTCATTTCTTGGGTACCATGAGATGAGCAACTCTCCTTCAGCCCATACCCTGACCGTGAAGATGTATTGTTCTGCTCCAACAAACAGGCCAAATGATCATGGACAAAATCCTCTGAAAGCATGAACCCAAATATACTATCCTTTATTGTACACTGATTTTATTTGATATATTTTTACAGAAACAGAAAGCTGACTTGGCTAGTTCTCTAGTAAATGCTTATGGATTGACTTACTTAGGAACTGTGTTAGACACTTGATAACAACCTAGATCAACAAATCCTGTCATTCTTCTCTAGTAACTTCTGATTTGGGCCTTTTTATTAATTGACAGTCAGAGGCCCCACTCCTAGACTAAATGATTCAGGAGTCCTAGTATCAATGTATGTATCACTGAGCCTCATGTGGGACACAGACTAGTCACAGAGAGGACATTTTTATGGAATGACTACATATTGGGACTCCTACAGGAAGCAAGGTCCTTCTTGAGGAAAGATAGCATCTGGTTTATGAATATCCCCCTACGTGCAGCTTACACAGAGATTGGTACCATCAACCCAGGTAAATGAATAGGCAGGAAACGGACCTGCTTTGCCTCATGACCCCACCTCCCCTTCGTTAGTTTTCACCAAAGACAACAGAATTCAGCCAAAAAGTTAATCAGCAGATGGTGGAAAAGTTTGAATATCACTGTGGATGAGGAATATTCTTTTCTATTTCCTGAAAGAGCTTAGGTCACAAGTTACTAAAATTGGTGTGTTCTAACAATGGCTAATTATAACCACCACTGCAGATAGCCTATTCACATAGTCATCATCTGTCAACTCAGGATGCTTGGGTGAGGAGAGTCAGCACCACAGAGCCTCAGTTTCCATTTCACTGGAATAAAGCCCATGGTTAGTATGGAGGAACAACTAAATCAAGTGAGGTAAAGTGCATTTTGGTACCTCTTAGTACTTCATTAGTTATGTAAGAAGTGACCAGTTTTTTCTGTAGTTCTTTCAATAATCAAGTATGATAGCAATAGTGAACCTTCATTAATAACAGTGTCTATTTTCCTTCCTGTTAAAATCATAGTTTCTCATTTCAAGAGTGGCATGCCTATTGGTTTATCTCAAAGAACTCTGAGCTCTCTCGATGTCTGATCTGGTGTATAATAAGGGACTGAGGGATGGTACCTAAGAATGTTGACTAGGTGTGTGTTAAGTACACCTGGGTGGGATTTTTTTCTTTGACCAATATTGGGCCACATACCAAGCATTATATTGGAGAAGGGATATGTTAGTGGTCAAATCTCTGCCTTCAGAGAGTTGGGGTTCTACTGAAAGAAAATAGCCAAGTGGTAAATGAAAGTAGCAGACGTGAAATGAAAGCAAAAGGGATGGAGGGAAATAAAGGAGAAATAGCAAGATGAGAGGCGACAGCAAGCTGGCCTGGACCATAGTATCCACCTGCTTCTGACTCTCTAGTGCTGAGGTTAAGGTATATGCCACAACTGGCCTCTTAGTCTTTTTTTATTATTTAGTCCTTGAAATCTTTCATATAGGTATGCAATGCATCCTTGATATTGTTTGAGAATTTAATACCTGAATCTAATATGTTTTAATTAAACCACTCCCTCCCTTCCAAGTTTGCTTACCGTTTTGTAAACCTACTGCATTTAAATGATTCCAATGAGTGCAAGAGATTGTGACCCAGGCCACGTAAAGCCCTAAAAATGAAATGTTTGCTCAAGTACTAAGAACCTTGTGGAATCTAAAAAAGAGAGTATACAAGTTCTATATATGCATACAAGTGTTTAGGACTGTATTCCTCCTTTTGGAAGTTAACATATAGAACTTCTTTTAAAGGTATTCATCACTGTTTATAAGTTGTAGGAGCCATTGACTTGAAATGAAGCTAGAAACATCAATTATTTATAGGGAAGCAATAATATTAACTTCTATATTATGAATGTTTTAGGTTGACAGCAGAACAGTCAGCAAAATGAGAGTCTTTCTAGTAACAAGGCTCTGCACACCAACATGCCTTGAAGGCCAGTCCTGATCTTGAGCAAGTTATTTGACATTTCTCTGCCTAGGTTTTCAAGTGGAAAGGGAATCAAGACTCAAAAAAACTTTTTTCAATAGTATTTTGAGATGTAGCATTGCCTGGGTGACCTGGTACTCTTGAGTCTCAAGGCTATCATCTGACACATGTATAACATGAGGGGGCCTTGCTTGTTCGTGTTTTTCTGTCCTGCCCGGTTCCCCCAGTTGTTTAGTCCCAAAGTAAAATCACACAAGACATCTCTATAAGCTATAAAGCTGATTGGCCCATTATCTCTAGCCTCTAACTGACTAACTCTCACATCTTGATTAACCCATTTTTCTGATCTATGTTAGCCATGTGGCTCAGTACCTTTTTCAGCTGGGCAGATCACATCCTGCTGCTTCGTTGATCTGGGCAGGAGTGGGAGAAATCAACTTCCTCCTCCCCAGAATTCTCCTGCTCTCCTTGCATCATTCCACTTCCTATCTGGTTTTCCCACCTACACCTCCTGCCTGGCCAATCAGCGTTTATTTAAAACATGATTGACAGAATACAGAGAATTCTCCCGCACCACACATGTCTCAGCCTACAGGCATTGGAATTATGTAGGCCTGTGTCAGTGAAGCCACTGACTAGAAAAATAGGGATCTATGTACGCCCTGGTTTCTGTGTTGGGAAGTACAGAAAGCCATTTTTGCATCAAAACACCTTGTATCAAGAGATGCCATTCAGGCCACATGGAGTCCTAAAAATGAAAGGTTTGCTCAAGTCCTAAGAACCTTCTGGAATCTAAAAAGAGAGAGAGAGAGAGAGAGAGAGAGAGAGAGAGAGAGAGAGAGAGAGAGAGAGAGAATGTACAAGTTGTATATATGTGCATACAAGTGTTTAGGATTGTATTCCTCCTTTGGGAATCAACCCTATAGAACTTATTTTAAAGTTGTTTGTTACTGTTCATAAGGGATATGATGACTTGAAATGAAGCTAGAAACATCAATTACTTAAAGGGAAGCAATAATATTAACTTCTATATTATACATGTCTTACTATTTGTGACATAGCCATAATTCATCTTTTTTAAGCTCAGGATAAGCAGCTATAACAGGCAGAGTACAACCCAGGGTACTGCACAAACTCTAGCCCTTAGCATTGGAGGGCATTGCTGTTTGCCACCTCTGCTTCAACGCCACAGATCAAGGGCAAGGACCGCAGTGTGACCTTAAACTATTTAACTCCACTTAATTACCCATTGTAGTAGGAGCACATAAATACAGGATGTCCCTTGGCTCTGCCATTCTGCTTTGCATCATTATCAGAAAGACAAATGTAATTCATGTCCAATTACTCACTCACCGCAAGGTCAGAATATTTATTTTTATCATACTTGTGATTTTTAGGATTACTGATATCAGTATTTACTCATGGCTAACCTAAACCAAACATCCTGTGGATATCTATGAATTGCCATATAGTTATTGTCACAGGTAATGCTGAGTCACAGAGCAAACAAGAAGTTTATGAGTTGACAGGGAAAAGGCTGCAAGGAGGTAAAGATAAGCGTCCCTGGATAATCACTAGTGTCTTGCGAAACAGATGCATTGTTTATTTATATTGTCCATTTATTGAACAGTGGGTGCTTGGGAAACTGAAACCAGCCCAACTAGTGAGGATTAAAACAAAACGCCTATCATTAAGTTTAAAACGTGCTGCTGGGACGTTTTGGTTCAATTTACAAATGCTCATTTTAGCAATGATTTTTGTCTTGCTACAAGTGAAGAGCTTTGTCCAGCTCTCAGACAAAGACAGAAGTAGGAGAGGTAGAAAAAATAAAGGAAACCCTGTGGGCAGGGTTAATTTGCTGAGAAATCTGGAACAGCATTAACTGATGTCCTACCAGAACTCCTGGCAGCAGTTCCTGAGATGACTTTCAAGTGACAGTCTTGAAAAGGAGAACCCAAACCAATAACTCTACCAAAATATATTTGGTTCGTTTCTTTCCTTATGCATATCCAGTCAATCGAATATATTTCATTATCGTTGGTTACTGTCACCAAAATAGTAATAGCTAATTGCCTAAAGATTCCACTAAGTTTTGATCTTTACAGATGGAATCGTGATAGGGTGTGCCTGATATTCAAATCATTTCCTTTCTCTAGCTAGCTGTAATAGCAGTGCGAACAGGTGTGTGTACATATGTGTGTGCATGGTCATGTGCATTTTTTTCTTACGCTGTTTCCTTGTTCCTGCTAGTATCCTCATAGACACTAGTAGTCTGTAAAGCAGCCTTCCAGCCAAGTCTAATGATGAGAAAGTAGTTATAGAACTGGACAAATACTTTTTCTCTGAGCTTCTGTTCTTGCACATATGAAAAGAGGACATAAAACAACTGGTTTCTGAGGTTCCTTCCCATCCACCAGTCTATACTTCACTAATATTCTACCCAGCTTCACTAGGTTATGCTGACATAATTAATGTGCAAGACAGCTCTCCTTATCAATATGGCAAGCCTAAAATAGGGGCAATGTGAATAACTTTTTAAAAAAAATCTTTAGGTTAGAGAGAGAAAATGAGAATCCTTGATGCAACATGGTGTCCAAAGAGCTAAATTGGGTGTTTGACTATATAATAATACATTAGGCTTTAGATCTCTATTCTCGTAGATCCAAAGACATTGAGGAGTTAGGGAAATGGCTCATGGGATAGAGTGCTTGGTACACAGTATGAGGACCTACATCCTCGGGATGCTGATCATGGAAGCATGCCTCTCTAAACTAGCCATGTGTCTTGGGAGGGGTGAGACAAGAGGGCTCCAGGGGATTACGGGGTAGCCAGTCTAAGTTATACAGCGGGATCCAGATTTAGCGAGAGACCCTATCTCAGAAAATAAAGTGAGCAGTTTGATACAGAAGAAGAAGACACACCGTCATTAGGTGAACACATACCAAGTTGGGAGAGGACTTATGGCTAATAGAGAAAAAATAAAGGAAATCTTTACCTTGAAAATGATATGCGTCTTCGATACTTAAAAAATGTGAAAAAGATAAGACATTTCTGTATAGGTTAAAATAAAAAGCTATCCTAGTGAGAAGAGTCAGGAAAATTCCTGTTCTGGAAGTTCATTTTTATTATTATTAATTTTTTATTGATTTCATTGAGCTATGCGTTTTTCTCTGCTCCCCTTCCTTTCTCTCCCTCTCCCATAGTCCCCATGCTCCCAATTTACTCAGGAGATCTTGTCTTTTTCTACCTCCCATGTAGATTAGATCCATGTATGTCTCTCTTAGGGTCCTCATTGTTGTCTAGGTTCTCAGGGATTGTGATTTGTAGGCTGGTTTTCTTTGCTTTATGTCTAAAAGCTACTTATGAGTGAGTACATACGATAATTGTCTTTCTTGGTCTGGGTTACCTCACTTAATATGATGCTTTCTAAATCATCTATTTGCCTGCAAATTTCATGGTTTCATTATTTTTTTCTGCTGTGTAGTACCCCATTGTGTAAATGGACCACATTTTCCTTATCAGTTGAGGGGCATTTAGGTTGTTTCCAGGTTCTGGCTATGACAAACCATGCTGCTATGAACATAGATGAGCACATGTCCTTGTGGTACAACTGAGCATCCTTTGGGTATATCCCCAAAAGTGATAAGAGTCAGGAACATTCCTGTACTGGGAACTCTTAACTGTGTGAGGAAAGCTCTCATAGATGGCACTGTGGAAATCTGGAATGGGCTGTGCCAGCTGGTGCGACAATGACCTAGACAAGATGCTTGCCTGCGAGCTGATGGGTGACTCAAGCGGCACAGAGTGGTGGGTGCTATGACCCAGAGGACATCTGGGAATGACTGCAAGTAGCTTTGGTTTTCACAGTTCTCAGAGGCCAGAGATCTAAGACTCCTATGCTGTGTAGGACAGTTCTTCACTAGCAAATAACCGTTCAGGGCAAAATGTGTCAAAGTGGAGAAATTCTGAAGAGTTTGATAAAGATGTTTAACTCCTCACATCTTTAGAGCTGTGGGGAGAATTTGAACTTGACCTAGCCAAACAAGGACTGTATAAGAAATTGATCTTCAAATAACATTTCCAAAGAAAGGTACCAGCAATGGGACTGGGGATCAAGGGAATAGAAAATAGAAGTAATAAGAAAAAAGCATTAATGTTATATATGCATGGAAATGCCAAAATAAAAATCTATTATCTTGTACATTAACCTAAAAAAATTTTAAAGAAAATAAGATGACTTTAAATGTCTGATTGAAATATAAATTTAAAAACATACTAAGTGAGTATGAAAAAAATATATCAATGCATTGGAATTGCATGAACATGAAAGTGAATCTTTAGGATCAGTGAATTTACTCTTGTTTTGATTAGTTTTATGTGTTAGATTTTTTTCTTTATTTACCCAACAAGTTCAATGTATAGGTAGCACTTTTAAATTCAGAAGCAGAAAACAAATTTAAGTTGTATTTTTAAAGCCTGATGCTCGTGAGAACTGAAGTGTGCATGGAAATAAGAACAGTAATGTTAACGTCGGCGTAGCTGGCAAGCATAAGGAGAGGCAGATCTACTCACTCACTCCCGGCAAAATGTGCAGCGTTATGACCTCTGTGGAAGACAATTTGGCAGTACAACAACAGAGCCTTAAAAATATTCATAGCCTAGGACCCAGTCATTCCAACTCTGGGAAACTAGCCCAAGGAAATAAAAAAAAATAGGTGCAAAGATGTTCATTTAAGCATGATTTACAGTGGTCAAAAATTGCATTATAAAGATGATGGATAGAAATCAGCCCAAATGACTAGGAATCCCTGAATGTTATATTAAACTTGCTAATTCCATGTGGTCCAATACAAGGTCACTGAAGATAATATCTATAGTTATTGTTATAAAAATATGAAAGTTACAATACACAGCCAGCCTTATAAAAGGGTCTAATGTATAAACCAGTATGGATGCAAAATATAAGCTTATAAAAGAGGCGAGAAACTAGAAAAGACATATGGTAAGATTTAACATAATGTAAACATCTTTCTGTTAGAAAATAGAAGTAGTTTTCCCCTTTCTTTACACCTTATTTCAATACATAATTATATAAATAAAAAGTACAATTTTTCTAACCAGACAAAAGCATTGGGGAGACACATCAACTCCATATCTCCATCTGATACACTTATGCATTTGGGAAATAGCATCTCACTTAAGACATCAATAATTTTGTAGACAGAAACCATCAGGATCATTTATAAAAGAAAATTCCTAGGCCTGATAGTCTACCTTTGTTTATTTCAGACATTCTCTCTAATTATGTTTTCTGTATTCCACCATGTCTTTATACATTCTGTTAGCCAGTGTATACCACAAAATATCCATACACTTAATGAACGGATAAATAAGAGAATAATTTACCCAAGATGAACAGTAGAGTCCACCTGGTAGGTTCAACTTCAAAGCCAGTGTTGACAGCGACTGTTCCAGATAAAGTGTAGAGAAGGCCAAAGTTCATTCCTCAGCACTTCGCCCAGCAGGGCTTATTGTTGGGACTGGGTGGTGTGTAGCCTGGAAGTTATACATTGATCCAGTCATAAAGGCATGGGTGTCTTCAAAGTACAGCGTGGGGCTTTCTCTGTGAACAATTCCTCAGTAC
This sequence comes from Myodes glareolus, assembly GCF_982192425.1. NCBI lineage: Eukaryota > Metazoa > Chordata > Mammalia > Rodentia > Cricetidae > Myodes > Myodes glareolus. Next base: position 24,429,416 of record NC_142044.1, read on the forward strand.
TTCACACAGCAGCTGGTAACAATCATGAATCTTGCTTTCCTTTGAAACTTCCTACTTGTTTACTTACCAAGGTGTTGCTCCTCTGGAATAAGGGAGTGAATAAGGAACTCCATTTGTAAAAGGGAGAGCAGGTATTGACAGGAATTTGTGCTGTGTGTCGGTGATAGTCCTTCTGTAAGGCTCTGTGAAGTTGGGATGATTTAAAAGCAAGCCTTGGATGGCTGGCCATAAAAGGGGCCAGATTATAGAGGGGATTTCCACGGCCATTACCGTGGTCTTTGCCAGTGGGTAACAATGCTTTAGTTGTCCCTAGATATTTAAGATTAATGTCTGAATCAGCAGTGTTATTGTTACAAGATACCTAGGTCCTGGGAGCCATTCGGTGAAGGAATTTTTAGCCCCTATCAGAATGTAAAACAGTCTGCAAGAACACTAATGGCCATGCTTGAAACTGCTCTTAAAACACCTTAACATCATGTTGATTAGATTTTCCCCCCTTTGGCATCTAGAATGTAAAATCAATCTAGACACACTTTTACTCATCCAGGTTACACGCCCAAAATGGAGATTAAGCACATTTGCTCATTCAGAGATGAAAAACTAAAACACCAACATAGAGGAAAGCAAATAATCACAGTGAATCTACTATGTAAATGACTTCTTCTTCAATCAAGAATGCAATTAAGGGATTTTCTGTGGACTAGAAAAAACGGTTCTACAGTGTTCTATGCAAACAGTGTATTTCTTCCGTAATGTTTCTGTTGGGGTTGGTAATAGAGTAGAGGAGTGAAGAATTCAGTTCTAAGTCTATACCAAATTAATTTGGGTAATCAGCTATTTCCAGTAACCAGATGAGGAAAGTATGGAGAAGACAAAATGATTTCTCTAGTTGGGAATGTTCTTCCGGCCAAGATATCTGTGCAAAGATTGAAGGGTGAATATGTAAAAACCCAACATTCTCCTCTAAGGAAGGATCAAGATAAGGTGTGTCTATTAATAAAAGACAAACCATCCAGTCAATAGGATAAGTGCCTTAATTCTTGCTCCTTAAAACCTGAAAAATGAAATCGTAGTACCGTCTCATCAGAGACAATATGAGAACCCAGATATGGGGGTGGGTGTCTCAAATATCCCAAATGACCACATAGAACATTAAGGAATTCATTAAATCAAGAAGTCCCTCTTAAGGATACTATTGAGCTTTGGAGGCTATTATAGGCTGTTGGGATACTTAGCCAAGAAATGTGCCAGAGAGTAAAGAAAATCTGAATTGTTAACACCGAACTTTCTTTTATAACTCCAGAAAAGTAGATAGGAGTACTATATGAAATTCTTTTTATTCCCCAGACATATGATTGTTCTTAAAGGCCCGAAGAGATTATCAGAAGGAGAGGGTAGTAGATCCCCTGGGATTGAGGTAGAGTGGTGTGAGCCATGAGACATGGGTGTTGAGACTTCAGATCCTCAAAAGGGCAACAGTCTATCTTTACCACTAAGCTGTCTCTTCCAGCTGTGTGTCTTTCCATTTTCCATTTTGAAGCCAATATCCACATTTACACAGAATAAAAAATACTAACGAAACCCCTGTGGCTCTATGGAACCAAGTAGCATCCTAAAATTTGAAGGCCTAAGTCAATCCTTCTCTCTAGTGAAAATTGGCAGATCAGAAGAATAATTTTGGAGAGTAAAATTCCAGATACCAGAAATTAAATCTGGTACTAGGCCAAGGTCACAAAAGACAGACAAACAAACATAAGTCAAAATATAGATAACCTTATAGATTATTATTAACTTATCATATAGACATTTATGAAGCATCAGAGATGGTGTTAGGTTTCATAGTCCATGAAGAGGCAGAAAATTGTCTGTTGTCCAAGCAGATTATAAGATAGGAACTCCATAGGAAGGATATAAAGGTTATTTATAAGTCTTAGGGGCAAAGTGGAAAGACATGAAGCATAATAGACTGCAAACTTTCTTCAGTATTTGCAAATACAAGAACCTTGGTTATAGGAGTGTTTGGAACAAGAAGCACAATCAGCAAAAATGTTAGTTTATCATCTTTTTTGACATTGGGGTATTTGGAATTTTTCATGCACACTGAAAGAAAGACTGACACACACATGTTGGCATATGCACAAAGAAAATGCATCACTTGTTTCTCTATTAAGCACATGAGGAAGTGTACAAAAAAACAAAAAGCAAGAGTGTGAGGTTGGGAATTAGACGATCCGACTTTGAGTCTCAAAGTTTTGGGGAGCTAGCTGGCTTTAAATACCAATTTTACTCTTTCTGGGAAAACTTGGGAGCTGTGAAAAGCAAAGTAGAAATATATAAAGGTACCTAGTGTAGAGGGTTTGGGGCATGTTTACTAGCTAATTCGTTCTTTCTCTCTGTATGCTTGGAAAGATGACCCATTCTCTTGTTTATTTTTAGCACAGACATAAAAAAGTGAAAATAAGTGAAAGGGGACAGGAAGAAAGAAAAGAAAAGAAGAGCAAAGAGAAAGAAAGGTAAATCTGCAGATAAATTTGGTCCAAGCTTGGGGAAAAGGCCTTACACTTCACATTCAATCCTTTCCTCGTAAATAGGAGTGGTCAGCAACAGCAAGTGATTAATTTAAGACTGCCTGCAAAAGCGAGCATAAATAGCAAGAGGAGAAACCATCCATCATCACGCACTACTACAAGCACTGTTAATTTGGTGTATCTGGAAGCCGGTGTGACATTTTGCTGGGTGGAAAGGTTAGAATTTTGGCGACTGTCTGGGGCTGGCTTGTTTTAGAATAGTAATTTAGACAACACCCAGGTTGGCCAGACTTTGTGGTACATGCTTATAGTTCCAACACTCGAGCAGTTTATGCTAATGGAGGAAGATCACAAACTCGACACCATGTCTATAAAGGGAGAACTGTCTCAAAAAGGAGGGATAAGTTCAGTCTTCATTATTCGCTTTGCTTGAGACTGGTGTTTCTCTCTGTGTGTCTCTGTGTCTGTCTCTCTCTCTTTTTTCTCTCTTTCCAACTTTCTAGAGATAGGGCTATATATCCCGAGTTTTCAAGTAAGAAGTGGAGGTTAATAAAATTTCATATGTTGTAAACTATTCAATAGCAGGTATAATTAGCCCCATCTTGGATACAAGAACTATGAAGCTTGGAAGGGAACATTCTGTAACCTGAAAGTGGTCATGCTGTGTCTGAATTCAGCTGATCAAAGGCTGTTCTGTTAATTATTGCATCATCCTTCCTTCAAGGTCTCACCCAGGTCAGAGACTACCTGGGGAAAGCTGAGTTTTCGCTCTTCCCTCACCAGCACACCACTTGGTAGCAGCCTTTGGTCACAAATGAAGCTGGACATGACCTTCACGCAAGAAGGTCTACATTCCTCAACTGAGATTTCACAAGAGGAAATGATGAGGCATTTTTCTGAGTGTTGAAACTGGTCCCTTTGTCCATGAACACCAACACCGACAAAAGGAATGCTTTGAAAAATTCCTCAAAGGTAAAAGGTAGGCTTTCTTCTCCTTAGTTTCTGATGTAGGCCCAAAAGGAAATGGAAGCTTGTGTAACACAGGCCCAAGTAACTCTTCTGTCAGTCTTAACTGCAAATCTGGGCCACATTTTTTTTTCTTTACTAATTAGGTAAATACTTAAGCTCCTGAGTCACTCTGCTGTCTACCAGTCACTGCTTGTTCTTGCTCTTCCACCCTCCAGTGGAACTTGTAAGGAATTAAGCACTTGAAAGATCCTACAATCAAATAGTGAAAATGAGCCAACAGTGGAATCAATCACCACAGAGAAGGGTGGACAAGTGAGAGATTTAGGACCAGCAAATGCTGAGTCAGGGCCTTCACATAGGCTGCCAACAGACAGAAGAGAGGAGAAACTCATGGGTTCTCTTATAAATGCAATAAGCCTTCTTCTAAAAGTCCAGGATCCACCCCTGGTCGGGTCCTGAAGCTGTGGTTGCATTATGGAGCACAGCTGTGCTTAACCTGTTCTTTGGGAATGCTGCCAGATTACTCAGGGCACTGATGGAGCCAAACGCAAAGCCAGGTATAATCTTTCCTAGGTGGCTAATGGAGAAAACAGAAATTCTCAAAGCCCCGTGGCCACAGAGAATCAACCATACACTCATGGAGGCAAGACAGAACTTTAGCTGTACGGGTGCTCAGAAGGTGGGAGTGTTGCTATCTATAGAAAAGCTTTGTCTTCAACATAGACTATTTTTTATAGAACCAAGTACTGTGCTTAGCCCCAATTTCATTGAATAACTAACCGTCATGTAACTTTCAGGATAAAAGCTATGTCTGCTATTCCCTAGTTATATATACACAGATGGATGGATAGATAGATAGATAGATAGATAGATAGATAGATAGATAGAAAAGTGATCAATATCATTTTATTTTAGAAACAAAAAAATGGTGAAAACCAGGAAGAGAAATGTCAGCAAAGGCAACAAATGAATAGACATGCCACAGGTACTAGTAACAGACCCTTTATTCCTTGGAAGCATGAGGGTTTTGTTTAGGAGGCTTGCCCAAGAAATAGTCACAAGCCTGAGTCTTCCCATTGTGCATCCCAAACCTCTTTTCAGGCACATAACATAGGCAGCTGGCCTGCCCCTGGCAGTTGTTACCATACTCATAGAGAGTTGACACTTTGGTTAAGGGTGACTAAGAGAGAATGCCGATGGTGGCTACAAATCAGTCAGATGACATTTCCTTAAGCTTTGCTTTCATTTCTCAGTGAAAGGTTGATGCATTTGGTTTTCCTGTCATATCATTTCAGTAATAACCCATGGTTACAACACATTTCTAGAAGCCTGTAACACTAGAACTACATAATGAGCATTGGAATGTAAGTGGAAGCCCTTCAGTATGGGATATTTGGAAATCTCCTTAGAAGTCCTACATACTGATTTTACCCCATGTGAAATGATTCCCTGTTTCCCCCATGCCACACAGAATTCTGAAAGCTTCTCTGTCCTCTTGTATCTTTCACTGAGCTCATGGTTTTTCACATGGCTCTGGTGTGGTTGGTCTTGGAGAGTCAGTATTCTAATAACTAAAAACCCAGTGTTCAATTTGCAAGGACTCAATGATCCAGACCAGTCAGATCAGAAGCCTGCCTTTGTTCTGATCATCATGGAAGCATGATTTAGTGGAAAACACAGACACTAGATCTTAGCCAACACGTGATACAGATGTTACCAGTGATTATAAATGTAATATCAACATCAGAGTATAGGAAGTTTAAAAACTTGCAATAATATGACACAAAAGTAAAGGGCAGTGGGTAACTCACCTTAGAAGAATGCTGTAGATGTCTTAAAAAAGAGGCTTCTGAGCTGAGCGGTAAAGAGATGCAAAAGAAAAAATAGCTAGTCATCTAAAAGGTGGCTGGTAAGGAGACTGAGTTTTGGGTATTCAGCATTTGAAAAGATGAGGACAAGAGACTAAGGATTCAAGTTCAATGATGATTTAAGAGACCACTGAAGCACAGTCAGCAAAACATGGTGGTGGTGTGGTTGACCTCTCAACAAAGGAAGATGTTTTTGGTTAGTGTTGCGGAGACGTATGGATAGAACGTTTCCATGCACAAATACATGAGTAGTTGCTATGTTAGATGCGTGGTGGTACAAGTGTGGAAAAGTGGGGAGGGCAGGAGCCTACACAAAGACCCTTGGGAGCTCACACTTCACGTCACGATTCGTGACAAAACTCAGATGCGCAAGCTAGAGTGCTTCGATGTAGAGGTGTTCTTTCGTTTTCGTCACACAGAGAGACTTCTGAGTTTAGCGAAAGAGAAGCTTCCACAAAGGACAGAGATTTCAAGTTAGGTAATGAAAGACTAGTTCTAGGCTTCGAAGAAGAGAAGGGGAAATCCAGAAATGGCGAGGCCATAGCAGGTGTGGTGAAAGAATGCATGGTGGGGAAAACCAGATAGACTTTCTGCAGATGTTCCCCTTTCTCCAGACCCGGTCGCTCTGTCCTTTTCCTGGTGCTGCAGCATACCACCAGCTTCAGTCTCCCTTCCCCACGGCCCACATAGCCTGTGGATCCCATAGACGGTCGCCTCCTAACATCACTCCTCCAAACAATAGCTGTATCTCTGCCCCCACCACTAGCAAGTAAGATGTATGGAATAAAGGTAGGACTTACTGTGTACATTAGAGCGCCCATGAGATTTTACTTTTCTTTTAAATTTTATTTTGTTTAATCTGGAGGGGAGGTTGCAAGGGCAGATGAGAAGTGACAAGCAGATGAGGGGGATCAAGATGAATGATGTAAAATCAATAAAGAATAAAAATTTTAAATAATTTTTTATTTAATAAATAAGAAGTATTGAGAAAGAGAAGGGGACTCATGAATCTTCCTGGAAAAGGGGAATAGACTATATTTTATGGATAGATGGGGGAGGGTGGACTAGGAATGGGATGGTTCAGGTTTGGGTAGAGATGGGGTTCAAGGAGAGAGTTTGGGAAGAGATAACTGGAATTGGGAAATATTTGGGGGTTGATGTGGAAACCTAGTGCAGCAGAAACCTCCTGAAATCTATGAAGGTGCTCCTAATGAGGACTCCTAATGATCAGAAATATGGAGCCTCAACTGCCCTTCTCCTGTAGCCACGCAAGTGTTCCAGTGAAGGGACTGGTTTGCATTTAATTAAGGTGTTTGCCAAGAGGGTTCCAAGGGACTCCCTGAACAACCCAGGCTGATGGTAACTCAAAGGTCTGCTCTCCACAAACTAGCAGCAGGGCTCTACTGCTGAGGACAACATCCACACAACTCATGGAACATGGAGAAGTTGAACTGGAACCAATATAGAGTCCTCACCCCTATATTTGAGTCTCTTTGGTCTGGGATGGTACTCTGCTGAAAGAGAAATGCAGACCCCAAGCCAACCACAAAGCTTTTACCTACAATCTCTCCTTTCCTGGATAATATGCAATGGTAACAGTAGCACAGAACCTGTGGAACTAGTCCATCAATGTCTGATTTGATTGAAGGCCCATTCTGTGAAAGAGAATCCATACCTGACACTGCACAGGTAACCAAGAACCAGGGGCTAGATAGCCCAGAGACCTAGGGTAAAACCAAGCACAACTTGTCAATAAAAGAAAGGAAAAAATGAAGGGTGGAAGGAAGGAATAAAAAAATTATTCTTAATGATATTCTGTCACATTCATAGATCAGTACCTTATCCAATATCATCAGAGGGTCTTCCTCCAGTGGCAGAAGGGAAAAATGCAGAGATCCATAGCCAGACATTATGCTGTCAGAGAGAGTCTAAATGTGAGACCTCCATCAAACCTCTCCCCCTCAGAGCTTGGGGAATCTAAAGGAAGAGGAGGCAGAAAGATTATAAGGGACAGGGTGATGGAGGATACCAGGAAAACAAGGCCCTCACAATCATCTAAGAAAGTCACACATGAGCTCACAGAAGCGGCAAGCACAGAGCCTACATGGGTCTACACCAGGTCCTCAGTGTATGTACTATAACTGTTAGCTTAGTACTTTTATGGGACTCCTGACTGTAAGAACGAGTAGACACTAACTGCTGTTCTTGCTCTTGGGACTCTTTTCTTCCTATTGGATTGTTGTATCCAACCTTAAGATAATAGCTTTTACTTCATCTTATTATATTTTGTTTTATCATGTTTGGTTGTTTTCTCTTGGACATTATAATGAGAGACAGAAAGGGAATGGATCTGGAAGAGAGTGGAGGTGGGGAGGAACTGAGGGGAATAAAGGGAAGGGAAACTATAATCAGGCTATACTGTATGAGAAAATCATCTATTTTTAATACAAGGAAAAATGGGGAAAAACAACAAATAAAAATTCAGTAACTGCTATTAGATCAATAAAAAATATGTAAAATCAAACAAAAAGAACTTACATTTTTAAAACACTTGAATTTGTATTTGCAAGACCACACTTTAGTGCATGGAAATTAGAAGATCAATTTTCTTCATTTCTATAAATTTTCAAAAATATTCCTCTTATATAATAACTAGAATAAATTATCTTTAGCAGTTCAATTTTTATTTCTATTTTTAAAATATTTCTTTTATATAATAACTAAAAAATTATCTCTTACTTTCATAAAAAGAAGGAATACATGCAAGATTTTACAACCATGAGTATGGATGAACTTGCGAAAACAGTGTGGAAGGAGAATGGATTTGATAATATAAGTAGGAGCCATATTGCGGGGGAGCCAAAGCACTATGGAGGGTCCTGTGTCTATTCAGAATATAAGAGAAGTATGTTCAATTGTACAATGATAAGGATGACTCCAGGAATGAGAAGCATGTTAAGTGTGGGATTAACCTAATTGCAATGTGATTTGCAATAGGAATTGGATTAAACATTACACTGGAAAGCCCTGTTACTGGGATATGGTAGAGGAGTACACAATACCTTTTCCCAGGCTTATATTCTTAGCTACACTAACAATGAAATAAAAAGACAAATTGATGCCAAACACAGACAGAGCACTTGTTTGTGCCGGGTTCTATTTCAAATGCTTTTTGAATATTAACTCGTTTTCTTCTAACAACTTTATTTTGAGGGGTGACAGCACAAGAACTTAAAACACATTGATTTGAGGTCACAGCTCATACAAGGACGTTTTTATAGCTCCAGACAAATGAAATGACAATAATACCTTCATTCCGGAAAACATTACATTGGAGAATGGGTTTATTATACCTATGAGAGTGGAGATTTTTCCAATTTAAATCCCAGAAGTAAGCCAATGTATTAGGCCTTGGATACACTATAAAATCCTAACCAAAGCCATTTCATAAAATTAGCCAAAATAAGGGTTAATGCATGCTGTCTATGACCATGTCACGTGTAGGTAGCAGCACCTGAGAAGACCAGGTTGAATTTGTTTACATTCCCACCCCAAGCTCATAGACCATTTTAAGTATTGAGGGGAAATGACTAAAGGGAAGGAGAGAGGTCAGGAATGTTGGTGTGATGGCTCGTCCATGTGGAAGAGAATACTAGAAGAAAACGGCCCTTCCCTACAACATCTGTCCTTCACCAAGATTGGCTGACTTAAGAGTATGTTATGGGTCGATGACCATGAAGAACCATATGCTTAGGTCTGAAACTGTGTCAAAGGAAAATCAGCATTTATGATGTTTATGGTTCAGTCAATGAATAAAATTGTTTTCCTCCCATACAACTGCCATAATTATTAGAGCCACCACTATATATATTCATAATCCTCTGTAAAATCAAAGATTTCCCACTTAAAATTCCTGTACAATTATCACCAAACAAATTTACTATTTGTAACTGTTTTGGTATATTTACGAAAACCTAAGAGACTCATGATGTAACATTCAAGTTTTATTAATCATAAAAGATTTTCTAATATGTGACCATGTTATATAGAATCAATATTATTTACTGTCTACTAACTAATATTAGCCAACATTTTCTTATTTACATATTTTTAAATATTTAATTTAAAAATTATTACGTAGATAAAATCTTATAAACTATTAAATTTTATATATAAACAATTATATTTAAATTAATATCAATTATATATAAATTAATATAACTGTTATATAATTTATTCAGTTATCTACTTAAGAAGAAACAGATTTGAAATTGAAATATCAGTACAATAATCTATAATACATGGTGTTTGCATGTCGTACAAAGTATAAATGTTAGGGATCAAGAAGATTTTAGAGTTTTCATTTTCATCTTCCTCTCGTGAAGATCAGGAATTATCAAACAAACAAGCAAGCCAGCAAGCAAACAAACAAAAACAATTGACAGAATGGTAACTGTTGCTTTCACACTAAAGAATCAAAGGAAATGTAATAACTCATGCAAGTCTCTGGTGCCATAAATGCTACCTATTGGACTAGAAATATGGCTGAGGATAAAGTCCAACAGCAGGTTCTTAATGTTCAGTGATATCAATTACATAATAATTAAAATACAGCAGTTTTTTTAAAAAAATATTCAATAAAAGATTTCTCTGTGTAGCCCTGGCTGTCCTAGAACTCACTCTGTAGACCAGGCTGGCCTGAGACTCAGAAATCTCCCTGATTCTATCTCCTGAGTGCTGGAATTGAAGGCATGAGCCACCACCACCCACCTCAGTTTTTAAAATTGTAATTGAAACATTCCTTTGCATGTTACTCTCAAGCACATGGTATTTGTTAAAATTAGCCAACAAATGCTCGTTCCTCTTCAGATGTTGATGAAAATGAGATGACCCAAGAGAATGCTTCATATAGCCCTGTGGATTAATTCTGCCATCATATATGGTATTTATTTTCAATACAAGATATATATTAGTAGCAAGCATAAGTCAAAATGAACTCTGCCTTTTAAAAATTGATTTTGGTTATGGTATTTGGTCACACCAAAGAAAAGTAACTAATACATAATCCTTCTTGTATTTGTGTCTGAGAAGGGGCAGCATTGTGTTAGATATTAAGTGACCAACCATCATGGCTATCCTAGATAGAACAGGTCACCAGTGACAGAGCATCAGTGCTAGGAACTGAATGATTTAGAGGAACGTCCAATGTACGTGTCCTGCAGTTCTCTGTTTCTCTTATCAATGCTAGATTTGTGCTTCTTTTTGGGTGTGCACATGTGTGCACGAGGTGGAGACAAACTAATGCCCCTGTCTTCTATACTCCCTTTTTCCTGGTAGTAGGCCATTATTTTCAGCCTTTGCTTGAAAAATAGTGCTACCAATTACTTCCCAATCATGAATATTTTACATTAAACAGTTTAATACTGTATCCTACTAAGAATTATGGTTCTACTACTTAGTTGGTTTTACAACTTGTTAGCATTTTTACAATATACATGACTTGGCAGAGGTTTAGAGTAGTAGGTGTAACTGACTTTTGATGTCTTTGAGAAAGCAGAGGCCTTCAGGGCAGGGATGATGTCTTTCTATGGGTCCTGTTCTTCAACTAAGCACCATACGATTCATGAGCATTGAACAGCATCACTCCAAGTTCCATAAGAACCAATCGTACAGGAAGCAGAGGTAGTCAGTGTGAGGGGAAAAAGGCTCCTCCCCATGGTTCTTGTTCAAGACCATTTAGTGTGGGGCAAAAGTAGCAGCAGTGTTCTTAAGAAACTCCCAAATAGGGCTGGATGGTGGTGGCACGTGCCCTTAATCCCAGAACTCTGGAGACAGAGACAGGTGGAGTTTTGGGAGTTCAAGGCCAGACTGGTCTGCAAGAGGTAGTAGAGCTGACCCTGCTGGCAGAGGCATCGATAAACTGGCCCTCAGGGTGTGAGAGTGGTCATCTCCCCCTCTTCTGCAATGTGATCATAAAGGCAAGAGAATGACACCTTTTCCCCTTGCTCCTACCACCTGCTGCAGGTGATGGAGCTAACCCTACTCCTGACCAGCTGCAGCACTCAGTAAAGCGGACCCTGCACCTTACCTGTGAAATATAGTAGAGCTGGCCCTGACGGTGTAGGTGAGGAAGATCTGTGCCTGTGGGCCTGAAAGCAAGAGAACTGCTCCTGCCCCTTGTTCATCACTGCAAGGGGCGAACTAGCCAGGGCAATGCTGGAGAGTTCGCCCTAGTGACAAGGACAAAGAGAGGTGGCAGACTGACCAACCATGCAACTATCCAGGCCCAGAACGAGTGTCATGAGTTGGCTCATCCCAACATCCACTGCATCTATGATCTGCTGGAGCACATGAAGGGGCTGGTACTGCAGACTGAGCTGCAGGATTTCCATGACACAGAGCAAAAACAGGATATCCAAGAAGATTCCCAGTGAGGGCTCAGCATTGAGAGTGTAGCGGAAACCAGAGGACTGGAACTAGACCAAGGACTCTTTGCAGTGAACACTTGCAAATAAAGATATATGGACAAGGGTATATTGCAGGGCTCACTGTGTCTGTCACACTACAGCTTCCATGACAAGATTGATTTTTTTTTCTTTTTTTTTCTCTTAAATTTTATTTTATTTTATTTCGGGAAAGTGGTTGCAAGGGCAGAGTGTGGATATAAAGGGATAAGGAAATGAATGGGATCAAGATGCTTGATGTGAAAGACACAAAGAATAAATAAAAAGAAAGCAGAGACAAACAAACAAGCCAGCAAATGAAAGAGCAAAGCTTCCAGAAGAGAGCGTGTCATAGACAGGCAGGAGTCTCATTGCTTCCTAGTCTGCATCCCCAAGTTCGATGAGTGTTATATGTAGCCATGGAGAACAGCCTGTTTAGACGGCATGACCTCATTTTCCATGAGTGTTCCGGCTAGCTGGACTGTGATCTCCCCTGTGTTGGCAAAGACCCCGGAAGACCAGAAGCTTAGTAACATTGGACAGCATGGTGTGAATGGGATACTTTTCCAGTCATCTGAAAGAAACATAAGCTGCTTCAGAAACCTGTTCTAATGAGCTGGACCATCAAACCTGAAGTCCAGAGCTGTTAACAAGGTGGGACAAGCGGGCCCTGTGACAGCTGGTTCTCCACCCCAGGTAGATTACATTTGAACAGACTTGGAAATAATACTTCTTGCCATCTCCATCCTCTGGGAGATGGAGGGGAGATGGGGTTTCTGGGGGAAACTGGAAACAAGAGGCTCAAGTCACGGCATGGATTAGAAGCTGCAATTTCAAGCTTAGTGGTAGAAGCCTCTGTGGTGGTTTGAATAGGAATGAACCATTGAGGCTCATTATTTTAATGTTTGGTCCCTAGCTGGTGGAACAATTTTGATAAAAGTTTAGGGGTGGCCTTTTTTGGAGGAGCTATGTGAAGGCAGGCAGAGAGGGTGAAGTTTCCAAATGCCCAGTCCAGTTGTGTGCTTTCTCTGCCTCCCACTTGCAGGTAAGATATAAGGATTCAGCTACTTCTCCAGTACCACGCTGTTTGCCATGCTCCCCACCATGCTGACCAAGAACTCATTCTCTGTAACTATAAGCAAACCCCCAATTAAATGTTTTCTTTTATAGATTGTGTTGGTCACAATGTCTCTTTATAGCAATAGAACAGTAACTAAAACACCTTCCCTTTACATTATGCCAAAATACCCTCTGAGTTTTCCCTGCGCTTTAGAACCTAAGAGCTTCCTCCCTCTCTTCTGTCAATCACTGTTACCTTACCATCCTCACTCCTGTTTGTACTTTAGAGCATAGGTCAGACCTCCTCCTCTTCCAGGCAGCTTTCTCTGATTTCTCTAACTTCCTGTGCTAATGTCTCACCATGCATCTCCCATTTCTTGACTATAGAACTTTGAATTCAACCAGTTCTGAGCTCCTCAAACATCCTGGCATAATCTGCTCTAGAGCATGTCCTTAAGCAACAACATATGCACAAGGTATTCAGTGCCTTTGGCAGGATAGGCATATGCTAGGGGTCAAACGTTTACAATATACTGGGACCATACCTTGTAACTTTTTGCTGTAGGAAGTCTTACAGCTAGTGGGTACCCGCTATTATCAACACCACAACTTTGTAAATATAAAAAAATGTGTTGCTCTGAGAATCTAGTAATTTGGAGGGACAATTCCAAGATCATTTTGACAGTAGGATATTCAACACTGACTCCAAACCTCATTTCATGTTATCATGCTCCTTTGCTTAGTTTTAGTCATGTGAATAGCATGTCTCATGTCTTTAGATTTCTTTTGGAGGCTGAATGTGCCAAATGCCAAATACATTTGCCCGTTTTCTTGATCAAAGACCTTAAAGTAGTACGGTACACCGCACAAACCCTTTTCCACAATCAAAGCCTAGTTTCCTAAGCTGTTGGTGCACTGGCTGCTAGTTAGTTTCATTCTAGTAAGAAGGCAGCTATTCACCCAATGTTCTCTTCCTTTGTGGAGATCAGTGAACTAAGCACGAGTCAATGTGAAGACACAAAAATGAAAGCCTGTGCTTAAGTTCAGGAACGTTCTCCAGACCATTATTTTCTAGAACGTCCCTGAAATGGGCTGAACCCGCATGGCTTTCCAACTTCTCCCTCTACCTAATCTTGTTTTCCTTACAGGTATTGTTTCTAAGGTCCTTTCTTCCTACATGCAAATCTCAGTCTCCAAGGGACTTTCTTAGAAAACCCAGACACAGATCAGAAAATAATAGGTCCTTGATTCAAAATTACTAAGTGAGTAAAAAGTTGCAAGAAACAATTACATAATCAAGGAAAAGATGCATCATTAAGAAATTGTGAAAGTTTCTCCATGGACACTCTCTGACCCATTATGCAGGTCACATGATTAAAAATCTAATCCACTTTGAGATGACCAGTTGTATCTTTTGTTTCATTATTTCATGTATTCACTACGACTTGGTGTGTATTTGAAACTTTCTTAGTCTGTATTCTGCTTGAACACTGTAGCATCAGGTAAGTTTTGCAGGTTCATCCTAGAGTGTTGTAAAGGAGGAGGCTGCTTATTCATCCCAACTGCCCAGTCCCAAAATAATCATGTGACCTACATAATGGGTCAGAGAGTGTCTGAAAATGGAGAAACTTTCATTGAGACAGTTAAGTTGGCTTATTTCCCTTAACATAATGACCTCAAGGTTTCTCTTTGTTGTCACATATTATAGGAGTTCCTGAGTTTCATAGCTACATTGTAGATCATTGGTGCATGTGTGCATGCACTTCTCTGTGTTTTCAGGTGAGTTGTGCATGCTCCAATCATATTTTTTGCCTATTCATCTGCTAACAGACACCGTCATTTTTGCATCTTAGCTTCTGAGAATCTTATGAAATGAAGATTGAGATACCTCTTCAAGGTTTTTGATTTCAGTTGTTTTTAAATCGTCATGGGATTGGTGGCCCTTGTGGACTATTTTCAGTTTTCTGAATGGCTCCCACAGTGCTTTCTTCTCTGCTGTACTTTCTTGGATTTCATGAACAGTGTTGAAGTTCATTGCTAGCAAAAGGTCATAGTGGTTTTTATTTTAGCTTCCTTGATAAGGTTGAGATTCTTTTAGGTACACTTTTAATTATATATATGTCTTCTTAGCAAAATGTTGTTCATTCATTTGTAATTATCACAAAAATACAGGCAACCTATATTACATACTTTCCACATTTCTAATGGGATGGCATTTAGAAGGCAGATAAAGTTTGATCTACTTATCTTTATTGAGTAGTCTTATATTAAAATAGAAACAATGCCCTAAGGGACGAAGAGGGAGGAGGAGAGGGAGTGGGGTGAGTGGGAGGGTGTTGGGAAGAGGGGCGTAAATGGAAACTTTTATAATTTAATAAAATTTACTTTAAAAAAAAAGCTAATTGACAAAAAAAATAGAAACAAATTGCAGGATAGGTAGATGGAGACTTAAAACAATTGTACTGCACAGAGCAAACTGAACCTCATCAATGCTGAAAGTCCAAGGAATGCTGGATACAGATGATCAAATCGGGGGGGGAGGGGGTTCTGATAGTTTCAATCTGAGGGTCTGACAGAGGTGTCAAGACACTCTAACGGGAATATCTGGGCTTACAAACGTTCAGTTTAGCAATCCCAACAGAGGGAATATTTGCTCTTTCCTAATTGCTTTAGAAAAACTCCAGGATTGCAACTGAATAAATTAACTTTGATCATACACCCACCTCCAAGCCACTTACTACAAGATGCTTTGTAACACTGACAAAGACTGTGTAGTGTGCTCATTTCAAGCTAGGCACAATTAAAATCCAGATCCTTCCAAACTGTATGCATGGAGGCAAGGAAAACAGATATCTGCCCCACAGAAAATATTTAAAAAAGCAGAGGGATTTGGGGAGGGCAAAGGGGGTGGGTAACGTTTTCAGTAAATAATAGATTCTCACTTTCAGCTAAACACTTTCTTGAAGCTCTACACATATCCCTGGGCTGTGATTACACCTATGATGCAAGCCTCACCTTTAACACCATGGTCTTTCCCCAGAAAACTGCAGTGTGTTTGCACATACGGTACAGGTCACCAATCCCTGACTGCTTCTAGTATGGCAACTAACTTTTCTAAGCAGCAGATTCAACCTGGGTTGTCCATTCTGTTGGTTACATACCTCATCTCCTTGACCTTCCATATTTGATAATTATGAGAAGTGCATGCTAAGAACTTTAGTTATTAGCAGAATTGGGCTCTAGTTATTTGAGCCAATAATTTTATTTAAAATTGTATCTATTTCCTTCCATCCTTTGTGCCAATTCTCCACCTGTCTTTCTTGCATACTAGAAAATCTTTCCTAAGAGAGACATACATAGATCTAATCTACATGAGTAGTAGGAAAAGACAAGGTCTCATTAGTAATTTGGGAGCATGGGGACCTTAGGAGAAGGTTGAAGGGGAGAGAAGAAGCAGAGAGGGGAGCAGCAAAAAAATGTAGAGCTCAATAAAAATAAATTAAAGGAAAAGGAAAAGCTTTCTATGTACACTATGCTTAAAATATTAATTAATAAGCCAGAAATAGAAAAGAAGGAAGAAAGGAAAGATGGGAAGAAGAGAGGAAGGGAGGAAAGGGAGGGAGGGAGAGAGGGAAGGAAGGAGAGGGAGGAAGAAAGGAAGGAAAAGAAAGAGAATAGGTTTTCAGAAGTATTTATTATAAATGCAACAGCAATATTTTGGAGGAGGTTCAGGAGGAAAGTGAAAGGATGGAAGAATTTACGTGTAGCCCAGAAGTCTTTTTTTATTGCTAAGTCAAATTATCTTGTTTGGCTTGGAAACCTCTCCTGTACAGAAAGAAGAATTTTAAACCCCTGCTTAATATTCTGAAATGTATAGATGGATACAATACAGAGTTCTCTATAGAAGATATTGTTCTGGTAATTGAAAGTGTGACTGTTCACCTTTTCTTTTGAAATACTACATTCATATAAAATGAAGTGTTTTTTTGTTTTTTTTTTTAAGTTTCATCCTTCCTCTACTTGGGATGGAGTCAAGGGAACAAAAACATATTATCTCCTTGGACCTGAGTAAATGTCAATACTTACCATCCACCCAATCAGAGAAAGAGCCTTCCCAAGAGAACCCAGTAGAGCAGAGTAACACATGGCTGCCATGAAGAAGTAGGTGAGAGGGTGGCGTCATCTGAAGTTCTTTGTGTCGGTTTGGATGCTTGCCCAGTACACAGAAGTGTAAAGGAAGTGATTTCTCTCAAAATAAACACATCAATCAAGAAAGATAAAGAAAATAACTATTTTGTCCTTTGATGTGTGAAAGAAAGCATGTCATGTGGAGCTTATTCCCATGCGGTGTCTTTATTTCCCCTTAAGTCCTTTTCTCTACCTCACACATAAAACTATTAAAAATGGACACAATCTGTCAAACTAGAATTATGTGCTCTGTACTGTATAAAGTACTTCATTTAAATTGTGATGTTGGCTTGTGCGCAGAAGTGTGATAGGCCGCCAGTATGTTGTCAGAACTTTACAGGTAAAAGATCTCTAGTGACCCAATCAAGTAATCCACAGCAGCACACACAGAACTTTATAAATAAAGTAATTCAAGCTAAAAGAGGTAAAATGGCCTCACTGGCTATTTAAGCCTTCATCCATCCTGCTGAAAGGCAGGTTCCCTGGCTCCAGCAGTGAGCAATAACTATGTAACAATCACACCCAATTCAATGTTTAAAACAACGAGCCCCTATATTCTTCACAAGTCTATAGAGCACTTGGGTAGTTTCTTCTGGTGTTACCTAAGCTCACTAGGGCATATACAGGCAGTCACAGGTTGGGTAGATAGCACTGTAAATCTTGTTTGAACTCACTTACATGCTTAGAATAAACTAACTACTCGCTGACCTATGATGGTCTTAGTTAAGTCAACCAGATGAGTTTTCAAGAATGAAGGGCACCATAAATGGACTCCAACCCAAAGACAAACTTTTCAGGTGCCCTAATGGTCAGCATCAAGCTACCAGATACTTACAGGGATGTGAGCTTACCTCTTTGTGGGGCAGCCTGCTGCAATACTTTTCTAATACTAAACAAAACGTCTTCCCTCCAGTTGTTTTTCATGTTCTCTGGGGCAAACTAAAATGGAAATAATTTCTTTTATGAGACAATCATCTTATACTCTGAATCACCTATTGGTATCTTGATTTTTTTCTAAACCCAATTATTCAATTGCTCATCAAATGATAACAATATAAGAATACTTTATGGCCTATATATACATATATTGCCAGTGTTCTTCCCACTTGTGGAACCCAAAACTATTTGTGTACTCTGAAATCTGCTCAGTAGTATGGATGTCAGTGTTCCAGACATTCTGCTTCTGTCAATACAGCCAAATCTATCTTGTTTCTTCTCTTCTCTATGAAATTGCACTTCCTTTTTACTACATTATATTGAACTTAGTTTCTCATTCACAGTAAATGATTTGGAATATGACATTCCTGTCCACAATAGGATGTCTATTTTGGAGACAAAAGACAGCTATGTGTTTGCCTTTATCTCTTTATCATTTTCTTTGTAAGTTCAGTCCTATTTTTATAGTGTGTGGTAACAAGCGAGGTTGTCATTTAGCCTTCTTATTCATCACCCCGATGTCCTCTACTGAGACACTTTTCCAGGGCTGGGCTTCGTGAAGTCGAATAAGGTATAAACACACACTATCTTCCTCCAACATTTGAAGATTCTGCAGGCTCCTGAATGAAGTAATGGTGGTAGAACAGTGTCTTTCAGGTAAACTCTGGGTTGCATGGGTTTTCTCCTATGAACTTTCCTTGCATCCTAGAGGCTCTTTAGAACTGAGAAAGAATCTAGAGCCCTTTGAAGAAAAGGAGCATTTGGCTTCTATGCCATCATTTATTTCAGACTTCCTTGGTGAGCAGATGTCTTATTAAGCCTTCAGCATCCTTGAACACAACCTCAGGTGCTGCTGTGATAGCCAATCCTTAGGTCCTCATTTTGCAGAGGATGCAACTTGACACTAACCCTTCTCTGGATCTTCCGCTTCTTTTGGACCAGTAACAATGTAACACAGTCCTCTCCCTCTCTGCCCTGGGTAGCAGTGTGTGAAAGGAAACCATAGTCACCTTTACTTCTCTGATATTCCTTGCTACACAGTGAGTTCTAATCCTGTGTTGAGTCTACACTCTATCTCCTTGAGGTAGGGGGAGAACATGCTTACAACCCAAGCTTTGTCCAAGGATGCAGATAGTGAAATTCTGATGCTTAGATTCTCCTGAATCACATTAGACTCGATCTTGGAAGAAAACTTTCCACACCAATGGGTAAGACAACTCCAATAGGCCTATAGTGCCTATGGAGCCTCCAGGTTTGGTTCCTAAGTCTTTAGCCAGCACTCTAATGTCTCTCAGAACCATGTCTGAATGGCCCTGTATCAGACCCAGAATTCTCACTAATCTACAGTGAGCACTGTGAACAATCACTTTCTCTTTAATAGAAGTCAGGTGCCTCCTTTGTCTGAATTTTGTTTTCCCTCTGCTGCTTTTCAGTACACTGAAACCATGCACTTTTATACCACTGTCTCAGTAGATTTTTAAAGAAATATGTGTTCTAGAATTAAAAACACACAGCTCTATGCCTTCAAACTGGCCATCTTCTTAAGTAAGGGCAACAGTCATTGGTTATATTTGGGGAAGTAGAACAGTGAATAAAAAAGGAATTCAGAAATTGGCATCTGGAAGAGCCAGCAACAATGAATCCCTTTTAACATAACTTTGACAGTTGAAGGTCTATCTGAAACCTACTAGGAGCACTTGCAGGCTAAGAAAGTTTCTGCATAAAGATAGTAAGGGAACCAATGCTCCTTGACTCCACAGGAAGACATCATGTTCTTTCTTTATTCTTGATAATCTCTTGAAATACAGAAAAAATAGTGCATAGGAGAAACATTTGCATGAATTTATTGAACTTCTATATTGCTACATATGAAATGTCGATGCAGTATCTAATCATTGCTTACAAAAAATCTAAATTTCTGAAATAAAAATTGCTGAAACCTCAGTTACTATTAAACTTCTTAAGACCGTCTGCATGCCAAATGACAGAAAGCCAAGAGGTTTCACAGTGACCTGATGAGACGGGAGTGGAAAGACTCAATAGTACAGTTTCATTATCTCTTCTCTCTATCATCAAAAATCTTATAACAAAAAAGATAGTTTCCCATGCTTCAATCCAATGAGAAAGAAAGAGAAGGGAGATTATGGTTGTAAAAGAAAGGGGAGAAAAAAGGGAGAGGATAAAACAGAAAAAGAAAAAATAAGACCCACAGCAAATCAATGGATGATTAAGACCCTAACGTTAAGTGCTAACTAGAATAATATTTTGGGGGATGGGGTGTCATAAACTATTTTCCACATTAAAAGCAGAGAGTGTAATATAATACAACTGGGAGACAGGATAGAACACAGAATCAATAGTGGAACATCATATCACCTCAATGTACTAAACGAGGGTCTTGAGCAGCCCAGAGAGAGCCAATGTACAAATGAGAGAATGCAGAACAGCATCTTACGTTTGGAATGACATCTTTGCTCTCTTGCTGTGTGTATTCCCATCTATAGAGTATAAAATACCCTGTATATTGACTGATCTGGTAACTCAGCAGACAGCAAGTTGCATACACTTTTTCACAAAGTGAGAATGCAGTTGGAACCCAGACTATCCCTGCCCCAATGGTGCTTTCTTACAGATGGAAGAGCAACCTATTGTTTTGGTAATGATATATATTGTGGAAATGATTAAAAATGACATCCTACTTTATTGTGTGCTGTTATAACAGAGTTAGAATGGGTACTTTATAAAGAGGGCGGTTGGGTATGACAGTTCTGAAGACTGGAAGTAAAAGAACAAGGGTATCTGGAGAATGATTTCAGACAGCATCATCCCAATGCAAAAGACTGGGGGTGAAGAGAGCATAAATGAGCAAAACAAAGTGAAATCATGTTTATAATAAACTAGACTTCCTGGATGATTGATTTACTCCTGTAATGATGACATTAACCCATTGAATTGTACATCTATGGTCAGCTCATTTCACACAGGTCTTGCTTTTCAACACTGATATGTTGGGCATTGAATTTCTAAAGCATTAACTTTAGGAACTGATTTAAGCTATCTGGCAGCAGTTAAAAGAGATAAGGGTTTATCTTTGGATGGCATTTACAAAATAAAATAAAGGATGGAAAGCATCTCTGGCTAATGACCTTTTGACAGTGTCCTGAAGAAAGTGACAAACATCTGATGGAAGAATGTTCTAAGCAGAAGAATCAGGAAGTAGCAATCTCTTGAGGCAGGAGTTTCAGACTGTAAGGAAATCAAAAGAGGAATCAGCATGTACAGGTTATACAAAGAAGCCCAGTAAGATGTGATTGTGACTTAGGCCACAAAGTCAATGATAGGGATGGAGTTCTGGAGAAAAAAAAATATTTTGCTTGTAGAACCAAGAGAATTTTCTAATTAATTAGATGTGGAATAAGAATAATGGATGCTGGTAGACTTTGTATTATTAAAGAAGTAAATTCATTTATTAAGGTGGAAAAGAATGGGACAAATGATCCTAAACATTCTGTAGGATGCTTATGTAACTTTATATATGGTATTTGTCAGGGAGACACAGATTTGGTATGTAAATTTGTGAGTCATTAGTTCTAGTCCTGAATCCTATAACAAGCCAATATTTCATGTTTATAGGGTGAGATGGAGAACAGGGATTGCCTCCTGGAAGAGATGAGAACATCTTTCCATGCAGAGGGGGTTGCCATGTGGTCAATTAAGACATGGAACAAGATTTCCGACATGTAATCCTTTGGAGACATTGACAAGACATTTTTTATAAAGATTGGAGTAGATTCAGAAAGAAAAGAAGACAGATACAATGACAAGAAGAAGAAGTACATCCTTGGAAATGTTTGGGCAAACAAGGAATGGGGAAAGGTGGTAGTAGCGGGAAAGAAAACTGGAATTGAATCAAGGTGGTTGAAGATGAGAAGAATCACACACCCACTTCATTTGCTAACACAAACATTTGTGTTAGAGATAAAGGTTTGCTCACTGGAGCAACATCTTTGAGTGGGCAAGAGGGCGGGGCTCTGGTGCAAATGTGCAGGGGCCAGCCTTGACCACAGACATGGAATTTTTATTACTGTTACCTGGGAGAAAGTTGAGTATATGGAACACATACATGTAAGGTGGAAAGGGCACAGGAAATATCAGAAAACTGTGCTCTCCTTTCTTGTTTTTGTTTTTTTTTTCAAGCAAAATGTGGAGCAATAAAATGATATTTTAGGTCACTGTCAAAAATGTTAAGTCAAGTTACAAGAATAAGTAAGTTGGGAAGACAGCGTCTGGTGAGAGAGTGGGAAGCATGCAGCGGATAAGTAATTGCTTTAATGTGGAGGTTTGGAAAAGGGAGAGAAAGGACAAACGAGTGAGGAGACCAGGCTACGGGAAGGACTGGTCTCCTTGAGAATGTATGCAGAGTAGTTTCTGGCCAAGTGGACACAGCTAGAATCGTTTTGGAATAGGGAGCCTTAAGTGAGAAATCCTTCCCACCAGAGTAAACTGTGGGCAAGCCTGTAAGGCTTCTGATTGATTAATAATTAATGTGGGAGGGCCCAGCCCATTGTGGACAGTACCACCCCTGGGAAGATGGTTCTAGATATACGAGAAATCAGACTGAGGAAGCCATGGAGAGGAAGCCACTAAGGAGCATTCCTTGCTTGCTTCTGTTTCAGGTTCTGACTCTAAGTTCAGCCTTGAGCTCCAGCCCTGACTTCCCTCCATTTTGGAGTGTGCCTTGAGAGATGTTAAATGAAATAAACCCTTTGCTCTCCAAGTTGCTTTTGTTCATGGTGTTTTATCCCAGCAATAGAAGTCCTAACTAACATAGAGTGAAATCATTAGTTTATGATATGAATAGTAGTTATAAACAAAAGAATAATACAAAGAGTTAAAACATAAACAGAAGAGTGGGATACAAATCATGATAGCTTATGCTGGAGAGGATGTGTAGTAAGGGGAATACTCCTGCATTGCTGGTGGGAGTGCAAACTTCTACAACCACTCTAAAATCAGTATAGTAGTATCTCAGAAAATTAGGAATCAGCCTACCTCAGGACCCAACAATACCACTCTTGGGCATATACCCAAAGGATGTTCAATCATGCTACAAGGACATTTGTTCAACTATGTTCATAGCAGCATTATTTGTAATAGCCAGAACCTGGAAACCACCTAGATGCCCCTCAAATGAAGAACTGATAAAGAAAAGTGACACATTTACATAACAGAGTATTATGCAGAGGTAAAAAATAATGACATCTTAAAATATGCATGCAAATGAATTGAGCTAGACGAAAACATCCTGAGTGAGGTAACCCAGACTCAAGAAAATGAACATGGTATGTGCTCACTTTTAAGTGAATACTAGTGGTAAAGCAAATGATAATGAGCCTATAGTTCATGACCCTAGAGAAGCTAAGTAACAAGGTGAACCATAAGATAAACATACATAGAACCCACTGGGAAGGGGAAATATACAAAATCGCCTGACAAAATTGGGAGCATGGGGATGGGGGAACAAGGTAGGATGGAAGGGGAGAAGAGGAGAAGGGGAAGGGGAGGAAAACTTTAGGGAACAGGATAGTAAATAGTCAAGATAGGAGAAGGACGTAGACAAAGAGCAAGAAAAGAGATATTTTGATTGAGGGAATCATTATGGGGCTAGCAATAAACCTGATACTAGAGAAATATCCAGGAATCTACAAGGATGACCCCAGCTAAGACTCTAAGCAATAGTGGAGAGGGTGCCCAAATTGGCTTTGCCCTGTAGTCAGATTGATGACTATCTTAAATGTCACCATAGAACCTTCACCCAGCAACTGATGGAAACAGAGGCAGAAACCTGCAGCTGAGCACTGGGCTGATCCCCCAAAGTCCAGTTGAAAAGTGGGAGGAGTGAGAATATGAATAAAGAGGTCAAGACCATGATGGAGGCACCCACTAAAACAGCTTACCTGAACAAATGGGAGCTCACCAACTCTGGTTAGACAGGGAAGGAACCAGAATAGGACCAAACTAGTTTCTCTGAATGTGGGTGACAGCTGTATTGCTGGGGTACACTGTGGGGCTACTGACAGTGGCACCAGGATATAGCCCTACTAATTATACTGGCTTTTTGGAATCCATTCTCTTTGGATGAAAACTTTGTTCAGTCTAGATATAGTAGGGAAGGCCTTGTCCCTTACTCAAAATAATGTGCCTTACTCTCTCTGAAGCATGGATGGGGAATGTGGAGGGAATGGGAGGAAAGGAGGGAGTGGGGACTGGGATTGGTATGCAAAATAAAAAAAGATAGTTTGTTTTCTTTTGTAAAAATATTTAGGAAGAGGAGGGGATTTGAACTATTAGATAGGGCATTAGTCACCAAATTGACAACCAAACTTGTTCCAGCATTTGGAGTAAGAAGACCACTTGTTTGTTTCCCAGTTGCCCGGCAACTCAAACCTGAAATAATCACACAGAAACTATATTATTTAAATCACTGATTGGCCAATCACTTAAGTGTATTGCTAGCTATCTCTTACATCTAATATTAACCCATCTCCATTATTTAATATTTCACCACAAGGCTCATGGCCTACCAGCAAGGGTTCAGCATGTCTGTCTCTGGTAGTGGCACCATGGCTTCTCCTTGACTCCACCCTCTTTCTTCCAGCTTACAGCCAAGCTTTCCCCACCTAGCTCTGTTCTGTGCAGGCCCAAGACAGTTTCTTTATTAACCAATGGTATTCACAGCATACAGAAGGGAATCCCACATCACAGCATGACTACACACTAACTTAATTTTATATTCTTAGACCCCTTTTTACAAAAAGAGTCATATTCACAGGTTCTATGTGGACATTAATTTGAGGAAGATACCATTCAATACAACAAGGAGTCAAAAAGATGAAATTATAGCAAAATCATTTTTAGTCATGTTGAAACACATAGTATATACATAGCTTAGATCCTGCTTAATTGGAGTTTTTCCAAAATGTGACATTTTTGTTATGTTGGGGATATTTTTTATTATGTAGCATAACTGTTTGGTCATGTTTTCTGCGAGATTATCACATTTTTCTAGGTCAATGGTTACCAAACTTGTTAAAACAGATACTGTTTCCAGCTCAGCATCTCTGATTCAGTATCAGGAGGGTGTGGTCTCAGAGCTACATTTTAAACAAGTTCCTAAGTATGTTGGTGTTGATACTCCTGGTCTCAGACCACACTTGGAAAAACCTCCTAGACTCCCAGAAACTGACTTTCTCAGGATTGATGGAAAGAGATTGTAACCAAGACATTGATTTCTGTTTCCCTGACTATGGCTAATGCAAAAAGAGTCCATGATACACAGTTGCTTTTGCTGGGGTTGTTACAGTATGTCAATTCCCATTCTGAGTAACCCACTATAATGTTGCCTGTCATCCCAAGTCCTGTGTACCAAACCTTTTAATTCAGTGATAAATAGTATACAATTATTCCATTTTACCCAGGGAAAGAGAAATTCTATTGTGTTGACATCTTACAAGCATCATCAGCAACTGATGATGTGTGGCATATTCCAGCCCTTTTATTCAAGGGTCAGCACTATCTGTTCCACTCAGCAGAGGTAGATTTGGAATTTGAGTTTCTGTAAAAAACTACCTGGTTAGTGCTCTGTGAAAGATGGTTTAGAGCTGACACAACACATGGGTTTGTTCTTGTTCCTGGTTTTTTTTACCAGCTGCAAGCTTCAATGTTGATGTTGCTTTCTCTTGCTCTCCTCCAGTCTTAGCAAAAATGCTTATCAATCACTTTCATCATAGTTCTTTATTCTATGCTCCCTCTCTCTTCAAATTCAAGTTTTGTACATGCTAATGCTTGCTTCCTAACACAAAATCGTTTCTGTTCATAGGTTTGTGACTCTTCCTTCTAAGGAATTGGGGCAGGTAAATTCAGTGCCTGCTCTCCTCTGTATTACTAGTCTCTACCTCTAACACTTCCTGTCTTCAGCATCACATATCTGGCAAACTGTCTGCTGAGATTTGAATCTGTGCAGCCTGTCTTCAAACCTGCACTTCAATAGCCTGCTCAGCCCCCACTTACCACCCTGGGTAGCTTTTTTTTCTACATCACACACTTGCTGAACTCTTCAAAGTGACACCAAAGTTGTTCAACCAACTAAATCACAAGTTTGTATTTTTCTGTGTGTCCCAGGAAGAGGCGTTTCTGTCTGATTTCCTACATCCATCCTCCTCACTCATACTCACAGACTAGAAGACTGTCCTCCCACCTCCACAAATGCACTGTCAGATGATCTCTCTCTCTCTCTCTCTCTCTCTCTCTCTCTCTCTCTCTCTCTCCCACACACACATTAAATTAATAAATAAATAAGCAATAAACAAATGCTAAATTAAGAAAGAAAAATGTCGTGAAAAACATAATATTTTGACCCAAGTAACCCCGGCTATGGCATTCCACTTCTTCCCTTGGTGCGTAATCGGGAGTGACTCACAAACTGCTTAGAGACCTCATTTCTTAATGTAGAAGATTACAATCCTGAGCATTCCTGGTTGCTATATCGGCTGAAAGTCTGTGAAGGACTACATGCTGGTCAGAGCTTTTATCACTAGCATCATGTTATTGTCTCACCTACACGCCCCCTCAATTCACTCCTTCCGGCATGAATATTCTGAAAAATGCTCGCCTTTGTCTTTCCTCATAGAAAGCACTGCAATCTGTTCTTCCAGGATTTGTACTATATATTGATATTGTATATGTGGTACACATGCACAGCAAATATGCTACTGATGCCTTCTCCTTGCCCACATCCTTCTTTTAAATAATAAGTGGCTCTGTCAAGCAATAACTGACAGAAAAGCCCTTGGACTCAGCTTATAAAAAAGGCTTATAAGGTATGTACGACATGTAATGAGCTCGCCTCTATAGGATGACAATTGTCCATTCCTAGGTGCTATAGATCCAGGTATCTCCTTCTCCTTTCCTGCTTCATAGCCTCTAGGGAGTCCTCCTCCTTCTTAATCACAGGAGGCTGGGGAGATGCTCCCAAACACTCAAAACACTGTGCTTCATTTTTTTGTTTGTTTGTTTGTCTGTCTTTCTCTACCACACCAGGGGCCCGCTGAGGACAGGACAAGGACTCTACATACTACACTACACTACCCTACACTCTATAGGGACCTGGTATAGTCCTCGGAATACAATTAGCTCTTAGTTGTTACTCCTTAATTCGAGTTTACTGACACTCTACTTTGTGTTAGACACCTTCAGATGCCATTTTACTTAATTCAGTATCTTCAAATATTGTTTCATGAGTTATTATAACTAAAAAAGGTCAAATAACAGCAGTGGGCACCCAGGTGACTGTATCACGTGTGCACTGACATCCTCTGAAAGATGAAGCTTCTGCAGTTGGGAGTGACTCCCTGTTGAAGATGCCTTGACCTGGAAGGAAGGTTGTGGGGGTGACTAGGAGTCATTAAGAGGCAGCTTAGGAAATGTCCTGGTTTCCCCTGTGCTGCCATCACCTCTTCTGCTTCTATTCATGAACTTAGCTCCTCTGAGGTAAGAGGAAAACTTGCCTCTAGGGTTTAGAGGAATAGGGTGTGAGTAAACCTCTCCTTGGGATTATCAACCTCACATGAGAGTGACTGGCTCCAAATCAAGGTATCTTGCCAGGAAGTTTTCTTTTCATTTGCATGGCTTTCCAGTAAGGTACAAACAAATAATTGGGGCTTGTCACTTCCAGACATCGCCCTCTTCTTCCAATCAGCCTTTGGAACACCACCATTGTGGAAATAGGCTACCGTTTCTTCTACCCCTACTGGGAAGCTGCCGCTGTGATGCCCCAAATAAGATCACACGTTGCAGCCCTCGATTAGAACTCCCCAGCTCCCAGACAGCTTTGTGTTGCTCTCCTTCAAAATGGTTCCTTCGGATGTTCACATTTCAAGTCTTCACTAGTTCTCTGATGCTATAGGATGGGAAAACACATTTGTGTTTCTGCTGCTATTGCTGTTGCTGAGGCATCAGGGCCCAGTGACCAGGTTCTGGTTTTGACACTGCAGGCTAGTACATTAAAAAAAAAAATGCCTCACCATAACACACTAGTCAGTGCTGATTAAACTGCCAGGAAGGAAAGATCCGCTAATATTTACAGAGTGGAAAAAATGTTACCTGGGACAATAGATTGACTCACATGTTAATTAGTGATATCCATTAAATAGGCCCTGGAGAAATAAAGAAATAACAGTGAAGGAGATAAGATGCCTGCTCTTTTGCCTGTGAATGCATGTAGGATGATGAGGCATTGCTATCCATTTGGAGAAGGACAAAACTTTCTGCGTGTGTGATTGTGAAACAAAGAGGCCCAGGAAGAGACAGCTCTTGTGTATCTGTGGCCTCTGCCTTTGCCCATTCAACCAGCACCTCTGCTCAAAGTTATTTTTGTGGAGACTTATTGGGAACAGATACATACTTTTTCTTGAAATTGTTTTCAACTATATAATACAATAGCTATTTACATAGCAATTACATTGCCTTAGGTATGAGACTTGATCTAAAGATCATTCAAAATATAATAGAAGGATTTACATATATTGGATGTAAATGGTATGTAGTTTATGTACAGGTCCAAAGCACTTGTAGATTTGGAGAGGTGTGTGTGTGTGTGTGTGTGTGTGTGTGTGTGTGTGTGTGCGCGCGCTCGCACATGTGCACGCACACATGTGCAGGTACATGTGTGTGAAGGTGTGTGTTATAGGAGGCTAGAAATCTACCTCGGATTTAATCCTTGGATATCATTGTGAGACTAAAATGGGATCAGGTTGCGTGGTGTTTTCAGTTAAGAACAAGTTCCTGCTTGTCCTATGTTTGTTTGAAACATCTGCATTTGATGTGCCTAATCACATGTATGTGGGAGGTACATGAGCAGGAAATCCATCAGGATGTATGCTTGGTCCTGCTTGGGCCTGATGGAAAATGTGGTGGATTGTGAATTTTGCCTTTTTAAGCTCCTTCAAAATGTGCCTGGTGAGCATTTTCTGGGAACTCAGAGATGGACTTCTTCAGTGTCCACCCTGCTCAATATTTACTTAAAGGGTGCTGGTGGTTCAAATTTGGCTTTAAATTGTGGTAGTGGTTTTATTCTTCACTGGTGGGATTAACACTTAACTTTGGTTTTGAGACAGAATCTCTCACAAGCCTAGGACTCACCAATTAAGCTAGGTAAACTGACCAGTGAGCTCCAGGAATTGATATATCTCTGCTTGACCAGCTAGCTCTTGGGTTACAGGTACATACAATGACACTCACCTTTTTATGTGGGTTCTGTTCTTCAGGCTCAAATTCCCATGCTTACACAGCAAGTACTTTATGAACTGAGCTATCTCCTAATGTACTAATACTCAGTCTTTTTTAAAAAAGAGAACATTTTTATGACTTTTGCTCAAGAACAGTTCAGTGTTCTACAAGAAGTTGTCCAAAAACTATTCATGACCATTATTCATGACCATTTTCCTAGTCCTAGATTGCCCCATTTCTTTGTTTATTAAACATATGCAAATTACTACTTGAAACCTCTGATCAACAGACACAATCAAACAGTAACTGTAGCTTGAAGTAACTTAATATTGACATTAATTTATAAAGTGTTCACATAAATTAAGGTGCCACTTCTTTCTGACTCTTTAAAATACTGAGAACATCCCAGGCCGTTGCCTTGCCAAAGCCTAATGCTGCCTTCACTTCAGTTCCTCCAAGTGTAGAATGTATAAAATCAGAGACAGGACATTTGCTTAGACCTTTAAACTCACTCTTTGGTTCTTAGAGAACGCTTGGTTTTAACATCATTCTCTTGATTGTTCACATTGCTGTACTTTAACTGATTTGGAGAAGTTTTCAAGAGGTGATAAAATTGAGTTAGCCATGAAATAATCATTGCCTTTTATCAGCAATTAAGTTTTTTTCTTGTTATTAAATATCATAAACTATTTTATGATACTACAGAGTTCCTGCTACAAACTGCTCTCTTAGCCAGCATCACCAGAGAATATTTTTAAATTAAATTATTAAAATGTTAAAATTATCTAGAATGGGTTATATCTTTAGACAGAAGATGTGAAAGTTATTTGTTTTTACCAATAACCATTTCAATATTCACTCTTATCCTCTTCATTGCAAAAGAAACTATCTTCTAAGCAGTCAAACATGGATACCTGGATTGAACTGTGCCTGAATCCAGCATGCCTTTAATTGACAATTAGATGAATGGTATTTCCCCCAAAATTTGTTTAATATCATCTTCCTCCACTTACCTATCTTATTTCATAGAACATTAATATAGTGACAATTACACACAACTTAAACAGATGGGAAAATTATGTTGGATAATAGCTCCTAATTTAATTTCTCATGCTTTTTATAGTTTAAAGGAAATGAAATAAACCCCTTAAATTTTTACATTTTTTAACATTACTTATGAGTTTTCAAAATCCTTACAGAGAGTGTATTTTATTTTGTCTATATTTATTTTTATTATCTACAACTATTATCTAATCTATTAAAAATTGCAGCCAAAAAGGATGGATGATGAATTTTGGAATACACCACACACACTTGTGCTTGAGCGTGCACACACACACATACATACACACACACACACACACACACACACACACACACACAGTTTCATCACAACTAATAGGCAACTACCTATCAAAATACATTTTTGAGCACCTGGGGCTATAAGGCTATCCTGTTGAATAAGAGAGGCAAGGTTCTTGGCTCAAAATTAGGAAAATAAGTGGACAAAGAAGTCAGCTTCATTTCACAAAGACTAGAGAGAATAGCAGACATCAATTACCATTTAACTCTTTAGGCCCTCTCCAAAACAACAGAATCAAATAGTATGTGATTAAAAGGGTAGGAGTTTTAGGCAAGATGTTTTAAGTACACTCTTAAACCTTTACTAGACGTGGGACATGCAGCTTACTTTTCTCCCTGAGCCTCCAACGTAACTTCTTTTTTAGGATTCAAGGGAGGATTTGGGGACATAAGGATGGTGCTTGGAGACTAGAAGGAAAAACTGGATTCCCCCAATAATACCTAGTCTGGAGGGTACATACAAATCTTCATGAAATTCACCTGTAGCTCAATATCTGCTCCCAATAGTTTTGTCTATGCTATTTTCTTTCCTTGGCCTCAGGAACAATTAGAATCTACATGGTATTGTCATTCTGAATGTAAATGGGATAGAATGCCCAGGTTTCACATTACAGACTACATTTTGTCTAGCTATAGCACACTATTCAAGACTTGTTTTTAAAATATAGATTTCCACTTATCTAGCTCTCACCAGTGCGCAAAACATGGCAAAATACATCTTCATGAAAAACAAACAAACAAACCAACGAACAAAAAACGATGTCTCTCTTGCAATATAAATTCACAAATAGGCTCCTAGGACCACAGATTGGATTTTGAGCAATCTTTTTCTTGGATTTGACTGTAAAATATCATATGAATTACCAGAATTCTTTGGAGGCTTTAGGGAGCCTGGAAAAATTGGGGTTATTGTGGAGTATGACATGATTGCGTGGATGGGACATTGGGGTTTAGTTTGGAATGACTTCAGTGACGGGTACTGTAGCGTATAAGGTGTTATGGTTTGGATGAGACTGTCCCCCACAGACTCGTGTGTTTGACCACTTAGCCCCTATTTGGTAGGAATGTTTGGGGAAGTCTAGAAGGTGTGGCTTTGCTGAAGGAAGTGCATCACTGGATGCACCCAAGGGGCAGGGTGGGCTTTGAAGTTTCAAAGCTTTGCTCTGTTCCCAGGATCTCCCTCCACTTTGTGCCTGTGGTTCAGATTGCGAGTACTCAACTTTCTTCGGCAGCTGCCAAACCTGCTGATTGCTGCTATGGCTCCCTGCCATGACGGACTTTTACCCCATGGAGTCATAAACCCAAATAACGTCTTTCTTCCACACATCAGCTTGGGCATAGTGTTTTCTCAGAGCAGCAGAAAAGGGACAAATACCGTGTGAATGGCAGGCACCATGGTTAGGAGCTTCTTGTAGCGTGAAATACCTTTGGCAAGGAATCGAGGATAGCTACGAGGCTAAAATGAGAATTACATTTCCTATGGTGTGCTTACTACAGGGACGATGAAGATGACTAGATTGAGATTTTCCTGGGAGTGCGAATGGTTGGAGAGAAAGACTGAGCATAAAATGGAATTCAAAAAGGATATAGGAGCTGAGACCAGTACTTTCTGTGAAGGGTAAAACATTGTGGAAGGAGATACTGGGAATTACGAGAGAGGAAGAGTTGCCTGGGGCAAGGGAGAGGATGGATGTGAAGTGTATGAAAGGAGAAGCCAGTGTCTTGGGCAATCTGGGGGACCTGAGGGAGGGGAGCATGTGTGATGTTGAATATAAAGTGGCAAGAGGATCTACTGTGGAGAGAGCATGGGTGCTCCTCATGGGAATGTGTAGAGCATCTCTGGGGGAGAGCATTAGAACAGTAGTTAGTGGAGTCTGAAAGGACCATGGAAGAAGTGGAGCTTTTCTGGTCAATGCATGTGTTATAGTATGTGGGGTAGGGAGATGACGGTCACAACTGAGAAGCATTAAGTCGTTGTTATGATGAGACAACGGAACTATTCCAGAATGCTAGGTTTTATAAAACAGGAGTTTGGGGTTAACTGGGGTGTGTGGGGCAGATGTTGAAGAACTGGCATTTTTTTCTTGGACTGTGAGGAGGTGTAGGAACAGACAATTGAGATAACCGCAAATATCCTGTGGTTGTAGTGGCTGCAATTTACTATCAGGTATAAAGGGGTTACAGAGATGAAAGCTTAGGGAATTACCTGTAACAAGGAAGGGCTGGGATTATCTGTGGAGTGTGCCTTGGTTGAGTGGGTAACATTCTGGCTTGCTGAGGAAAACAAAGTAGAGATTGTATTGAGGACATAAATTCAGTGATAGCAGAAGGAAAGAGCCATTTACTACCAATACAGGATATAGAGTGGCTCGATGCAGGAAAATGGATTGGTGCTTACTGGACCATGGGATGACTATGGCAATTAAATAGTTATGGCTTAACTGGAAATGAGGCAAAGTCGTTTGAGTTATTTTTGATCTGTTCTTTGGTTCTTTTGTCCTCCTCATATTTCCACACATCTACCCCCGACAAAGCTGACTAAATATGTCCTTCCTTGGTAGCAATGTAGAATCCAAAGAGTACTTTCGTCTGCGTTTGTCCCTGCCTCCCTCCTTGGGTTTGTATGATGAAGTATACCTTATCTTAGATCAAAGGAGAGAGTCCAAGTTTTGTGCTCCTGAAGCTCTCATCGAAATATAAATGAGAGTCTCACACATCCACTAATCAAGGAACGGCACCCAAAGAGAGTAGACTAAGAATGTCTTCCTGTATCCCTCGCAAATTTTAATTCAAATTGTTCGGAAAGGAGTTAGGCTAGGTATTTGGGTCAAATATGCCTTTTAGGATGATGAGTTGGGGCCTAGAATCAGTTATTTCTTTCTGAACCATGAATGAAGCAGGTAAGATGTCATATATTCAGGGCCCCTACTCTCTGCATGGCTTGGGCCTCTGGGAGCATGGAACAAGATGCTGAGTCCCAAGGAGTCTAGAGTTGATTTGATCTGGGGTCAACCTGCAGCTCTACCATGACGGCAGACATTGGCCGACATCTCGCTTGTGAACACCATGCCTGTATTTTGATAATTCTCCACAGTGTGCATCTCATCATTCCATTCCAACATAGATTCCATTCTCAGCAGAACAACTGGCAAACACAGAATGTCTTTCTCCTGTTTCAGTAGCACATCTGACTGGTAATTGTTCACCAGTCTGCACTAGGAGATATATTTTTGGTGAAACAATGAGGTTCATGCTAAACTAATCAAGATGCAAAAATCTATCCATTAACTATCTTAATGCAGATGTGGCCTGGTTCTGAAGTCCTCAGCTAGCATGGCAGCTCCAGGATCAAAGTCTTATAGCAAGAAGGCCCATTTAAAAAAAAACCTCCTTGTGGTCAAGAGAATAGTGTCTGTCCTGGGTGGAAACATAAGATTTCAGTTAATCAAGATTAATGACCTATGAACGGACATCCCCTATGAAGGCAAATTCAACTTAGGCCAAGCTAAAGAGATGAGTAGATTACTATTTTTTTTTTTGATGAGATACGAATTTTTCTTCCCAGAACTGTGGCCCTACAGTGCAGCCCTCATGAGCTTTGAAGTCAGGGGGTTGGAATTAGTCTTCCAAATCTCAGGAAGATCTATCTTTTCCTCTTTCCTCTTTTCTCTCTCAGAATCCAAGTGTACTTTTTCTGATACTCTCTTTTTCTTACTCTTTTTCTAAAGCTACCACACGCATACCACTTGGATACATGCCCACCATGTGTCTGACCTCCATGGCTGTTTAAACAACATGGTCTTTTTCTCCTTCCCTCCCCCATTCCCTCCTCTATCGGGTAGCTGCTGGAATTTATAGATTGCCTTCCCTGAAGTGTTTTTTATTTACTTATTTAAAATAAAACAAAATTTTACCTGAGTTTTTTTAAGTCCATTTTTAAATTCTTTTATTAATAAACTAAGAACCCTGAGAGAAAGTCCTGATTCCCCTTGGATCAATACCACTCGGAACATGGAGGGGGTCAACCTTTCTCTGGGTGGATTAGCTTTGAGACATGGCTCGGGGAATGACTCCCAAACGTTTAGTTAACCTATCACCAGGCCGCTTTATCAGCTTGGGGAGTTATCTTCATTTTTCATAGAATCGCTTTCCTCTGAAAATAACAATGTAATTGCCTTATCTACACTAAAGAAACATGACAGTTATAAGGACTAATGAGCTTTGAAAGCCTGAACAAATGAGCTACACAAATCCCTTGGCCATAGGGGCAAGGAAATGCAATGGTCTAGGGCATGAGTTGGAGAGAAGGGCTACTTGAATGGGAGTCCTCTCTCTAAGACAGGTCATGTGAGGCTGGATACATAATTCTGCCTCCTTTGGTTGCTGTTTTCTCATCTATGAACTGGAGATAAGGCTGCTTGCTTCATCAGGCTGCTGTGAGAATTAAACAGGCATATAGGAAGCACAATATTTGAAATGAAGATTAATTACAGTGCTCTCAGAGCCTCTGGTTCCATTCATAAACTTGAAATAGCATTTACCTCGTATGCTTAATTACAGTGACAATTAGGTTTTAATAATGCATTTAATCATTTTCCCTCCCTTTCTTCCTTCTTTCCCCCTCCCTTTCTGTTTCCTTTCCTTTATTCCTTTATTTCCCCATCCTTCTTTCTTTTATTTCTTCTCTTTTTTTCTACACCACTACCTCCTCTTCTTTCTAGAGATGGGAGAAATAGTAACAGAAACCCAAAGACAATTGAAGGTGACCTTGACTTACCTTTATATTTTGAATTGTTTAATCTCCCTTGGGCCTTCTAGAATTGGTGCTAAGCCCCAGGAATGCATTACCTTAGGAAGAGAAAGAATCAAATATCTAGGTATGCTTGCTAAATCAGGTTTATCCAAATAGCAAAATAGTTAACATTTATATAAGTTCTTACTGAGGAAAAAACTTTAAAAATAGAAACTTTTGCCTTTTAATTCTGTATGTGTATCGCTTTTGTATGTTTTTCAGATTTGTTTTTAAAATTATTGTCATCCTTTTCCATTTTATATCTTGAATAGAACTGCTTAATTACATAGAAAGAATCATTCCTTATATTCAGTAAATATGCTCTGTATTAAGGAAAGCAAAAAGATTAGCACATGAGTCCTTCCCGAGACAACTACTTCAAAGCAGCCAGGAATGTGTAGAAAATGGAGAAAGACTTCAAATCAGCAAAATAATTGATAGTAGATACATTGGCTTCTTTCTTTCCCTCATGAGAATGTTTGTCTCAACATTAATTAGATTTCCTTTCATTACAAGCTATAGAAAAGCAAACTCAAGTTGGCATGGGGCCAAGAGGAAGTTGGCATGAGTGATGGATTCATCCAGGCTTGAAGCGGCACTGCTCTCTTTAATGTTGGCATTCCAAGACAAGTCACACGGAAGCTAGTAGCTACAAGTCTTTTTCTCCTAGGTGGATAGCCAATAGAAAAGAAAGTTGATTTCCTCTCTGTTCAAAATTAAAGCCACTAGTTTCTCCCTGAGTTCTAAAGTGTAACCGTTAGTGAACTCGGCTGGGTCAACAGCCTCGGTTTTGGGACACTCACTGTCAGGTTTAACCCTATCTTTATGCTATGGATCTGTGTCACATGTCCAGCTATAGGAGGCAGATGGAGAGTATGGAGTTCAAGATGCCCTAATAGAAAATAAGATGATGTCACCAAAATAAGGGCAATGGATCCTGCACAGATACCCCCATCTAACCAACTAGCACAGCCCTGTCTCAATTACAAAAGCAAGCACTGCTATTTGTCTTTAGAAGGTCGAGGGATGCAGCTATTGGTTCTCTAGCCACGCAGGTGACCAGGGTTACAATCCCAAGAGCGCAAAGGTGCATTCCAAATCAGTGATGTTTAACCAGGCACGCTCTATCAAACGGGTGGGGATGCGGAAGAACACAATTAAGCGATGATGGGAACCTGGTTTCATATAGTTTGGATCTCACACTAAATACTCTAAGTACCTGTCTGTCAAACTGAAATCAAAGCTTTACCTTTCATAAGAAGCCACAAGAGGAAGAGGAATGTAATAAACTTTCTTAGGTAATGGGGAAGAGGAGAAGAAACACTTTACAAATTAGACCTTACACATGTACCATCATTAGGAGGAAAGCTCTGCCGTGAGAAGAGCTTGGCATCATTGTGTGAAAGACCCATCACTGTTCTGTTTGCTCCCATGACCTTTCCAAGGGATCTTTATTCTGCCCACAAATTTCAGTGGGCACGTCCAAGAACCATTCTCTGTACTTCTTCTAGAGGTCTTTTTTTGCAAACATTTTCTTTCTTTTATTTTTCTTCCAGAGTTCTTAATACAGGTAATAGTTGTTTCTTTCCGTGTGTTCTCTGTCTCTCCCATTAGACCAAGTATTCATCAGAAAAAAAAATATTTCAGTTTTCAAAGCTTAACCCAGTCCTTTGCAAAGAAGAAAGAATATTTTTAGTCAGGAGAGGACAGGTTCTGTTTCCATAACAACAATAACAACAACGATGACAAAACCTTCCTCAAATCCTCGTGTCTTAGAGACATAAAGTTGATTTATCATTCACGCAGTGCATTTTTCAGCTTGAACATGCCTCCATTGCTCTGCAATTATGCCATCTATAAAACATGTCCTCCAGCGTCGCCATGGCAGAGAGCGAAGGAAAGAGGAATTTTTTTTACACTTTTATTGATTCTTTGTGGGTTTCACGTCCTGCATTCTGATCTCATTTATCTCCCCATCTCCTCACATCCACCCTCTGCCCTCTGCCCTCTGCCTTTGCAAACCCCCCAATCAAAACCAAACTTAAAAACGAAAACCAAGCAAAACAAAGAAACAA
Source organism: Myodes glareolus (assembly GCF_982192425.1). Lineage (NCBI taxonomy): Eukaryota > Metazoa > Chordata > Mammalia > Rodentia > Cricetidae > Myodes > Myodes glareolus. The sequence continues at coordinate 24,466,922 of NC_142044.1, forward strand.
AGCAAAACAAGAACAAAAAGAAGAATCAATGATCATGGAGGCTATACCATGGCCCGTTGAGTCACACAGTTTACCCTATAGTCCATTCATCTTTACCTGTCACGAGTCATTGGTCCAGCTCTAGGTCCATGGTTTCAAAAACTTTTTAATTCATCCAGTCCACACATATGGCTTCTGCTGATGAGCATTGACCAGATTAGTTCTTGTGACCTTGATCTAGCAACCAAGTAGACTGAGATGCATAAGTGAGCAGCAGCTGTTAGGAAGATGGCTGCCAGCTCTACCGCAACGTTCTCAATATTCCTTGTGTCTGGACCATGCCACAGGACACTTTTTGGGAAGTGGGGGATTGACTTAGCTACTAATGCATTTGGAAGCAGTACCTAAGCTTGTCTATACAAGTGGGGAATCTTGGGAATATACTGGGGAGCAAAGTACTTAGCATGGATTGTGACTTCATTCAGCAAGCTTCCCAGAGAGGGAGGCCCCCACTCGCAGCTGGTGGGGGAAACTGTTGTTTGTGTTGTATTTGGAGAGTGGTTGAAGAAACTGCTTATGTTTTGACATTTGGAGTCTTAGGAGGGCCATTAGTGCTGTTCCCTGGAGTCTTGAGCCTTGGCAGGGTGTCGTTACAGAGGTGATGGCAGTCTGGTCTCCATCTACCTAACTGTAGTGTCCTTCTCTCCTCTGGTTCAAAACTCAGGCAGGGACTAAGAGTTTACCAATAGAGCTACAGCCCTACACTAGCTTGTCAGGTTCCAATAAACTTTCAATGGATAGAGGAACTCGGAGAAAATATGAAAATCCTTGAGTCCAGTTTACACTTACAAATAGGGGAAGTAATATCAAGATGGGTGATCTGATTAATGAAAAATAACCTGTCTAGACAGTAGATGCCCAACCCCTTGCTCTAGCCTGTCCATGCTACGAATAGCTTGCTACTAATGCAGGCTCTGAGAGAAGGTAGTAGCAGTATTTGTTATAGGGCTTTTGTCTCTTTACTTCAGAGATTTTCTACCAAGGTGGCAGAGAAGTTCAAAAGGAAAAAAAGGAAGGGGAGGAAGAAGAAAAGAGAAGAGAGGTAGGGAGAGTACATTCAAACACCTCTGACTAAATAACATTCAGTTCTTTTCAAGCGGGTAGGGGGTCACTTCCTTGCCTATCTCCACTCCCACCTTACAAACTACTGAATACCCTGGGATAAATCATTCTCAATCTGAACTGATTATTCCCACAGCAGCCTTTTTCCCCGACCATAAAAAATGCAGCAGCTTGTTAATCATACAACTATTTAACTGAGGCCCTCCCTAGTCCTACAACTGAGCTCCAAGCCCATAATGTATAATCTACCCACCCACACATATTGAAATGAGATTATTGTTCCCACAGAAAAGCACCCCGCCGTTGCACAAGTCCCAGCTTTGTTCCAGAGGGTGATAAAAAGGAGTAGGAAAAGGCCAGGAGTTGTTTGATAGGCTTCCGAGGAAGGCACAACAAGGATGAAAGATTACCCTCCCAGGTACAGCCTGAAACAGCATGTAGGCAAACACTCTCCTGAGCACACTCCCTGCGCCTTTGATGTAGACGCCATCACGAATTCCTGATAGTTGCAGGAGTGGCCAGAGTGGATGCGCTTTATCGCCAACAAAATGCCATAGCTTCCAGGTAGGAAAAATATCCACAGAATGCGGAGGAAATTGAGAACCCAGGTTAGGGAGTAGCTAGCCACGGCTGAAACGAGCTGGAACAATGTAGACAGCTCTAGATCGAATCTCTCGCTTTCTTTCTAATAGTTGAAAGGAAGGAAAACACAACCACCGCCAATGTAGTTTCTTCTGTGTGCCAGGAGATATGCTGCTGGTACCCATAAGACACCCTCAGTAGGTACCCTCACTTGCCTTGAGTGAGACCTTTCCTCATCTAGCACTGTGAAGATCTAGAAAATGTAGAGTCCATGCATGGCTTAGAGTCAGCTAGCAGCCCCCAACAATGCGGACTCTTCCTTGGGCACAGTGTGTCTTGGAGTACGAAAGCTTTTCATTGGCCGATCGGACTTCCAACTGGGATTCGAGGAAATTCAAGAGAAAACTCTGTAGTCAGCAGCTAGGCTTGGCTTCCAGTCCTTTAACCTTCTTGGATACTAGGGAAGTCCTTAGATTAAAATGACACATCACAGGAGACACAGCTTGGGAATGTTAAAATTAGTTCCAACATCCTAATATTGAAAGGTGCTTCTAGTGCTTGTAATGCCTCCTGTTCCTTTATCTTTCTCAAACATCCTGTCCACAGTCCTCCTAAGGGCATTTACTGCACATGGGTATACTAGACATGGACTCTATGCTGCTGCTATATGGCATGGTAAAGAAAATAAAACATTCTAGAGTTAGACTCCACTGCCGAGCTGTGTGACCCTGGGTAGCACTCCCTGAGCCCATTGCTACTCCTAACCATAGCTGAGATTGTTAACCAAGTTACTTCACTGTTGTAAAGAATGAATGAATTAGCGTATGCAAAGCACATAGGAGAGTGCCTGGCACATAGTTCGAGTTCCATGACTGTTGACTGCTGTCGTCATATTTACACAGCTGTGTCCCACAATACTAGGGACCCACAATATGAGGGGACCTCTGAGGAAAGTGATTACATCTCATGCAACCCTACATCCAGATTGCTACCACCCTGCGCTGAGAACTGATGTCCGCACGTGCTTCTTAAATAAATAGGAAATGTAGCTAGAGAAGTAAATATTGATTTCCTGGTGCCTGACCGTCCACAGTAGAGGAACATTATTTTGGATTATGACATTATTCCCATGCACATGCTGAAATTCACAAGGTCTTTGTAGATTAGTTTGGGGTGAGTATTGGACATATTCTAGAGATAAACTTTAATAAGAAAGACAAGCTCCCGGGGAGCCCGAGTACCCTAGGAAAAGTGCAGAGCAGACAGAATTAGGGAAACGGGGACGACAAAGACAGGCGTGGTCAATCTGAAAGTGTCTTGGCTCCCCGGGTGTTTCTATGGTTGAGTCTGCCCTTGCAATACTATAGAAAAGTCATGTTCTTTTGCGTTCAGCTGTGACTGATCCTTCTCCCCGGAATGAAGATGTAAACAGGGAAGGAAACCAATGTTCTCTGAGTACCTGGTGAATAAGAAACACCTAAGCAAATATCTTCTCTGATTCTCACTGGTGTTACCGTGTTTCTGCATTATCTGCTGTCTACACGTGGAAAAAGGAAGACACGGGCATGGTCACAGAGAGGGAGGCTTTTCTTCACCTCTCAGTTACATCCTCACCTCCCTGAAATAACCAGAGAAGGCCCTGATGGGACTTTCTCCCAAGAAGCAAAGCATCGCTAGCCTTGTCTTCTGACTTTCCAAGCCAACCAGGAAAGAGAACAGTCTATCAACTAACTTTAAATCCCATCCATAAAGCTGCCAAAAGCCAGGCGGAGTCATTAGTCTGTGTTGCTTTTTGGTACCATGGTTAGGAACAGGGAGTAGCTTGAGGTGCTCAAACAAGTAGAATAAGCCCTGCAGTGAACAGGTGGGAACTTGTATGGAGAGGGAGCAAAGCCTGCTGAATGCAGTGTTGGAGACAATCCAACACAGCTGAGTATCAGAGACACCATCCAGCAGGTTACGTAAATCGCCTTTTAATCAACGCTTCCAGCTTCATTGCAAAAGGAGAAAAGGAAAAAGGTATTTTATATGTAATTTTCGCTTCTGATTGTGTTGAACTGTGATTCTAGTTACCCAAAGGCCAAAATGATTCAGTGTGGTGCTTATGAAGGTTCTGGATTCAGTGTAGTGTCTGGGATGGTTCTGTGATTTCTGGGAAAAGGCTCAAGTGTCTATGGAATATGTAGGCTGCTGAGACACATGAATCAATCATTTCCTAAGTAAAACCTTAGAATTACTTTTGATTTTGCATCCAACTATTTCATAACAAGAATCTTTTCTTTTGACCTCATGTTGCCGTCATCGTTCAGTGGAGAAACAAAATGTTGACACTTAGGTAGTTTCCCTAGACAGGAAATAAAACTGAAAACTAGTCTAGGCAAATAAAAGACATAAAGAAAGCAAAAGAAGAATAAAAGAAATTCACCGAGGAACAAGACTTGCTTGCAGACCTCAGACACCTGGGTGGATGTTCCACCAAGTGTGGTTATCACAGGAATCCTCTCCAAGGCCCCCTTACAGTATTGTTCCTTGGATCCTCTTTAATACATGCAGAGGGAGACAAAATATTTGTCCTCTCTGTAAGAAACCGTATTAAAAAAAAAAAAAGTATTCCATATGAGCAGAGCAAATACCTGTCAGCCACTAAGGAGGCTGGAGAGTACTGGACTCTCTCTGTGAAGTAGTAAGTAGTGCTAATCCCTGCTGGGTCATGATCACAGTCTACTGAGCCTAAGAAGTTTGTTTCTTCAGTAAATGTTGTGTATGTGACCATGTCCAATGCTGCATCTAGTCCTACCTCTTATTAATGTCACAAACATTTCTTTACTTTTTTTTTTAATGAAACATGAAGGAGTATTCCGTTTGGTTTTTACATGAAGCTAGGCACTAGGCACCAGTTTTAATGGTCGTTCACCTTGTATTTGGGTCAAGACCCCTTCCTGGGTGCTTGCTCAGAGAAAGTGCCTGTGTATTCTTGCAGGTTGTGTTTGTGGTTCACGGTTTACTTTAGGGAGTTTGCACCTGCTCATGAGTCGCCCGGATGCCAAAGGCCGGGTTAACTCTGCGTTCCCCACCCCCTTGATGCCATGGCAACAGGGATGCTATCAGATCATAGGCAGGGAGTTCATTTCATGAGTGTGAGGATCAGGTGGATGGAACACACTCTTTCCTCAGAAATCTGTTCATGAGAAATGGAAGACTTTATTTTCATTTAGTGGCAACTTTCACAGTAAATGGAAGGTTTTTCTTTTCCTTAAGGCTATAACTGGCTCTGCAGGACAAAAGGTTGTGAGTCAATCCTTGGGGAATCATTTCTCTTTTTAAAAAAATTTCTCATTTAAATAATTACACATTGGCCTCTGGGTTAATGCAAATTGAGGGAAGGCACTACCAGAACTTTTACTGGGAACACAGGAGACATTATTTATAGCAAGTGCTGTGTCTTTGGTCATTAACCCATTCTTAGCTTTAAAGGAATCAGCTGTGGACCTAAGCCTTTCTGGGGGTTTAAAACTGAGTCAAATTAAAAGAAGGTAAATCATTATTTTTTTAAAAAAAATGGACAGTGGAAGTTTTAGAGTTTAAGTTCTCTTAGTGTTTGAGGCTTGTCTTTTAGCAGAGGCAATCTATTCGCGTTAGTTACGTATCTCCTTTCTGTGACAAAACACAAGAAAAAAAATTAAATAAGGAGAGTGGGGAATTTCCTTTTGACTGGTCTCGGTCCATGATGGCGGGGAAAAGCTGAGGATGAGAGATGAGAGCAGAGAGAGAGAGAGAGAGAGAGAGAGAGAGATCTACAGCACCGGCAATGCTAGGTAGCTGTTGACATTGTATCCTAACTCAAGAAGCAGTGTGAGGTGGATGCTGGGGCTCAGCTCACATTCACCTTGATTTCTTTATGTTTGGGATGGGCCTAAGGGATGGCGCCACAAAACTGCACTGTGGAGGTGATGTCTTTCTTCCTTAGGTTAACCTACCTGGAGACATCCTCTTAGGCATGTCATGCATTAGTTTCCTAGGTGATTCTAAATAAAGGCTGTTCACAATAGCCTCTCCAGTTGACTCCTGGGTAGGCATCCACTACTCCTATTGTTTCTCTTTCTTGACACTCAAATGTTCTCCGAGGCAATACTTTGTTTTCTATATATTATGTGGACTAGGCTTCAGTTCCTCTCCAGTGTGCGTTCCTGACTCTCTCGGGTTAGTTTTTGGGGTGATATTTTTCAGGAATCATGATTGATTTAAGGCGAATACTGGTCACTGTCCATCCAATCAGACTGAGCTTTGGAAAGGAGGCAGGAAGAGCTGACTGCTAACACCTGCTCTTTTGTTGGCAGAGCTGGGGGCTTGGAACTGATGCCATTAGCAGTTCTAGCCTGAGGCCAGAACTGGAACATGGAACAGATTCATGAGAAATGTAAAGAAATAACTTCTAATGTAAATATAATTAACCTACTGGATCAACCTGTACCCAAAGCCATCGACTCTGAAGTTCTTCGTCACGAGGATAAATAATTGTCTTTCACGTTCAACTCTACTTGAGTATGATTTTCATTTTCTTTAAAATTGAAGCAGGTTTGAAAGCGTCCAAGACCCTGCAATAGAGCATACATGAAAACCAAGTTCCTTACCCAGAAGTGAAGTTAGAAAACTTGAAGTCACCAAATGCCCAAAATAATCTGCTGAGGGACGCCATAGTGTAATCCTTGTATTTTACAATGGAACAAACCATATTCCCAAGCAGAGTACTAAAACATTTGCAACAGATATAAAAAAGGTAAAGCAAGGTTTGCTTTTAGGGTTTTATTATATCAATTTCCAGAAAATTAGGTAGGGTGTGCGATTCCTACCTTAAAAAATTAGAAATATTGTTACATACAAGAATGACAATTATGCAGAATTCTACTCATACAAGATCCCCCTGTATCACAGCATCTATCAAAAGTTTGAACTGCCATTATACTTACATTTCGAAACTGTGTTATGATTTGGTGCACCTGCTTATAGCCCTGACTGTGTTTATGAACGTGCCAAGGACACTTCTGGCACTTTCTGGTAAAGGACCATTTCTCTTTGAAAGTTGACTTTGTATGAGGGTGTCATGTTTCCTTTTATTTTAGCAGTTATATAGCCTGCTACACTGTGATGTCTTACACCAAAATCTCACCTTCCTCTTTTAAAGACATCGTAGTTACAAGCTTGTCTCTTCTTTTCTTTAGCATAATTCTTCATGGATTCTAGGTGAATTTCACATCATGTACCCCAGTCCTACTCACCTCTAGTCCCTCCATATCTGTCCCTCACCCCTGAAGTGTGGACCCCTCAAATTAATTAAAAATAAAATAAAACATAGCGAACAAAAAAAATCCCACCTCTCTCCTCCATCTCTCCAACACCTCTTCATGCATCGTAGTAGCATCAGGAGCTGTGGTGTGTCACCTTTTGTCCAATCATCTCCACGTGTAAAATGCTCATTGCAATGGGTCATCATCACAGGGCCCTCATTAAAACCCCTCTCGGATATCCCTCCCCAAGCCATGGAGATGCTCCAATTATTGTTCTACAGGACCAGTCCCTTAATGCACTCCAGCAGATCACAGATGGCGTAGATGTTGGGGTGGGCCAACCTAAGGCCCAGGATGTGGGTCTGCGTGGTAGCTGTGCTGGTTGGTTCTGGCTCCTGGGACCATCCCTCAAGTGAGAGGCCAAGCCAGGTGGCTAAGTCCATGCTAACTGAGTTAGCTCTAGTGGAGAGGGGTGGGATCATCTCTCCCTGCTGTGGGGGACAGCTCTCTAATGAAGAGGGTAGAGCCAGCTCTCCTGCTGCAATGTCAAGCAAGGAGTAGGGTCGGCTATCCAATGGCCAGAGAGAGAAGGGGCTGGCTCAACATGACCCTCAAATTACAGCACAGATGCTTCTTATTTCTCTCCCTGGTAACACAGGTCACGGACATTATCATGACCCCAGCTGGACCAGAGATAAGGACCCAGACATGCCATTGGCAGCAGCTAGGGCCCTGCCATTACCATGGCCCCAGTGGAAGCACAGTTCACCCAAACCAGTATGGCCCCAGGAGCAGCAAGGCTCTGGTCAACAGCATGGTCTCAGGTGGCTCTCCAGACCCCTGGCATCCACTCAGCCCCCAGTGCCAACAGGAGCAAGGACATCAACCCAGATCCTGGCTGCTGCTGGGCCACAGAAAATCTCCCCTCACATGACAAAGTCAAACTATTCAGAGCCACATTTGGTGCCTCTCTCCGAAAGGCCTATGATAGACAATTGTGCCAAAGTAAACTGCCATCGCATCATGACATAGGAAGGTTGGCAAAGTCCACAACACTAGTTAGAGAGAAGGGAAAGTAGGATCCACATGTTTCTAGGAAGCTAATAAGTGGGTCATGTACCCATTTATTAGTTTGAGTACAGTTATCTTCATGGAGAGCTTGATTTCCCAAACCACCAAATGTGTCCCTTGTCTTTTCATTGAATGAGCAAATCACTCTGGTGGTTAAATAAAAAGAATCGAAACCCAAAGTTGAAAGCAAGTATTTGCTTCTACTTTAGTTAAAGATTAGGCATATGTGACTCCTTCTGAAAGTTTGAGAAGAACTTTATAGAAATGTATATGGATAGCAAGATGAAACACAATTCAATTAGAGCCCCTTTTCATTCTTCTGCTTGACAAAATGGATGTGTTATTTGTGATAATTCTTACATTATGAGCAAAAGGAATTCGTTTGGGATGGTGTACATGAGACCTTTCTATGTGTGGATTGTTTGTTTGTTTTCATCTATAATTTTTGAGTAAAGAATTGTCTTTAAGAACTTCACTTGTCTGCTGTGTAGTACTCCATTGTGTAAATATACCACATTTTCCTTATCCATTCTTCCTTCGAGGAGCATTTAGGTTCTTTCCAGGTTCTGGCTATGACAAACCATGCTGCTATGAACATATTTGAGCACATGTCTCTCTGGCATAATTGAACATCCTTTGGATATATACCCAAAAGTTATATTGCTGGGTCCTGAGGAAGGTTGCTTTCTAATTTTCTGAGAAATTGCCGTATTGATATCCAAAGGGGCTGTACCAGCTTGCACTCCCACCAACAAAGCAGAAGTGTTCCCTTTACCCCAGCATAAGTTGTCATCAGTGTTTTTGATCTTGGTCATTCTTACAGGTGTAAGATGGAATCTCAGAGTTGTTTTGATTTGCATTTCTCTGATGAGTAACATTTCCTTAAGTGTCTTTCAGCCATTTTAGATTCCTATGTTGAGAGTTCTCTGTTTAGGTCTGTATTCCATTTTTTATTGGGTTATTTGCACTTTTGATGACATCTTGAAATTTGCAGGCAAATAAATGGAGCTAGAAAACATCATACCAAGTTATAAAACCCAGACCTAGAAAGACAATTGTCATATGTACTCACGCAGAAGTGGTTTTTAAACATAAAGCAAAGAAAACCATTCTACAAATTACAATCCCAGAGAACCTAGACAACAGGGAGTACCCTAAGAGAGACATACATGGTTCTAATCTACATGGGAAGTAGTACAAGAAAGATCTCCTGAGAAAATTGGGAGCATGGGGATTATGGGAGAGGGTTGAAGGGGAGAGGAGAAGCAGGGAGGGGAGCAGAGAAAAACATAGGGCTCAATAAAATCAATATGGATAGATAGATAGATAGATAGATAGATAGATAGATAGATAGATAGATAGATGATAGATAAGTGAACATCATTTGTCGCTGCACAGATTGCTAAGCAGGTAAAGCAGCTTGTCACCACAGCTGGCCACCTGAATCACTTGGGTTACTCAGGACTCATGTGGAAGAAGGAGAGAACTGACTCCCATAAGGTATACTCTGACTTCCACGCCTGTGTTATTGTGTGCACAAACACATACGTGCATACACATGCTCACGTACACACAACATAAATAAATATCATTGAAAGAAGGACTTCAGTCATCAGTGATGGCATGCCCTTTAATCCCAGCACTCGGGAAGCAGAGGCAGGCAGATTTCTGGGTTCGAGGCCAACCTGGTCTACATAGCGAGCTCCAGAGAAACTGTTACACAGAGAAACACTGTCTTGAAAAAACAAAACAAACAGACAAAGGATTTCATTGACTGTTGGTGACAAAGTCTTATTTTTCTGAGGCTGAGAATAGATACTTATGGATCTTCATCCCATGATGGCATGTTGATGGGTTATCTGTCTGAGTTCCTGCCCTTCTTTGTCACTGACTAGTTAGGTATGTTAGACAAATTACTCATCTTTCCCCTGGTGACTTCGTTTCTGCATCTGTGAAGAGTCTGATTCTTCTCAGGGTTTTTGTAGCCACTAGACTGGAGAGGGCTGGGGTTGTAACTTAGTGGTAGGCCATGAGTCTAATGTGTGTGTATGTGGCCAGATCAATCAAAAAAGTGAGGTATATTAACAGACAGATGTTCTAAGCTCTTAATATGACTGCTGGCCTAGGACGACCACTCAGCATTAGTCTTTATCAGCACATCTGTCTAGTGAACTGATGTAATTAGGCATTCTGTGCCATGAATGGTTTTACTTAGAAAACAGTGGATATGCACACATTTCCTCCCTCTAATCTCATGTCTTTTGGGAGTGATTGTGATGAGGAGAATTCTAAGATGCTCCCAAAATTCCGACCATCTTATGTTCAGACTTCTAATTATCTCTTCCCACTGAATATAAGCAGAACATTGGAGCATGGGAACAGACTTCAGAGGAAGTCACTTGGCAAGGAATCGAAGTAATGTATAGGAACGGAGCATAGCTGTGGCCTGTAGCCAGCAACAGGATGGGGCTCCAATCCTACCTTGGCAAGTAACTGAATTCTGTACTGAAAAATGCTTCCCGTCCCCAGAGGAGATTGTACACTGGGTGATACCTCAATTTAAACTTTGGGATTCAAGAAGAGAGAATCCAGTTCACTCTAGGAGAACTCCCAACGTGCAGTACCATAATAAATGGCTGTGTTGCATACACCTCTACACTTGTAGTTTTCTGCCAAAAGACAGCATAAACCTAATGCATTGTTAATGCACACATGCATGTTACTAGAGACAAGAAGGAAAGAGAATCATTGTAGACGGCACTATTGTGAAGCTTGTGTGCATCAGAAAGGTGAACATGACTTATGGAATTTTGTAGCCCCAGAGAATGGCTCTGTTTATGTGTGTCTGCCTCCTGTGGACAGGTTATGGACTTCATATGCTTTAGTACAGTACCTGGAAAATTATCTCAATAAAATCTTGTCAAGTTCTAGGCATCATTCTGATTGAAAGCGTAGACACCCCCCCTAACCACTCAACCTTCCCTTTGCTCCACCCCTGAAAGGTTCCGTAGTATCATCAATTATGTCTTACCCAGGAGTGACCTGTTGTCAGTTTGTTCGATGCTGTTAGAAAGGAAACAATAGGAGGACAAAGACTTTGTTCTTCTCAGGCTTATATCAACACAGGAACAGGACAAATATGTGAAAGTATTGCAGACAGCCAGTGGCCAGAGCAAACCCTCATCACTGATATGCCCTGTGCACCAGGCATCCATACGCAGTTTTCTTCAAAGGGTTTTGGGCATTTGTCTATAACCTTGTTGCCGGATTGTTGGTACTAGTTTATGAGAGCCTTGAAAACAGTGCTAATCCTTTCATATCTTTGTTCCCTTAGTACCAAACCCAGTGGCCAATGTGTAACAGATGTTAAAAAACACGCTTGTAGTCTATAATGGAAACTGACAAGGAAGTTGTAAAAATGAAATTGTTCTCAATATGACTATATATTAGATTCTATGTAATTCTTTTTTATTTCATGAGTTGTAAAAATTTCTCCCTTTTTTTTTTGCTAGTGTCTTGCTTTTAGCCCAATGAAGTTGATGTTGAAAAACTAACCTCTAGAACTATAAGATAAAATATTTTTGTTTCTTTAAGTCTGTACGCCTGTGGTCATTTATTGCAGCAGTAATCAGAAACGAAGCATAAATGCGGAGGGATAGAGCTGTCTCACATGTCCTTTTTTTTTTTTTTTTCAGAGCTTGGGTTACATAGTCAGATCTATAGTGTTGGGCTCTGCCAAGAATGTGATCCACTGATTTTTACCTTCCAAAAATCTGTTTCAATAATCTCCCAGACCTCGTCCTCAGCCTTGTGCCAGGGCGTAATTGGAAGACCAGAAAGACAATAGGTTTCAGTATCAGAAGCACAAGTTCAAATCCTATCCCCTCCACTTATCAATAAGTGCAACTCCAGTTCTCTGGTTATGACTCTTTGTCTCACTTTGTATTCACGCTGGAAAAGCAAACACATCATAGTGATGACCAATGTTGGGATGGTGAGCCAAGGAAGCCTCCCAGCATCATGCTTAAGCCTTTCTTTTCTGCTCTGAACATCTACAGTCTCGCACGGTTGTAGGAGCCATGGCTAGCTGGACTCTTAATGAGGCCTTGGTGTTGGAGAAGAGCAGAGAACACTGGAGATGGGACAAGGCAAAAAGGAGGAAACAAGTGAGTGACAGAGGCAGGAAGTTCAGTGACCTCCCTAGAGCTTCCAAATACTCAAAAACATTTCTAAATGTACATTTTCTTAAGGGAATATTTTATGAAAATTTACATAAAGGCTAACTCCTAAAGCCATTTTGACTTAAGGTGAGACACCAGGAAATGATCCACCTAGGAATTAATAAAATCGGTGAATTATGCCGGACTTTCACAGCCCAAGTCTGCCTACTTCCTAGAAAACTTAGGAATATCTAACATTCAAACAACAAAAAAAGCTTCAATTGAAGATGTTCTATATACCTTTTCCTTTCGTTTGAAGCGTAATGATGCTCCACTTTGCCCAGACAGAGTCATGGAAAGAAGAAAAGATGCTGGGAATCTGAACTAATAGGAAAACAGTGAGGGTAGCAGGCTAGTTAACCACGACTATCAGTCCAAGAGTAGCGTCAGGGCCCAGAACTTATTTCACTTTGGAAACATTTTTTACTAACATGAAATAATTCTTCTGATTTATCTTTCATTGTTCATCATCCTCTTCTACCTTCTGACCCAATGATATCTGTTGGAGACATTTTTAAGAGGACAGAAGGGTTGCATCACAGCTTTGATTTGGGTAGTGAAGTATAGTGATCCTCTACCTAAGGCCGGGGTCAAGGATCAGTCCAGCTGTGTGCTACTAGAAGTTGACAACTCTGTGTGTGTGTGTGTGTGTGTACATACATGCACACATACATAAATATATATGAATATGTATTATATGTGTGTATGTATATATAGATATGTTAAAGTAAGGTCTGAATTCTGAATTATTGTAACAATATACTTGTTCATCAAGATCTCTGTGTTTTTTAAACCAGTCTAAGAGTTGCCTAGATTCCGGGATCACAACAGGGGAAGCTAATACTTTTGCATTGTAGTTAGGCCACCAAGTATCTCTTCATGCTTTATATGGTTTACCAAGAACTCCCCTTTGCCTCTAATGAACCACTATGGGAAAGGGTTGAAAGGCGAGAACTAAAAGCTAACAATGTAAGATCAGACCCCCTGGGCACGTTCCTTTTCTCTAGGGACAGAGAATGAACTGCAGGCTGGGGGCAGAGAGACATTTAAAAGCAGAGGGTCTGACAGTTTCATAGGGCAGGAAGTGTGGCCGCTAACTCCGAGTCTGACGTATAAACACAATGTATATGTTTATGTGCCTTCTTGTGGACACTGAATGGGAGGGGAAGAGAGCACAGGAAGGAAATCCTCTTCCTTTTGGCAAGACACAGAGAAAAATTCATGGCTTGACCTGCCCCTGTTGTCTCAAGGAGGAAGGGTCACTTCCTCTGTGCTGCACGTCCCAAAGAGTTCAAAAGACACCATCACCTTCAACCACATCATTCATTCCAAAGCCATGCCATAGGAATTGCTGACAGACTAGTCAATAAATTAGGTGTCTGAGCTCAGCAGTGAGCAGAAAGCCAATGCCCTTCAACTTCTTGGGGGAGTTCTTGTCCAGTAATTGCTGGGGTTCACTTTAGTAACACCCTTATCACACCATGACCATTCCTTTCCTGATCTCTTAGGCAACATGTTAATTGTGTTGGTAAAGAATCTGCAGATAATAATAAAATTAAAACTTAAGCAACAACAATAACAGCAACAACACCCCCAAATGTTTAAAAAGAGTAACAAAGATTCATCTGGAAATTTTGTTAAAATGTGAACGTCCATTTGTTCAGCTCTAAATATGCAAATCATAGAGTAAATCCCAGGACTCAACATTTTCAAAGCTAACAGGATGCTTCGATGGGAGCTCGGAGTGGCTCGCACTTTGCAAACATTGTCTACTATTATAGTATTTCATATATTCTCGTTATGTTCACTGCATTTTGGATGCCCCAACGGTTCCATAAAGTGCATAGAATAGAGAGATCATCTCCAATTTATTCATGGAAAAAAAATGAATGTGTAAAATCATCTATTGAATCTAATCTAAAATCGCTGCCATCTGATTTGTTTAGACCTTTGCTAGACTTGCTGAGAGTAAGTTTAATGAGTTTATATTAGATAAAAGAGAGAGAAAAACATGCAGCCTGTCAGGTACTTCCTGTTTTCTACTATCTGTAATTTACTCTAGAGAATGTCAGTATCCACATGCATATAAATACGTTGTGTTCAACTTAATATATGCCTTAAAAGAGATAAAGTTGATTCATTCACCAAGCCCATTCATTTACATAATATTTACCCGGTAACCATTGTGTGCCTCGCATTGTTCGTTCTGTTTTGAAAACAGTAGCATGTAAAACACGTTTTTAAAAATGTCTTCATAGGCTAGGTATTTTAGTTGGAAAACAGAAATTAGGAAACCACTTCACAGAGTAATTGGTTCACATTTGAAAGCAATCATTCAGAAGTCCATACTCTAAATGTGATATTTCAAGTGGTTATTATTAGCACAGCCCTCATCAACACCAGAGGGGCCAGGTGTGCACACACAGCTGAAGTCAAATCCTAGCGTAAATGATACCAGAAATGATTCATGGGTGCAGTGAATGATATTCAAGATGTGTGGCTGATAATGGAGACTATAAGAAAACTCTATGCTTCCACAAATAAAGCAGAATAGGGCGAAAAACCTGGAAGCCTCACATATTTGGCATAGCTCTGTCTGTATTTCTATTCAATCCCCATCCCCCCACCAAACGCGTGTGCAGACACACACATACTTAAGGGAGTGCCCTGACACCATTCTGAAGGACTTGCTGAAACTATGTGCATATCAAACTAAGGAGTGTATACACAGGGCTCTGTGAAGAACAAAATGGGTCAACAGGGCAGCATTCCCCTTATCAGAGTGTGGAGGCAGTGTGGCAGGGTCCCAATTGCTCACAAATGTTGATACAAAAGTGCTTGCTTTTATCAATAGCATTGCTTTCCAAAGTGAGATTGTTGGCAGCAGATCCCTCAAGCACCTACTTCTCAGTGGAGCTGCCAAACTGATAAATCAAATTGTAGCTAATAGTCTCATTTAATCCCTCACAATAATGCTAAAATATAAATAATCTTACTATCTCTGCTTCATAGATTCCACTCTTCAGGCTGAAGGGCGATCCATTAATGTACCCGGCGTTGTGATTGAGCATCCAAGAGCCAACCAAAGGATTAAGTAGTTGACTGACAAAGTCGGTGGTACCACTTCAACTTTCTCATCCTTGTTTAAGAAGATCCTGCTGTTGTGAAGCCTATCATCCATCCTTCAGCAATTTCCCCGTGGTCTTGGAGGTGTGTCAAATCTTCTAACATCACAGCACGGAGTTGTCACTGACATACTTTTCTCTTGGGGACCACATAATACATTCATATTTTAAAATCTCAAGATATTTGCAATTTATGATTTTCTGTGGGGCTACAGTCATAGCTATCTTGAGGTGCATGTGTCCCATGGCCCATGGCCTCCAGGTTGGACACCTTGTGGAGTCCACATTTGCTGTTCGATCAGCCAACCCTGTCTTTGTGCCTCTTCTCAAACTTTCTGTCCATGAAGGGTCAGTTTCAATTTCGGTTAACACATGGCTCTTTGGAGGCTCTGATGACCACTTTATGATCTACGTGAAATTGTGTCTTCCCAATGTAACTAACTGAGGATTTCATGTTGAGTATTATTTTTTTGCTACAGTCGCCAAATACCCCACGGTACCTGCTGGGTTGCAGTGTCTACAAACGATACCTAATCCTTGCCTCTTTCACAGATCAGTCTTAACTGCACACTTTAAAAACACAGGAAGGATTAGACAGCTAGTAAGCTTTTCTTCCCGAAGAATTCTCACAGGACTCTGGGCAATATGGTGTACATGACTTTCAGCTACAACAGTCAGAAAATCATTGGGACTTATATTTTTAATTTAAAGATGTTAATCCTGTGAGCTGTTACTTTGTCATTCTTTTTCATTGGAGGATTAGAGGTCTTGCAACCATGAGAGTTGTACTTTTAAAATACACAGTGATGCATAAAGACGTCTGAGTCAGCAATAAGGTTATCTGAGGCCAGCCTAGGGAAATACTCGCGGAGGGAGGTTATATGTGGAATTAGAAGGACTGAATGTAATACAGAATGTGCGAATGGAAAAGGACACATGGAGCCAAACCTTTAGAATTGCACTCTTTGATTATAAACAAGTTAGAGAAAGAGGCAGTAGATGTATCATATGCTACGTTAAAAGGGAAGGATTTAAATAGTTCTCAACTTGCTTTGGGGGAAAATGCCCACTTTCTTATATTATCTCTTTAGACTCACTGTGCACTTCCCTTTGATGGTAATTAAACTGACTGACTTTGTGAAGAACTGTGGCTTTGTTGGTTAGTCGCAGGAGCCATGCTTAGTATGTGAATGTACACAGCTGAGTACCCCTTCCTAAGTCAGGTCCGAAGATGAGCAATATGGAGCTCTGTGATTTTTAACTGTCCTTCAGTTCAGTACAAATTTACCATATTCTACAATACACACACACACACACACACACACACATACACACACACGTATATATATATATATATTTTTTTTTTTTGAAAAAGAATAAAATCTGCAATTTGAATCACAGCCAATATGGGAAATGTGGTCATTTGATAAATTTGCACAACATAATTTTGGGAAACAACGGTATGACCTTCGACAAACTTCCAGCTAAAACAAACAAACAAAGACTGTCATTGAAAACCTTTGGGAAGAGGTATTATGTGACAGAACACATGTGTACACACATCTGGAATAGCCAGAGGTGGAGATTGTGTGGTAATATCATTGATTTGGAAAATGTTTACTGATGGGCTCCACCATTTTGAGTTGAGTTTACTACACACATCTCAGCTTGGGCTTCATCTTCTCTAAACGGGGAAGTAATTACGATTGTGATGTTTTGACCAGTCACAAGTAAGCAGGATGGTATGCCAGCAAATGCCTGACACACAAGATCATGTGCTAAAGACTATTCCTTTCCCACGTCTTTTTTTGGTTCTCTTGTGTGTACATATCTATTCACACACTATTCCCCTGTGGCAGCCATGATAAAGAGGCAAACTGTACCTGGTCTCAGGGATAATTTTGATGGGGGAACCAAGAGTTCCTAAATGTAGATCACAGTTCTGCCAAGAAAAGAATGTGCACGAATGTTTTTCATATGCTTTGCACTTTACATACAGAAATTAGAAGGCGGTGGATTTGAAAACTGCCTATCTCTATCTATCTAATGATAGATCTATCTCTGAAATTTTTACTAATAGGATGTGGCCATCAGGAATTGGATATAGGATACTAAGTTAATCAGGCTAAGTCAGAACACAAGTCATTGCTGCATTGAAAAGATGTCCAAAACACACACACACACACACACACACACACACACACACACAAAATGCCTGAGAATCTATGATGGGTAACAAGAAGGCAAGAGGAGAGACCAAGTATACACTAAAGGTCAAGACAAGTCAAAGAGATAAACTAGACATTCAAGAGAGAAGTCAGAATAACAAAAAAGCACGATATAGCCCAAGCTGTATGATCTCTCTGCTTCTGGAATTTGTTCTACACGTGCTCAGCACACATGGGGGCTAAGCACAGAACAAGGAAAGAGTGGCTTGCATGCCTCTGCTACATGCCCTAAAGGAGTATATTAAACACTGAGGTGGTATCCAGGCTACCCAGATCCAGATCCCATTCAAGATGTAGTCATTATTACGTAGGCAAGTAGACTCTTTCAATGCGCGAGTTACACAGTGGGGAAGACGCTTCCTCTTTTTTGTAAGCAATACTTGTTTCAGAAGCAACGGCATTTAAAGAGCATAGGTTTCTAGGGAAGGACACAGCATTCCTTGATTACAGGAACAGGACTACAATGTACTGCAACACCCAGCCTCGGAAAGAGTAACTATTCTTCAGTGTCCTCTTCCAGAAAACGAGATGGCAGTAGGGATGGCAAGCTGCTGCAAGGAATAAGAGATACCAGCAACAGGCTTAGCGTTGCAGCAAAGCCAAATAATATAAAGTTTCCGGAAAGGCAATGTGAACTATAATTACTAATGAGAACATGGTCCTGAACAGGTGATGTGGGAAGCACAGAATTTGGCTTCAGAATGAGACAAACTTAAGCTCTGATTGAAAAGCCACCATTATGAGCTGAATGCTTTGAGTGAAATTACTTAACTCCTCTTAATATTATGTTATTTTTTTTTAACTTGCAGACCAGGCATGTTAACTCATCGTTCAAAGTGTTCTTCTGAAGGTTTGGAACAAACTGAGAAGCAAGTGGAATAAGGTATATGTTTGGTGAATGGCAATTATGCATAATTACAGGATGCTGGGCATATCCAGCAAGGATTCTCATTGGAATTGATATTATTTTACATTCTTTCCTGAGAAGAAAGAAAATGACTTGTTACACACTAAGGCTGTAATGTTCTTGAATAAACACGAGTGAGAAGAAGCAGTACAGGTGAAAGTCAAAAACCACATTTCATATGCTTCTTTCTGTACAGAAAACCCTATCTAAGGGGGATTGAGTCACAGAGTTCATTTGTCTTCTGCGGTTTACATTCATAATGGCCCTTTGCCCAGCACTTTCTTCCCTCTGGTCCCACTTGTTGGTGAGACTATTGAGAAGGACAGGAAAATATCCTGAGAACAAAATGCCACAGGTAGCCTGAGGACATGAGCTCTACGTCCCGTGGGTCTCTGACTTCAACAATGAGGCCACTGTCCTCCCTGGAGAGGCTAGAATGTGGATTAGCGCCAGTTGGATGCAAGTGCCATCATCAAAGTCTAAAGGGCTGCAAGTGGGCCAGAAGAAGGCCGAAGAAGAGTGTTTGAGAATGCAGCTGGTGATGCGCTCTGGCTGAGCTCCTCAAAGGCTTGGATTCCCCCCAGCTCCCAGCATACCAGATACTCAGAAGCGGAAGCAACTTGCTTGGGATTCACAGTGCGAGCAGTAGCTTAGAGCATCCTCAAGAGAGAAGTGAAGCAATGCTAGAACTGTTTGTACCTGGCAGGTATTTTATATTGACCCTGTTTGATCACCAACATCCTTGTATAACGTCCCATATGCTGTAGGCTTTCAACAGAGTTTAGTCTGGGCTGTTCCTGTTGTCATCTTCCTATCACAAATGAAGGAGGAGAGCCTCTTGGTTTTAAAGTCACTTGGCCCTAATGATCTGACTAATTTAGTAGCAAAACTGAGATTCAAACCTATTGTCTACCTCCAAAATTAACTGCTTTGCATCAAAGCCCAAGTGAAACAAACTGCTATAAGCCTTCTTTGAACTGCCAGTCACATGAGGTACAAAGGTAGAAAAGAGACAAAATATCTTCCTTCCTAAGCCATAATCAAATTCGGGGTTTTGTGAAGTATGGGTCATGGCCTTCTTTTTTTTTCTTAAATAGAGTTGAGTTTTATGTTTTTATTGTTTTTATTGAGCTATATATCCTTTCTCCACTTCCTTCCCTCCTTTCCTCTCCCCTTTCCTTCTACCCTCTCCTATGATCACCGTGCTCTTAATTTACTTGGGAGATCTTGTCTTTTTCTACTTCCCACGTAGGTTAGATCCATGGACATCTCTCTTAGGGCTCTCTTTGTTCTCTAGGTTCTCTGATATTGTGAATTGTAGGTGGATTTTTCTTTGCTTTATGTCTAAAAGCCACTTATGAGTGAGTACATATTATATTTGTTTTTCTGAGTCTGGGTTACCTCACTCAATATGATGTTTTTTTAGATTATCTTTTTGCCTGAAAATTTCAAGATGTCATTATTTTTTCCACTGTATAATACTCCATTTATTATGCTACTACTATGTAATTATTGAATGTATTTTTAAAAATATAGAGAAGATAAATACAAAGTAATAATTCTCTGCAAGTATCAATGACCCTTGTTTCAACGACATATAAATATGTATGTATATAATATGTACATATACTACGTCATGATGAACAAAATAATAATAATAAAATATAAGCCTTGAAGTTCATAGGTAGAAATTTTCACAGGTGCTGAGCTACAATGTCATGGAGTCGGTATCAGCAATCCGCCATGAAAACTTAGGATCATGTTATATATTGAGGTATGATTCAAGCTGAGGATTTATCCAGTTTTTTTTATTTAGATACATGTCGTCCTAACATTTTTTGGTGCCCATCTGGGAAGCAGCTATTGGATTAAATAACAAAGAGAAGGAGTTCAGGAGACAGAAACAAAATGGCTCTTGACTTCCAGCTCTCACATTCCCTTCCACATACATGAACCAAAGACTCTGCACCAGAACTTATTTCAAGATCTACAGTTGTCAGAGTCAGACCAAGCTGCATTGGGATAAGAGGCCAACAAAAACATATCTGTCACATGTACAAGTTTTAGTATACATTTTTAATAGCTAATCCCCCCCCATAAAAAAATTCTAAAATCACTAAGAAATGTTGATGTCTAAATGCAGGTGACAGAAATCAACATTATTTTAACTTTAAGTATTTAATATATACCCAATCTGAATTTAATATCCCCTTAATTTCCAGATTTTATTGATGAAGAATCTTACCAACTTATTAGAAATCAATGTCATATATACCTCATTTTCAATTAGAGGGATTGCTATGTTTGATTATATTTCATGAGCAAAGGATGACTTTATAAAATGTTTAATAAAGTTTAGTTTGTAGATCCTTTATTGAACACAATATGTTCAACATGAAATGTTTGCCCTAATTTTGAGTTTTTAAATATATCTAATGAAGATACTACTTATCATCTTTAAGTATTTTTTTAATATTTAATTTTCTTATTTCATACCACAGCTCTCTCTTCCACTCTTCCTCCCAGTGTCACCTTGCCCCCCCAGTCCACCCCCATCCACTCCTCCCAGTGGGTAAGGCCTTCCATGGGGAGTCAACAAAATCTGACCTCAATTCTTTATATTTTTGATATCATCCGCCTCCCTTGTCCAGTCCCACGTCCCATCAAATTGTTCACCCAGTCCACCCACTATGCCAACACAAAGAGAAACAGCATTGAAATCGGGCAGAGCCTTTGTTCGCCAGTTTCTACAACCCACTGGGAGACCGAGCCAAGGAGACACACATTAGTTTATGTGCCCTGAGACTTCATTAAACGTTGCTCTAAGTACGTCACATGGATAAATTTGCTTAATCTTCCCAACAACTCTTTTAAATAGACACTGCTGATTATTTGCTTTTGCAAATAAATACATTAATTAGTCACGGGGCAATTAAGTTACTAGCCCATGGTGCCATGGTCTATGAGTTAGGAGCTCATAGTTAGGATTCTACTGGCCCCAATGTATGAATCACTGTTCGTTGATAGTCTCGAGGCTAACATGACTGTTCCTGGCTCTCAATTTAGACTCACCTGCGCAGCAGGAAAAACAAAACTAAGCACATTATGTCAACATGTGACTTTAAACCTAGACGGTCAGAAAAAAATGAACACACAAAAATAACTAATAATGCTTTAAACTCATTGGATAACCCATTCTTAGATAATTTTGCATTTTTCCCCCAAAGAATGTTCTTCTCTCCCTAAGCCATATGCTTCTCATTCCTAAGGTAGAAAATAATAACCCTCTCTGCACATGTTTACGTTACCGAGAGAGTTCCCTTAGGGTGACAAACTGTTCATGAACTGTCATAATGAGGAGCCACACCAAACTTGCTATACTGTGCCCGGGTCCTCACATATCCCATCTCAATCTCAGAGTGAGTAGATCTTAACCACCAGCTATGGCTAATTCCCTCTCTAAAGACAATATCAGACAGCTTTAAAGCATCAGGCCAGAAGTTACTCTGAAGTTACGCTAACACATGAAGCAATACCCCCTAATATCAGGCTGTACTTAGCTCACATCTGTACAGCAGTGCATGCAGCATGGAGTTCTTTCGTGTGCATGATTTCATCTGCTGTTCATTCTCTAGGAGGAACATCTCCCGAGATAACTAAACTTGAAATAGCACCAATTTCCAATACTCTAATTAAAGAAGCCTAAAGTTGTGAGCATTTGCTATAGATAAACTGGAACTGTTGCTCCACGGAGGAAACGAGTGTGGGAAAACTGGGTCACACATAATGCTTCCCTGATTAAGGGGCGATGAGAAAATGCTGAGGCTCTGCCCCTGCGTGTGCAGGTGATGTCGAGAAGGGCCGCTAAATGCGGGGCTTCGGCTTCCTTACTAATAACGCACGTGTTTAGCCACATGCCGACTCATCCCGGAGTGTCTGTGAGAACTGACAGGGAGTCCCTCGGTAGAGAGATGGTTGAACTTTTCATCTCTCTTGCTGTTATGCTTACGGCAGGCGTTGGTATGTGGGAGTCATGCTCCATGAGTGATAGATGGATAGGTGTGCAGACGGGATGATGGATGATGGATCAGCGGAGGCATGGGGAGACAAACAATTAGCTACCTGAGCGGCCTGCCTCTGCTTTTGGTCCTTTTCATAAATTTGCGCTGCTCATATACAGCACTGGAATTTGCCCAAGGCCTCTGCACCTGTGTAGCTTGCGCATGCACCGTTCACTACCTTCCTCAATCGACTTGTCTCCTGAACTTTACCTCAAACGTGTGTGTGCTGATTGTCCCTTAATTCACTCTATGAAGCTAAAAACAGCTTTCACCTCTTACCTAGGTTTATTATCTTCAGAGCTCTTGCTATACTTTTAAAACTCATTTTTATGAATTTTTATGAATATAATATTTTTATGAATGTTTCCCCTATTGCATGTAAACTCTGTTAAGGTAGGGGATCAGATTCTGGCACCGTGAATCACTCTTGTCTATCATACAGCATTAGAACTCCATACTGGTAAGACATGGTAAACCATTGTGGAATTCGTGACTTAAGTAGAATCCTTTTTTACTTATTTCCTGGATTGTTGAGTCATTGGACTTTATGTCCATGGCCTCATTCTCTTCTCTCAGTCTGATTTCTCATTTGAGAAATCTTGAAAATCAAATAGTATATGGTAGTATATGGTGTAAATCTATTGTCCACTGTTAGCCAAAATTCTAAAATTAAGTATTTTCTCCTCCTTCCTCTACATGAAAGTATTATTAGTCAAACTGACTCCTGGGTTTCCTGTTGAGAGAAGAACTAGGAACAGGTAGATGGATATACGGAAGGGTAGTGAGTGACAGACAGATGAATAAGTCATACATTTAAAAACCTTTTGAAAATTTGTGATAATTTTAACCAGATACTTGCAAACAAATACTTGTTTCCCTTATGAAGTCTTCGTCAGTAAAAAAGAATTGTCATTATGCCATGACTTCAACACTTGCTCTCTAATGACCTTCCCAAGTGCCTCCTGTCACTAACCCGACAGTGAATGTACAGGCGATATTTTGCACATTGAGTTTGAGAATAACTGACTGATGAAAAACGTATTTGAAAACACCAGTATCTACAAATTTACACAAATATATAGGTGATTACAAGGTGTGATATTGACGTCTCAAAGCAATGGGTTTTATCTCAGTTACCTATGCTGTATGACAGCCGTCCAAAAATTGGTAACTTAGGCAATAATTACTTAGTTCATTCATAAGACTTCAACTTAGGTAGACTTCACAAAGAGTGTCTACTCAATACGGCATCAGCCGGAGTCGGGGGACCAGGACTAGAAAAGCCACATCCGAGACAGTTATTCAGACAATGGTCAGGTTAATACTAGTGGTTGCTGAAAGTGCCGGTGAGCCTGTCAGTTGTGTCTCAAACTGTTACAATACAGGGCTAGATTCTATAAGCAAGCACTCCTGGATAACAAAGGAGGAAGCATATAACATATTTTATGTTCTAGTCTTGAAAATAAAAATATGTAACTTCTGTGGTCACATTTTACAGTTCTATCGGCTGAGACTCGAGACCAAAGAACATGGATTAGAGGTTTTGGATGTAGAAGGGAAGCAGTGTAAAATGTCTGTGAGATGGGAGATAAGCTGACACTGATCTTTGGAAAGCAATATCTATCCTAGGCTTCCTAAAACCCACCACATGGGCCGTGCAGCCCACCTAGTGACATAGTCAAAGTTAGCTTCAACAAAACCACACAAATGTCCCTGGGAACACCTGTCTTCTCCCTTTCTTCTCTCTCCCTCCTAAAAAAGGAAAGGACAGATAATTGCTTGTTAATCTAGATTTTTCTCACTTTAACCAAATTCTATCCAGAGCTTGCGATTTGCCACCCATTTTGAAGTTCTACATATTAAAATAAAGAATACTTTTATCAATCTTGGAAGGGCAACAAAGATGTATTATGCATTCATTTTATGATTATAAACAATGAACTGAAAGGAAGAGATGGGGGAGGAAGGGATGGGGGAGAGATAGAGTGAGAAAGAAGGTTTTCTAAAACACAGGTACTCACTTAGAAATAAGAGAGTACGATGTTCATCATCTTCTCAGACTTTTATTGAAAGGGGTAACCTTAAAGTACTGTGGTGTTTCCCTCTAATGTTTGAAATACAAACTGTAAAAGGGCAGCACTAGAAACATAAATGGGAAGTTGTATATAAAGACTCAGTTCAATGCAAATCAGAGGAAAATTTCAATTGCACCTTGAATACCACTGTAAAAGATAATCAAGTTTAGTACATTGTATACACTCAATGTGTATGTGCTTCCAGACTCTCATAAAAGGAGACTGACTCACTCTCCTCTCCGTGGCAGCACTTCCCATCCTTAAAATCCTCAGTTAAACTCAAAAATGCTGTTAGTTCATTTATTCTCACATTCAATAAATATGAATTGTGTACTTCACCTCAACCTTGTCCTGGGTGCCTGCGGGCCATAATGAACAAGGCAGACATTATCCCTGTTCTTCTACATCTTAAAATCCAGTGGAAGATGGGTGTTTAACAACTAAACAAGGTTTTGTTTTTTCATAACTCTTGTTCTTTATGTTTGACTTGTCATAAAAACTCTGTTGAACAGTGGTGAGGGGTGTTATGAGGAGGGTGGGAAATGCCTTAAGGAGTTCCCAAGAGCCTTTACTGGAGACAACCCTGGGTTTCTGGTGGCAGGTTTGATGATATAATAGTCAGCAAGTTATAACCCTTTCTTTCTTCCCTTTTCAGTGTGACCCAGACAGGTTGCAGATGCTGGAGTCTTACTCCTGAAGCTTCCTCTGCAATGAGAAAAAGCCACCTTACTAGTTCCACCCAAGAAGATGTTGAAGGGCCATTTTCAAGAGTCTCTAAGGTAATGTTTTTTTACCTGTTTAAATGAATAAGAATAAGAAAAACATGCTCTCTGCTAGGGCCTCTCTTCGCTTCTTGAGTTTGAGTTCAACTGACTTGGGAGATTGTTAACCATTCTGTGGCCAGGAATGAAAGGAAGGAGGATTACGTCAGTACTGGCTTGGTGCCCTGAGAGTCCTGAGCCACTGAGCAAGACACACGAACCATCTTGCTAGGTCAAAGAATTGTGTCTTAACTACTTTGTGCTACTTGGGTACTTACACCTAATTTTCGACAAGGGAGCTAAAGGTATACAATGGAAGAAGGAAAGCATCTTTAACAAATGGTGCTGGCATAACTGGATGTCAACCTGTAGAAGAATGAAAGTAGATCCATATCTATCACCATGCACAAAAATCAAGTCCAAATGAATTAAAGACCTCAACATTAATCTGACCACTTTGAACCAGATAGAAGAGAAAGTGGGAAGTAGTCTACAAGACATAGGCACAGGGAACCACTTCCTAGGTAGAACCCCAGTAGCACAGACAATAAGAGAATCAATGAATAAATGGGACCTCCTGAAACTGAGAAGCTTCTGTAAAGGAAAGCCATTTTTTTGACCGACATTGAGACCTCATGAGTGGATGATCAGAGGCAACTTGAATTTGTCCTCCAGTATGGGGTCCTTCTAACTGATACTCTAAAGATTTCATTGCTCCAGGTCTTACATTTTCACAGGAATTAAGCAATGCATATGAAAGAAAAGAGATAAACAATCACACCCAGAGTGACTTCCCACTCCTCATTGTCTCCTGCAAAGAAAAGAAATTCTTTGAATGAGTTCCTTCCAAAGCAAACATCCTGAGCATCTAAGCATCCAGCTTGTGGATCCATCCCAGTAGCCAGTAAGCTGACTCACATTCATGCAACTCCCTTGTGCCAGTGAATTACACTGAGAACATTCTAGGCAACCACACTGCTGGGGCTGGAAGAAGTGGGGAAGTGAGGGTTGCCCAAATGGGTCACTGTCTAGAAAGCAAGTTCTCAGACTGTTTCTCAGTATACCGAGAACTGGAATCTCTGTATTGCAGCAGGGTATTTTCCATCAGAATGGTCTGTGCTTCTAGATGGAGAGAATTAAAATGCAGCGCATTTAGTTGAAAGCTCATTGCACTGCAGGCTGCAAAACCTAGGTGCTTTTCAGGCTTATTTACCCTGCACTGTATTTAAACTCCCTCCCTTCTGCCTTTGTTCTGTAAATAACTATTCCCCAATCCAACTGCCTAGCGAACAACAAGCCAATGATTCAGTTAATAATTATAAACCTTAACAAGTCAACAAGCAGTCACATACAAAGGAACTAGATACCACTTGTCTGAATATTTGACAGTCATGCAAGACAAAATCTGGGGCTCCTGGAACAACAGTCATGTTGGGAACTGTAGAGGAAGGGGCAGGGTGGGGTGGATTGTTGGGCTTTGAATGAAACTTCGCCTTAACGGTTCCAGTTCTATCTTTCCCACACACGCTCAAGCCCACATCTCACAGAAGTATTATATCCGGTAACTTCCTTGTACTTCGCTCCAAGAATGAGTGAGTCATGGGTTAAGCACAAATTCTTAACATAGGTGCTACAGGGGAACAAAGGAAAACAAAACACCTCATTCTTTCATTTAGCCTTTAAAAGGAACCTCATGATGGAGGCATTTGTGTAACATTCCTTTTATATAACAGCAAGGACTTCAGCTGAAGGAAAAAGTAGCGCAGCTGAGGAGGGGTAGGTGTGTGACATCTTGTCACTCATCCATGGCCCCTGCTAGCCTTAAATGTCCATAAAGCAGTACCACAGGTCCTGGGCCAGTCAGGAAATAGGAAGGTGCAATGTGGTGATGGGGGCAGCAGAGAGAAGGGGCACACACGGGAGGCAGGCTCCTTCCCCAGTGTTAGGAAATGATGATGCAGGCTCCAATTGCCTGGGTAGCTCCATCAGGCAAGCTGGACTTAGCTTATTTTGTCGTTTACTGACTGTGTGACTCTGGCAATGCGGTTAAGTGTTTCTGTGACTTACCACATCTTCGGCAAAATCAGGATAATAACAAAAGCCATTTAATAGATAATCTATGTCCAACTATGTCTGAGACCCACAGAAGTCACTGAACCCTGATGAGCCTAGTTCTAGTTTCTAAGGCAAGAAACTGCCTCTTTTGGTTTTCGTTTTTTGTTTGTTTTTCTTGAGACTGTTGCTTCCTTGTTTTCATTTTGCCCTGGCAGTTGAGATTGAAGAAGAATTTACAGGAATGTTCTAGAAAGAGGAGAAATGAATGTATTTCAGTCATAGTTAACCAACACACATTAACTGCTGTGTGGAAGGAAAAGAAAAGACTACAGGTCATCTGAGCAACTAACAATTCCTCAGAATATGGGAGATTGTATGTACTATCTTTTATTATTATTATTACTTAAAAAAATACCAATCTAAATTCTCACTCCCTCCCCTCCTCCCACTCCCCTCTCATTCCCTCCACAAACTCTACCATCCCACCCTTTTATCTTAACATCTTTCAGTCTACCAACACCCTGGATTTGGTGATTACTATGGAGAACAGCTTCACCATGTTGACGTAGTAGATGTTAGACAGAACCCCAAGATGTGGATGGGCAGTGTGTTCATAAAAGATGTTCCACTCCACTCCCCCAGAACATCATTCATTCTCCATGTCTGCTCTCAGCAAGACTGCTATGGTAAATGTTACCCTCTGGTCTTTTTTGAAGATCAGTTTTGGTCCTTCCTGTTATTTCTGCTGTTGTTTTCTATATCAGGACTCTCACCTTTTGCTTGTATCTGTCCTCTTGTATTTCCTGCTGTTTTGCTTTGTGAAGTTATTCTCCAGGTCTTAAGTAGAATCACTGGTTTATTTGCTATGAGACTGTTTTTCTCTAATAACGTCAGAAGGTACACCCATAAAGTGTTATCAACATGTCTGCCAAAAAGCGAGATGAGCAAGGATGACACCAATGAACTTCCAACATGGATGGAGAAAACTCCATGTCTCCACCCTATACAAGGAACTATAGGCAAATGAGAAATGATGGAACTGGGAGAGATATTCTTTCCCATGGAAGAACACACCAGTGCTTATTAGCCAACTTATCAGCTTTGAAAACATACATACAAGTAACATTATACAGACTGTACAGGGTATATCTAGGAATATAGATGTAGATAAGTATGGGTGTGAATATATATATATATATATATATGCATACATATCTGCATGCAACAACAATTAGTGGAAAAAAAGCCATGAATTCCAAGGAGAGCGGGAGGGAGTATATGGGAAGATTTGGAGGAAGGAGAGAGAGAGGAGAAAAGCTATAATTACATCATAACCTCAAAAAATCCCCAAACAGGAGCTCCTGCAAAAAAAATAAATAAATAAATAAAAAAAGAAAAAAATCCCCAAACATAATGTTTATGCATAGGCAAAATACAGAAAAAATTTACATTATAAGTTCATTGTTATACATTTGAATCCAACCAATAGATTTAATAAAAATCAATAGTCCCACTTATTCCTAGATTTATTTTCTACTTTTAATTTATTACTACTCTCAAGCTTATATCGAAGAATGTCCACATTTTCCCAAAAATGGTTAAATTTTTCAAAAACCTGCTTGCTTTATTTACTGGACATCTAGTTTTTGGTTTCCAGGTTTACAGGAAATAATAACATTAAAGTTCTCTACCGAGAAGAATTTTTCAAGTGGTTGTTTTTGTTTTGTGACCAGACACAAGGATAGCACAACTGTTTGATGGACAAAAGACACTAATGTCATCTATGAAGATGCTCTTCACACCTTAAGAAAATGTATCCATTTACGTATTTATTGTGTACAAGTGTGCTAATGTGTGCGCGCAGCGTTAGCATGTGCAGCATATGCATGTTCATGGGTGTGAGTGTGGGGGGGAGCATGCTGCAGAATATTTTAGAGATCAGAGGATAACCTTGGGTAATAGTTCTTCTCTTCTACTCTGTTTGACAGTTTACACCATATAGTTCACCACTAGGTGTGCCAGACTAGCAGCCTGCAACTCTCTGGAGATGATGCTGTCCCTGTCTCTTATTTCATTTTAGGAACATTGGTATTCTACATGCATGTTACCATTTTCAGCTCTACATGGATTCAGGGGACTGAAATTCGGGTCCTCAAACCTGTATGACAAGTATCTTAAATACAGAGCCATCTCCTCAGTCCCAGACAAGTTTATTTAATCACTCACATTAACTTCATCTTTTAATAGTCTTTTTATTTGTTCAGATTATTCTGTCACATTCTGGTTTAGGCAGCTGTTTAGCTTTTCCTTACACTGATAAGATGAGTTGTTTATTTTCCTGTTATATAATGGGGTCTGACTAGATGCTTTGGATTTCAAATTCTTCCTTTCTTACTTGATCTATTCCCTAAGTTTGCTGTACACTTCCATAAAATAGCAGGTTTTTTTTGCCTACACTGTAGAGGTATGGAAATGTATGGAGATACATTGTAAAGACCCGGCATAGCAGCTTCAACACAGTAGACAATAACCCATTCTAGGGCTCTTCCTTCCTTCCCTCTAAGCTATCTATGCCCCAGTCCCAAGTGTGCAAGGTCGGGAGTGGAAAAAATGTCCTGATTGCTATTTCCAGCACTTCCAGATCAGATTCCTTGTATTCTTCTGTATCGTTGACCACTGGCCCGTACATTTGAAAGAAACTCTAGAGGTATAAGATTATATCTAGAGACGTAAGAGAAAAACAGCACTGCTTGAGTTTGAGAAATTTGAATGTGAGAGACTCAGTCCCTCTGTGTTAAGATGGAAGAACTTTAAGAGCACATTAGTTCATGGGACTCTGCCTTGTGAGTGGATTAATGCCTTTATTGCAGAATGAGTCAGTCATTCAGGGAGGGGTTCCCTAACTAAAGACCAAGTTTGGAACCTTTCTTTCTCTCATATGTGTGGACCTTCTCATGGGTTCTACCTTCCGCCATGGGATGGAGCAGCACACAGACCCTCACTAGATGTAGACTTCTTGACTTTGGACTTCCCAGCCTCCAGGAGTGTAAGAAATGAACGTCTGTCACTTATGAGTACCTAGTCTCAGGCATTCCATTAGGGCAGTACAAAGTGGAAGAAAGCAAATACAACTGTAGGCAACTAGTTCCAAACTGGATCAAAGGGCGTATTGTGAAATAATGCCGGCATTGTTCTCTTAGCTTTGCTCCAATAAGCCAAAGATGCACTGATGTATCACAGGTAGGTATGGAGTCTTGGATTTCCCCTTTCACACAAAGGAGATGACACAGGTATGAAGTTCCGGGCACTCTGCCCATCTTTTGTGATCTGTTCTTTCTTTCTCTCTGATGGTGACTTCAGATTCAACCTCTGCCATCCTCTAGCTTAAAGCACTGAGGCTTCCTCAAGTTCCCTCTTCAAATTTGCCAGCAGCTACGACCCCTCTAAGGACATGGCATCAGCGTTCTGGAAAATAAACTAAACCACACACACACGCTTGCCAATATCAGAGAAATTCTTTGGGGTGGCTCATTTAATATACTCACTTTCATATTTTCAATTATAACACATGCTTATTAATATAATACTCAGCTGTTGGCTCTTTGTCCCCTCTTTCCCTCAGAAATGCCTGACACAATATTTTTTTTTGTTCTTATGAGCTTCAATGCCTCGTGAATGTAGCTCATTTTTGAAAAAGGAATGTTGTTTAGTAGCAAGCAAGTTTATATAATACACATATTAAAGGAGCCAACGTTATATGCATACACCATCTTCCCCAAGCAGAAAAAAAAGAAAAGAAAAAACCCAATAAGAAGCTGATAGCAAGTGCACTTTTCTGAAGACAAATCTTAGAGAACTTATCTATATAGGTCTCACCTTCAGGCAGTAATGGGAGCATAAGCCATTATCTGGCCCATGTTCCTTCCAATTGACCATATTATTCCCTCAAGATTTCCTTAGGTTTCATAGAAGTGTAATACATATACAGTGTTTCTTCCCGTTAGGATTGGTAAACTGAGTCACTTCTGAATAATATTCAAAACAAACAAAGAAAAAAAAAAGAATCCCCGAAGTCCTCAAATTTCTTATAACAAGAATTAATGGACTCAGAATGCTCACATGGTCCAAATGGACACTGTGGTCACTTTTGTTCTGTGCCAGTCTTCAGAGGTCAGGCACGCTACAGATTGCTGCTCTTCAGCAAACGGAAAGATACTAGGGAAATATAAACGCTTCTAAAGGCGACACCATCCGTTCCTCCCTTTCCTATATGTACACATGGTACTCCACTCACCAAAGTGTACTTTCTGTCTTCTTGAATCTGAAGCAACTCCTTTACTTCATTTCAACCATAAAAGAGAGTGGAGGCTATGCTAGTTAGCTCCAGGCCTAGCTTTAAAGACGTTTGATAGGGTCTTTCACTCTTGAAGTCAACCGGCTCATAAAAAAAAAAATCTGGTTGAACTGACAGGAGCCTGGTGTAAAGAATCACAAGCAAGCTCCAGGACAGACATAAAGAGAAGAAAAGATGATGGACATATATGTGATCCAAGCTTTCTCTGATTTTCAAGGACAACCCAGTCACAAGGTAGAAAAAACTCAGTTCATACTCCTTGGAGCAGACGAGTTTGTTGTTGATACCAGTCAACCTGCAGAATGGTGAGAAACATTACTTTTTGGTTTTGTTTGATTCAATAAGCTATATGGTCTTTTATTCCATAGCATTAGATGCCCAAAACTAAACAGCGAAACAAAAGCAACAACAAAAGCAAAAAACCCTCTTTCTCACATCCCACTTGTAACCAGTCATCATATCAGTCAAGAATTTGCAAATCTTCCTGAGCATCAGTCACCTGGAAAGTTTCCTAAGCTAGGAGTACTCCATGAAGGTCATCAAAATGCAAAACCTTTAGGCCTACACATTTGCACATTTAAATCTCTGAATAAGTAGAATGAAAAATCATTGTAGCAAGCCACAAAAGTAAAGACTCATTTGCCTAAAGACACTCTTCGTTTAAAATGTAAATTCCTTCTGGGAGTGATAAATCAAACAGATGGTTGCAGGATTACACCAGTAATCAGATTGTTTTCCTAACTCCTGGTTGTGACGAGCAAATGTTGAATGCTAGAGTGCTAAATTGGAGCAGGCAGGTACCTGGACTGGGAGCGGTTGACTGAGGACCAGAGAAGGTGCTGGGTGATCAATCTAGAGTCAGTTTGTGTGAAAGGGAGCCCCCCAAACAGGAAGACAGGTGTGAAGAGAAAAAGTGGAGGGCCAAAAAAGATCTGTTATACTCACTCTGTTGGAAAAGATTTTGAGGATTTTGCCTTTGGAGCTTGTTATTTAGGGGCCTGATGGATGATTACAGAGGTAACTAACTCTAAGGGATGAAGGTCAAACAAGATGCCTGTTTGGGTGGAAGCATCCATATATTAAAAGAGTCTGAATGTTTGGGTTAAGGTTTCACCCCAGCCCCTGGCATCTATATATTCAAAGAATCTGAATATATTCAAAGAATGTTCTGGTGGAGGCTCCATCCCAAGCCCCCTTCCCTGGGAGTTGCCCCAGTTCCGTCTCCACCTCTGAGAAAGCCCAACAAACGATGAACGCTCCCCAAAGATACTCAAGACCACTCCTACAGGGTATTTAAACTGCCCCCCAGAGAACAAACACATGGTTTTCCAGTCTTCCTTCCCAGTCTCCTCTCTAGAGGGGCTGGAAAGCCACCCGGGAGTGTAGGTATCTACTAAACCTGGGAAATCTCTAAT
Source organism: Myodes glareolus (assembly GCF_982192425.1). Taxonomy (NCBI): domain Eukaryota; kingdom Metazoa; phylum Chordata; class Mammalia; order Rodentia; family Cricetidae; genus Myodes; species Myodes glareolus. The sequence continues at coordinate 24,500,162 of NC_142044.1, forward strand.
TTGGTTTGATTTGGCCTGATTTGGATTATTGCGTCGGCGGAGAGGTTTATCGGGATGCAGAGATTTTCAGTGTCGTTATCTGCTCTAGAAAAGCAGAATATGAAATTGTACTTTATTACCTACATGGAATGTGTCTAAAGGTAAGTACGGTAGGAATTAGGATTCATACCAAAGAGGAAATGTGGACCAGGAAAGGCCTATGTAGTGAGGTGATGCAAAGTTGGAGAGGTTCCCATGATTTGTTTTCCCCAAGCTCTCTCAGCATCACCCCACACAACCTCCCCAGCCTCCCTCAGCATCAGCATCAGCATCACCCCCAGATAGCTTCCCAAGCCTCCCTCAGCATCAGCATCAGCATCATCCCCACACAGCCTCCCCAGCCTCCCTCAGCATCATCCCACACAGTCTCCCCAGCCTCCCTCAGCATCATCCCCACACAGCCTCCCCAGCCTCCCTCAGCATCATCCATAGCCTCCCCAGCCTCCCTCAGCATCATCCCACAACAGCCTCCCCAGCATCATCCCCACAACAGCCTCCCCAGCCTCCCTCAGCATCATCCCACAACAGCCTCCCCAGCATCCTCCCCACACAGCCTCTCCAACCTCCCTCAGCATCATCCCACAACAGCCTCCCCAGCATAATCCCCAACAGCCTCCCTCAGCATCAGCAGCACCCCCACACAGCCTCCCCAGCCTCACTCAGCATCACCCAGAGCCTCCCCAGCCTCCCTCAGCATCACCCATAGCCTCCCCAGCCTCCCTCAGCATCATCCCACACAGTCTCCCAGGTTGGTTGCTTGTCCCTGTAAAGCTGTGAGTCAGATCTCTCTGAGAAAGTTTCACTTTCTTTCTTTCTTTCCCACTGTCCCTGAACTGAGACCCACCTGGGGGTTTCATGCCACCTAGAGAGAGGAAGTGAAAGAGGTTGTATTTTCGACAAGGCTTAACTTTCCTTCTAGCAGCGAAAAGACAGAGAAATCTATGCCCCCAGAAACCGCGCCGCTTCCTGTGGTGCTGAGTCAGAGAGAAGAGAAGCCTGAACTAAGCACGCAGCGCACAGGACAAGCAAAGCATGTGACCCGCAGCATCCTTTCGAACCCGTGTAAGAGGGTCACGTTCTTGAGACCGATTTAATCAATAGATACAAAGACTTTGCAGAAACTTGCTTAAAAAAAAAAATCACATGATTGAGAAATAATGGAGACTGAAAGTAAACTCCGATGAGCTGAAGTCCTCAGTTTTTAACCAGTAAAATATTTCTGCCAATGCTTTTTTAAGTATTATTTCCAGGTCAGGGTTGAGGAGTTTTCGGCAGGTTCTTTGGGTACCTTACAGATGCACGCTCATCTCCCTCCCTCCCTGGGGAGGCAAGGTACAGCCACAGGGAACTCACCTGGGAGAAAAGGCTTCTGCGCCATAACAGCAGGTGGCCACTAACTGGCCCAGTTGACATGCTGAGGGAACTTATACGAAAAAGGCATCATCTTGGGCTACTGAATTGGCAGGTATGCTTTAGCATCCTAAGGTACCTCACTGAGTTCATGAAAATGTTTGATGCATTCGCTAAGTTAACGGGTTCTGGTCATACAGACCTGAAACCCCACTGAACTGGATCCAGAATCTCCTTACAATGCTATGCAAATACTTGAATTCCTAAAACCCTCAAAACTCTCGACAAGAGGTCTTTGACATGAGAGAGACACAGTGTGGGCCTTAGACACGCCGGTAAGTTAGTAGTAGACTCAAATCTAAGTAAATCTTTCCCAAACTCCTGATTCCCATCATTTGGATAACATCCTGGGATGAACTCTTTATTGTCCCAGACACCTTGTTAGATTCTGAGGAGGAGTCTATGGTAAAAGAACAAGCACAACCTTCAGCAGACTCCTAGTCCTTCAGAGGAAGCAGGCAAGTACACAACAAGAGACACGGAGCAGGGGGATAGTATGTGATCATCAGGATAGACACCTGAGTCCCCTGGCTTCCCTAAGCCACTCACCTCCACTTTCATGACAAATGGAATACAATACCAGCGCCCACACCGCCCCTGCCACCATAAGGCTTCATTTTCCTCCACCCACCCCCTTTGTCTTTTCTCCTTGGCATGAATCACTTCTGCTTCAATTCCTTTCATCTTTCTAGACTCCCCCGCCCACTGCCCACCCTAATGCACACATTCTCAACTCTTGAAACATCTACAACCCTTCCTGACCAGCAATGTCTAAACCTGACTGATAAAATCACCTAAGAAATATTAAAACCAAACGAAACAGAATGCCCTTGCCAACCCTACCTTGCCCTCAACTCCGTAGATGGTATCGGGGTATATTATCCCACCCTGCTCCGTGTAATGCTAACACAAAACAAGCATTAGGAGGAGACCCTGTCACACAGCTGTTCTGACACCTGATCCGAGCAGAGGTGTGGGGAGCGATACACACCTTGTAAAAGTCTTCTACCCGCCCCAACCATCATCTTATTTGGCCTGCATGTCAACCCTGTAAATCAGAAAAATAACAAAGAGATGCTTAGGCCATAACAGGTAAGAAAACAGCCGGAGAGAGGTGAAGCCACAAGCCCACATGGAAAGATCTTGGAATACATCTCCTGGATTGCTCTGCGCTGGTTGGAAAAGGCAAGTCCTCTGGAGGAGGATGAAAGGCAAGGGCAAGCCTTCCTTTGCTCATTCCGGTCGCCTCTGCTGACCTAACAGGTGTGAACTATTTCGCTACCAGGTAAAGGTTGCATTGGAATTCCTCGTGTAGAGGGTTTCTCATTCACCAGCCCTCTGAGGTTCTCCACCTGAAAAAGAGGAACTAGGAGTGGGTGGGATTCAGAAGCCATGTGACCAGACACACTTGAGCAAACGCTGTGAGAAAAAAGGAAGACCACAAATAGCTCAGGGCATTAGAAAGTTCCTCCAAAACCAGTCAGGAGTCACAGTCTGATCAGAAGGGCAGATAACAGGGTCGTGGGGACTGAGACATTCTGGGGTTTCATTTCTCTCTGCATGCTGCCTTGGACTGGTGTGAATGGGCCCCTTCTTACCTGAGCTTGCTTGAAAAGCAAACACGGAAACATTTATTAAACTCCCTCCTCTCCTGTTTCTCAAAGCAGCCCAGGAAATGAGACTGACTACAAGAGGCCTCCAGCAAACATAAAGATAGACAGGAAGGGGTTCAAAGTGGGGGATGGGGAAATAACACACTTTTTTCCTTTCTTTAAAAAGAAAAGAAAAGAAAAAAAGTCTTTTTTTTTTTTCTTCAAAAAAAAATCTCATCACTAGGTTTGTTCCATGCCGTACCTTAGAAGTAAACCCACCTACTTGGGAATATGTCTTATGTATATTTCATTCCACTCTTGGCAGAAATAATTTTAAGTTCTCAGGAATGAGCAAGGCAGGGAATGGTAAGGGGAGGGCTGGGTGCCTCCCGCTGTGAGGAATGACACGCAGATTGGGGTACACAGGAGGGCTGACATTATACAGTCGGCACATCAGCATTTCTGCGGCAGGCAGAAAGCTATTCCTAAGGGAAGCATGTTCTAAACTAGCAGAAAATAAATGCTGCTTTGAAATTAAGCATCACAGCCTATGCCTTTCCCCGCCAAACATTCTCTCTGGGGTTATTTTTCAGGGTGATGTGTATGGGCACACACAGGCTACTGCATAAAAGGGATTGATCTCCAAAGGTGCTGGCTGGGTCCTCATTTTCATAAATAAATAAACCCTCCCTGGTCATTGGAATGTGATTATATTTGGAACAAAACTCCTAAATATAGAGCTATTGTTCGAAGTCAGAAGAGACACAGGAGTCTTCTAATCTCACGTTGTCAGTTGGGGAAAGGCAAGCTTCTACGTTGGCATGGGGTTGGATGTGGTTTCTCTGGAAACATCATGGGCTCCTTTGGCTGTTTGGGGGAAGTGGGGTCAAATGACTTTCTTTTCATTAGACAAACAAGTCTTCTCACACACAACACACACACACACACACACACACACACACACACACACCTTTTACTTGGTAACTATAATTGTTCTTGGATAAGACCAAGTGCTGTCTGTGCTCAGAGGATAAAAGTGTAAGCCCATATCATATTGTGGATGAAAAGATGGTTTCCGTCCTTGTGTCTTCACCCTTAACCCAACTATGAGGCTAGCAAGAAACCTGGCACTAGAGAAATCGCCATGAATTCACAAGGATGACCCTAGCTAAGACCCTAGTCAATAGTGCAGAGGGTGCCAGAACTGGCCTTGCCCTGTCGTCAGATTGTTGACTATTTTAAACGTCACCATAGAACCTACATCCAGCAACTGATGGAAGCAGAGGCAGAGACCCACAGAGAAGCACTAGGCTGCGCTCTCAAAGTCCAGTTGAAGAGTGGGAGAAGTGAAAATATGAGCAAAGAGGTCAAGACCATGATGAAGATACCCACTGAAACAGCTTACCTGAGCTAATGGAGCTCACAAACTCCAGCCAGACAGGGAAGGTTCCAGTATAGGTCCAAACTAGTTCCTCTGAATGTGGGTGACAGTTCTATGAATGGAACACACTCTGAGGTCACTGACAGTAGGACCAGACTTTATCCCTACTGCTTGTACTGGCTTTTTGGAACCCATTCTCTTTGGATGCCCAGCCTAGATATAATAGAGATGGCCTTGTCTTTCCTCAAAGCAATGTGCCTTACTCTCTCTGAGAAGTGGATGGGGGTGGGGAGGGGGAGGAGGAGGGAATAGGAGGAGGGGAGGGAATGGGAATTGGGATTGGTATGTAAAGTAAAATGAGAAAAAAAAGATAGTTTGTTGTTGCTACCTGCTTCATCAATAGGCAATGGTTTGTCAAACCATAGACTAGATGTTCAGGAAAAGTACACATGTGTAATAAACATGTGCTATTTTCTCCCTCTCTTTCCTTCCTTCCCCCCCTCCCTCTTTCCCTCCATTTATCCCTCCCTCCCTTTTCCCCTACCTCTCCTTTCTTCTACCGAGGATAGCATCCAGAGCCCTGCTTAAGCTGGTGAAGCACTGTATACAGCACTGTGCTATATAGTCCAGCCATTGTAGTGTTGTTCTCTTTTAGGAAAGAATCAATCTAATGAAAAACAAAGCTTCTGATAATTTAAAATTGGTTTCTTAGGTTCAGAAAAGGCATCCACTGATTTTTTTTTTTTATGAGTTTCTTCAATGTCTAACTTCATACCTGGAGAACAAGGATAAAATCTGGGGTATCTGTCAGAACAAGACTAGTAGTGTACCTATTAATTTATCTATCCATCCATCCACCTATCTATCCATCCATCCATCTACCCATCCATCTATCCATCCATCCATCCATCCATCCATCCATCCATCCATCCATCCATCCATCTTTCCATCCATCCACCCATCTACTCAATAAGCAAGTAATGAGTTTCTATCATTGTAAGACAAGTTGGCAGAATTCTGCAGAATCCCTTGGTGACTCAGTGATGGCTGCTTCCTCCAAGTTGCCTACTTATCTTTAGGCGGGGAAGACAACAGGTACATTAACATCTAGGATCTGATCTGGATAGAGAACGGTGATGCCAGAGAAAGGCTGGTGGGGATGTGGGGGTGGTCGGAGCAAGATGGCTTCCACCTGGAAGCCATCAGAGCAGCTGACGAGATGACATCCAGCTTCCTGTTAACCCTTCAAAGTGACATACGAGTCCACGCCTGGATTGCAAACAGACGCGGAGAAGACAATACTCTTTTGTATATGTCACCAGCTCTTAGGTCCCATCGGGGCAAGTTTTATAAATAGTTGGTGACTTCAAAAGTCTTAGAAAGGGATTCTCTTTCCCACCCAAGGTGGGGGGAAAAACCCTACCTAAACAGAAGTTTTTCTATTTCCTATAAGTTTCTATGTTTATCAACCCTTAATTTGTGTACCAAAAGGAGTTGGTAATATAAAATGAATACAGCAATACTTCTTGAATACTTCCACAATTCTTTAAAAGAAAAAAAAGCAGTGCTGGCTGTATCTGTTTTGAAGATAAGATGAGGGCAAAATTATCAAATAACTTGGCCAGGACCACAGAAATAAAGAAAAGCAAGCTTGTCACATACACCTTCAGATTTTCATCTTTCCCTTCTCCTCCTCTTCCCTCTCCTCTCTTCCCCTCCAGCTCTCCTGTTCTATCTTCTCCTCCCTTCCTCTCCCTCACCCCTCTCCAGTATCCTCTCCTTTTCTTTTTCTCTCTTATCTCTCTGTTTCTCAGTTTACGTCTCTCTCTTTCTGTCTCCCTCTATCCAGCCCCCCGCCCCGCCACGTCTCCCAACAGTCTGTCTCTGCCACACATCTCTCTGGCTCCAGTCTATACCTCAGTTTGACTCCTCAGCTTCCACTCTTTCTTTCTGCTTTCTGCTCGATCTTTCCCCGTAGCTTCTGGAAGTCTTCCCTTTCTTCTGAACTCTGACAGCTCCATGCCAGGTTCACCACCACTGTTCTCTGCCTCAGAAACATGCCACCTGCTCACAGGGCTCTCGCAGTGTCTGACCCAAGCAGCCTTCCAGCCCTTTCTTGACCCTTTCAAGTGTGTCAACCAGATAAAAGTAAGCAACTGTTCAGCATACCTTAAGATATATTCACTAATTATCTACCTGGGCATTTTTCTGGATCCAGAAAAAGGAAAGTTAGAAATTCAAAGATACGGTAGTTTATTAATCATTTTATTTATGTCATTGTGCCTGCAGAATAAATACCAGGTCTCATTTGAATTGGTCATAAAGAGTCTGGCAAAGACACTTTCCAGACTCAGGAAGAAATAAAGATTGGTTTTCTGAGATCACTGACTGGTCACTCCAAAAGCTTTGGGGGAGAATCCAGCATCTCTAGCCCTTGATCATCAACTGAGCAAACAGCAAGAGAGAAAGAAGAGTGTGAGCAACAGGCCTTTGCAGTGTGACTTCAGAAAGACTCAGCACTGAACAAGATGGGGAAGAAGACTGTCAGTATAGCACCTGAGCCTGGGATGTTAATATTCTTTAATAATCCTCCTGTATACACAGCCCGCTCAACAAAACCCATCATTGGTTATGCTAATTAGATGTTTTCCTAAGTGGGAACAATTACTAGAAGGTAGGGTGACCTCTGGTAGGTTCTCAGCAGCAATCACCTCATGATTGATTGCAAATTCCTTCAAATACACGTGTCCTGGGAGAAGATGAGGAGAGCATCTTTTGTTGTTTGCACAATGAGGCTGTTTGTCCTTCTGAGTTCAGAGGAGAGTCCAACTAGGCAACAAAATGACCCAAGAATATTTGGACGTTCGTGTGTGAGGGAACATAGTGGCAATGTGCTTCCCAAGAGGAAAAGAGAAACCACACATATCTTCAGGTCACTAAACCGACTTTTAGTAGCAAGAACATTAGGAGAGAGAGAGAGAGAGAGAGAGAGAGAGAGAGAGAGAGAGAGAGAGAGAGAGAGTTCAGTGTTACTAACTTTGAACTTTACCTTGCTGGGAAAGGTGCTTCTGGGAGCAGGGTTCATGTGCTGTAGTAGTGAGTCATAATGGTACCCTTGCTGTGACACTGGGGGACCGGGAGTTCTGTACCTTCCTTGGGGTTTCAGTGAATTTGCTTGTGACATTAAGAGGGAAAACAAGAGTAGGGGGAAATACCCTTTCTTTTGTCACACTGTCAGGGACGAAAAGCACTTTGGTGGTCATGACCTATGACAAACACATGCATGCAAATCCTTTGCTTGCTCCCATGCTCCATTTCTTTACCATCTATGTAGCTAGGCAAAACGGGACGAGAAATAGTGCCTTAGGGAGATATGAAAGTGCTGGATTATACCCTGGCTGCCTTTTTAAGAAGAAAATTCTGTAAGTCTGAAAATATACTAATGAAAGGAACCTGCTCGAGTGGCTGTGTCACTTTTCTGACATTCAAACTGCAAGCAGCTCTGCAGAGCTGAGAGCGGGAGAATTAGTCCTCCCGGGTGAAGGGTGCGTCAACTGATTTTCCAATACCAAATGGTCGGCCCTGAAAATACACATGCACGTACACTATATAAACTGAGTAGGTATTCATATATATGTGTTTGTGCATTTGCATGTGTGTGTACACTCATGTATTCTATACTTGTGTACATATAATGTGTATATATTCATACACACACACACACACACACACACACATATATATATATTAACAAAGAAGATGATGCCTGAGACTTGTCTAGTAACTAAGTTTTCTAGAACTAAAGGGAATGATATGGAGAGATGCAGGTGATGAGCAAGGACTAGAAGCCATTAGAAAAAAAGCCTGCATGATATTCTTGATCTTGCACATTGACACACAAAATTTTAATATTTTAAAGAACATCCAAAAAGACATTTCTTTCCATTTTGATAAAGTACATAGGAATATAGAGAACCTGGAGTCCAAGAAACCTGGGCTGGAATTCTACTGAGATTCGCCTCTTATTCATTCAGTCTGCAAATACTTATCAAGGGCTTCCATTTCCACTGGACTTCCAGTATGCCACGGTCTCCTGTCTTCTCTCCTTCCTTGCTCTCCAGTTTCCGGTGCTCTCCTTTGCCAGTTAATCCACCTGATCCAGATCTCAGACCTTGAACCCCATCTCTTCTCCTTCTCGTACTCCACACAGGCTTACAGGTCAGGTTTCTCCCTGCATTTCCTGACATCTACGTACTGGTGACTTCCACGTGTGGATCTCTAGTCCAGACATTCCCCTTGGTGTCTTCTTAGCTCTTACCACTCAATGCTGAAGAAACATAGTATACTTGGCAGATTTAAAATAAACCTCTTGTTTTCTATCCCCAAACCTGTTCTTCCAGAAGTTTCTCAACAGGTAGTAAATGATAACTCTATCCTCCCTGATCATGGTTTTTCCATGAGGAAGTGGTCATAGCTCTTGCCTCAGAGTTTGTGTGAAGAAATTTGAGATAATAGATGTTTCTCATAGTACCTGATATATCTTTCTTTGAATTAAGTTCAATAGAGTGAACAGAACGGAACTTTTCAACTTCTTTGTCTTACTCATTCCTAGATCCCCCTCTCCTTCTCTTCCAGATTCATGTTATCTCACCCAGGGACCATTAACAATATCTTTTAAGTGGTATCTTCAATTTAGTAAAGGGGATGTTATTGTTAATAGAGATGAGGGGAATCAGACAGTTAAGCTGCAGATATCTCAAACTGCGCCGTTCCTGATGCTGGGATCACTGCTGTATCCAAATGAGAAATTGGGGCTCCCTAAGCTCCTCCTCTAGGTGCAAACTCTGCCCAATTTACTTGAAGAGCAGATCCGAGAAGGTTTAACAAGATACCCTTCGAAGGGCAGCTGGAGTAAAGAAATCAAAACCACATATCAACAGTTCTGAGACAGAATGTTCTAGATGTTCAGTGCAGACCTCTGAGCCTTCTTTTGAAGCTTTGAGTTTCATTTTCTATAGATGGGATCAAACATGTATGAAAAAAAATTCAGTTTTAATTTGTCACATGGGGCACCCCCATTGCAGGTTTACGAAAACCAATTTGCAACATTTAGGAATAATAAATGTAATACGATATTTTAAAACTCTCAAAGAGGAGCTAGGACCTGACATTCAAATATGTTAATGAGCAAAGATCGTAAAACAGAACTCACAGGTGAAAACCTCAGTGCAGGGATTTTACATTGGCAGACTTACTCATATTCAAATTAATGGAAACCTTTTAAAGTGTGAAGGAATAGCACTCTAAGGTTCCAAATTACTACAAGTGTGTGTGTGTGTGTGTGTGTGTGTGTGTGTGTGTATGTGTGAATACTTAACACCTGTGGGTACGTGGTGAGATGCTACTAGGAAAGCAAACTTTGGTGTTGTCACTTTGAAAAGCAATTTGGTAGCATGTATGAAAATGGTTACAGAATGTCACCAGTCTTTCAATCAGAAATTCCACTTCTATAAATATATTCAATAAAGCATAACACAAAAGAGATGAAGAAACCATTAGACTTAAAAGGTACTTATGGGAATCTCACTTATAATAACAAAACTTAAATAAGGTAAATACCCTGTAATTTTAAATAATCAGGAAGTTTATCAAGTATTGTGTGTGTGCACATGTGAGTGGAGTGTACGTGTGTGTGTGCGTGTGTGTATATGACAGAACTATACATTAAATGGCTTGCAAGACACTCAGTATGATTTTCTTCCAATCAAATTTGTTCCTACACAAAGTAGGTTCATTCTACAACTAAGAAAACAGTTTTTATTTTTTGAAGCCACAATTGGATTTCTGTGCTAAAGAAATGTTTCTGAATTAAGAGCCAGGACAAGGTTGTCGGGCATGCTTTTAGTTTTCAGCACTCAGGATGCTATTGCAGGAGATCTTGACATTAGACTGTGTAGAGCTGGTCTGTACTGCATAACAAGATAACACAGAATTCAACAGAAACCACTAACCAGTTCATACTTTAAACAGATATGTGTGTATGATATATTATATATAATATTAATTTGTTGATTAATATGTTGCATATAATAGCAATTTGTCAATTAATATGATAGACATTTATACATATAAGACTGCAAATAAAGAAAAAGGAATCCTCTAAAAAGACATTTGACTTCTAGTTAAAAGATAGAGAAAAGGAAAAAGAGACAATCTTAGCAGTACCAACACTCAGGATCAAATAGTCTCAAGTTCACAACTTTAAAAAAAAAATCAATCAGAGAAAAACAAAACTAGCCTAAAATCAAACGACAGTTAAGCTATGATAAAACCACACGCTTAACAAACGCTGAAGGCACCAGGAATTTTTTTCTAAGGTTTGAGAAAGTCCAGTAATGGGCTAACGTGAGATGATACAAGACCTGAGAACCACAGCCATCTGTGAATTAACAATATTCACTGGATTGCCTTAATAGACTGTGAACTACGAATGTCACAAAAATGAATGAATAGTGGATATCCAAAAACAAAATAAAAGGACACACAGGGGTCTGAGGGAGAGGGAGGGAGGGAGGCGGAGCGAGACAGAGTCCCTCCTAGATGCAGCCTTAAGAGACGGAGACATGAAGCTCCATCAGGATACTACATCTTAGCTTTCTTGGGGAACATAAGCCTTCCACATGCAAGAAAATGATAGAAAATAATGCAGGCTTTAGTTGAATAGCAAAATGTACTTTATGTAGGGTCAAAGTACTAAGAATAAGTGATTGGTGATGAGTTATCTATATCATCATTCCCCATGCAATGCTCAAAGAACATCTCAGCAGGGGAAGTGGGAAGAATGGAAGAGTCAGAGAATGGAAGAAGAACTATGAAATGCTATCTTCTAGACACAATATGGCTGCTGCGTGAGCCAACTCACTGCCTCTCCGGTTGCTTGCTCAAGACCTGCACAAGATAAGTCCAGTCAAAATTTCAGCATGTATCTTGGCATTGTGCAGGCACTCCGAGGATCCACACCTAGCAGAGAAGATATTGACAGTTGACAGTTACTGAGGGAAAGGAAGTCACTTTCCCTTGAGGCTGTTACAATGGTAGACTGTCCAAGTCGGGTGGATGGCCCTGAACCCAAGCTTACCTGCAACTGGATTCAGGGGTAGTCAGTAATAAAAAGAATAATAAAGAGAACTTGAAGTTATAAAGAAGGCAGATTAAGGAGTAGAGTTGGAGGGTAGTGGGGGACGTATATGATCAAAAGGCAGTTAATGCATGTATGGAATTTTTTAAAAAAATATTTTTAAAAGTTTAAAGTAAATACAGTAGCATCAGATAAAATAAACATTGGAAGGGGGAACATTATTATGGATAAGAGATATATTACCTGGTAATAAAAGGATTAATTCTCCAAGGAGGTAAAACAATACTAAATATTTAGGCATCCATCAATAGGGCTTCCAAAAACATGAAATTAAAAAAACGCATGAAAAAGAAAGAGAAACTGCAGTATTACATTTGGAGTCTTCAACACTTCTCTTTTCGTGATTAGTAGAAAGCACATGCAGGGAAGAAATAAGGGTACAGAAAAGAAGAAAAGTTTTCTTTGTGAACTTTATGCCGCTGACATTTATAAAACATTCTATCCAACAATAGAACACACTGGTTTTGGTGCATTAAAAAAATCATGAAGATAAAGCATATGTTTTCTGAATTATCCAAAGAACACCATGTGGCTTACAAAGTGAAGAACTTTGTAGCACATAGATACATTAGCAACATGAGCATCTCACCGAGTAACTACTTCCCTAAAAGTGTGGATATTGGAAGGACATATGGTGACTACGCTCAGATGTAGTAAGTAGGACAGAAGCCATTCCAACTATTAAGGCTATGAGCCATATTCAAATTAAACCATAATTAAAGGAAAATTCATAATAGATAAGAGGAGAATGTAATGGTGGTGGTGGCAGGGGAAGCACTGTCGATTTGATTTTTGATTCTGCTTTGTTGCAAGCTATAACTATAAGTTCTATGGCTCTTCTGAATCTGATTTTAAGACGCCAGATAGGAAGGTATGAGAGGGTGGTCCATTAATTGATGGTGCGTCTCTGACATCCTCATCTTATCCCCATTCCTCTGCCTAACTGTGCTCTCATTTGGTTAAAACATCTGTGGTCCTGTTCTGCAAACTAGGGTGTAGTGTGAGGAGCGGGCTACATCCCGCCACCCAGCTAGCTTAACCCCCCAAAATAATCACACAGAAATTGATTAATTAAATTACTGCATGGCCCATTAGTTCTAGCCTCTTCTTGGCCAACTCTTGCATATTGATTTAACCAATTTCCATTAATATGTATCGCCACTTAACTGTGGCTTACCAGCATGAGTCTAACCAGCATCTGTCTTGGACAGGAGAATCATGGCGCCTGTCTCTGCTTTCTTCCTCCCAGAATTCTGTTCTGTCTTCCCTGCCTACCTGAGTTCCACCCTATCAACTAGGCCAAGGCAGTTTCTTTAATAACCAATGAAAGCAACACAAATACAGAAGGGCCTCCTACACCACCAAGGTCATTGTGAACAGTAGAAATGTGTTCTGGAATAAATCTTTCTGGGTTCAATCCTGCATAAAACTCATGAAGTTGTAATCTTGGGCAACTTATTTAACTTCCCACAGTCCCTGCTATAAAATAAGAAAACAGAGACCCTAATAGCATCTACCACAAAGGATTTTCTTAAAGGATGAAGAAGAGTTAATGTGAGTGAGACATTTTAGTGTCTGACAAACAGCAAAAAATGCCATAAATCTTGACATGGTTTTTACCAGGCACCAGAAGCACAGAGTCAAAGCTATGGAGATAAAAATGATGTTGGTTCAAGCTCAGAACTGCCCATTATTAGCTCTGAGAATGTGGGCAACATATCTCCAGCTCTTCACTTCACTGTCCTCGTGAGCTGTTCTGCAGTCCCTAAATGAACTCCTGCAATGTGCTTGGCAAACTTCCCGATTCTTTTTGTACAAAATCAGGACAAAATGGCATGAATAGAGCAAAAGGGTGGATGCAAATCCCTTGGTAACATAGTGAGCAGGCTGAAGAAATTAATATTGCCTCATTTATCTCTAGATGTCAGATCCAAGATATTAAACCATCCTTTCAAAATGCAATGCTTTGTATGTTCTGGTATATCTTGAGTTTGATAGAAAACATCAGAGTACAATTAGTACAATTACTTTCTAATAAAAAATGTGTGATTATTCAAGTTGTGATAGAATGCACAGTAGCTGGGATGTTCTTTATGAGAACCATTGAGTAGGGTACAGTCACTCACAGCACAATGTTACAGATCATCACATCTCGAGCCCTCACAAGAAATCTGGATGTTTTCTAGCCCATTACAGCCTATCATTTGGATGCATTTTTGCAAACAGAAGAGTTGAAAGAAAGTAGAAATTTTTAGAAAGCAAGGAAATATTAAAAAAAAGAAAAGAACACACTTATTATCTGAGCTGCAGATAATTATGGCTTTGCCTTTCCACACACCTTTTGAATTTGGTCACCTATTTTCCTCTTTACAAACTGGGAAAAGACCATCACTATAAAGTAGATCCAAAGATTATCCTAAGTGAATTTTCAAATAAAGTGTCCTTTTTTAGATGGGGTTAGAAATGAACTGCTGGGTCTAAACCAAAACACTTTCATGTTTGATTGGTAACAAGGAGTATGTTCATTTGTGATATCATAGAGTTTAGTGACTCCCCAAAACTGGTGTTTGCTGCAGCCCTTTTTCCTGTAAAAACAAATGTCTCCTAGTCTTGCGATCTCTCCTTGTCAGACAACTTAGTGGGATGACTCACAACTCCTGACCATTTCTGATTATTATTATGTATGATAAAAATTCAAGCCTGTTGTCTGAAACCTCCTTTAAGCTGACAACACTGCACTGTTTGCAGCTTTACTTTGAGTGAGCTCATGGGTCCCGTTGAAGCTCTTTGGCTGATTGCCTTACAAGCTCAACTTGAGATGTTGGGCTAAAGTGGGATAACACCTTTTTTGTACTCACTCTAAGTGCTGAGCAGTTTCCCCAAATTGCCGAGGGCCCCTCATTTCAAGACCATGCAAAACACGCTCTTCTTTCCATGTGCTTTTTCTTTATGCTGGCTTCTGAGCTTTACATAGCCCTCATAATTTTGTTCAGGCAATGTCCCCTATAGATACGCCCTTTTGCCATGATGGGTGACACTTGTGACACCTGTGTCCTATGAGTGACATTTCGGGGCTTATTTATCTGTGATTTTCAAGGGAAACGCAATGATGGCTCTTTAAAGCGACTCATGTCCTAACTCCCAGAAACTGTGACCATGTTATTTCATTGACACAGAGGTTTTGCTGATATGATCACACTGATGCTCTTGGGTTGATAATTCTACCTTGCACTTAGCCCCTGGGACCTTATAAGGGTAAGAGAGAGTCAGAACTTAAGGAAATGGGCCTGCAAGGATAAACTTTGAGGAAGAAGGAAGGGGCTATAATGAGAAACAAGAAATGCAAGTGAAGGTGTAAGTCACAAACAATCCCACACCAGTTTGCAATTATGATTAATAGAATGGTTATTTATTTAAAGGGGAAAAACTTACAGATCACCATCCCAGACAACAGCCTTTTGCACGATCAGGAAAGGAATCTAGGAGCCAGAAGAGGAGCCAGAAGCAAGAGAACAAGCACACACCTGCCACTGTTTTTTAAAGCAAACCAGACCATGCCCAAGTGGGCTGGTATCTTAAAGTCTATTTCCTGAAGGAGCACAAGCAGCTCCTGCAACATGCAAGAAGGTTCTAGAAGCTACACACAGCAAAAAGATAGATTCTCCTTAAAGCACCAAAAGGAGAACAACTCCACCAGCACCCATGTTTTAACTCTGCAACCTTCAAGTCAGACATCTGACCTCCAGAACTATAAGACAATGAATTTGTGTTGTTCTGAGCTGAGTGTATCTTAATTCTTTATGGCCACATGAAAAGGCTAGTAAGAGGAGTAAGTGGATTTTCCCGCTCTATATAACGGTTAGTTTGTTCATAATTATTAGTGCTAGGTAAAACAAGGGTGTATTGGATTAACTGAAGAGAATATATAAACAAAAGCAATAAACAAACAAGGGAAGAAGTAAGTAATAAGTAGACAATCCCTTGAACATCCCTTAGAGGAACTTCATCAGGGCTGGGTGATAAGAAGGACAGAATGCCAGCCTTGGCATTGGTACCTGGATCGTAGTTTTAACTTTGCCACCTGCAAGCAGGTGAACCATTTCATATCCAAGATTCAATTTCTTTACCTACAAAAAGGAATCAGCATAGTCTTTGCCCCACTAAACTACCTTTAAATAAAACTCTATGACCAGATGCCAAGACATTTTTGGAAAGCCTGCCTGCCTTGGGTGGGAGATTCGGACCGATGACCTCAAAGGTGCCTTTCAGCTCAAAGAGTCTATGACAGACACAGCAGGGTGCATCTTGTGCAGAAAGCGACTCCAAGACAACTGATTTTTCAGCATCCCCCACAGGGAGGGGGAAGTCCTCTACGAGCCAACAAAGGCACCAGCAGCTTCAGGTCCAGCCCAGCTTCAGACTCGGGCCAAAGGCAACAAGGATGCCACAAAGCACATCAAAGGGCAGAATCTGGCCGTGGAACAAGAAGACGGATGGAAGGGAAGTCATGATCTGCAGTAAAACAAATAAATAACCTTTAAAATCACATCTGCAGACGGTCTAACGTCCTTAAATGCTTTCCAATAAGCTTGTCACAAAGCCTGTCTGGAAGGTTTCATAACAGATGGAGGCAAGAGTTCTGACCTGGCTCTGACACTGTGGATGACCAGTTGTGTGACCTTGGGTACTTCATTTCACCTTGATGGCCTTTAAATCCTTCATTTCCAAGAGGAGAGCAAAGTGGATGATTTCTTACCACCAATTTAGCCTCATAAGCTTATGACTTCTCCACCCTGGTGGAGATCACAAATGCTAAAAATAAAAGACAAAAATCCTGTAGCTACTTCTGTCTTAGATGAGCAGTCATTTGTAGGATTCTGCCAGGAACCCAAATTTAAACTTAAAGCCTAGGGTTTGGAGGAGGATAGGGGAAGCAGCATTACAAAACTTTCTCTTCGCTCCCTCTCAGAACCATTTCCTTATCATCTCCCCTTGGTTGATATAATGGCTTAAAAGCCAAGATGACCACTGCCCTTTGAAATGATTGTGCACCATCCAGCTTGTGATGTCAAAATGAGACTCAAGCTGCTGGTGCCTGGGCTTGAACACAGCTCCAAGCTTCAGCCTCCCGGGCACGAAACCTCAATCCCAAGATAACACTGAGAACACTTAATCCTCCTTTGTCCTCAGCTTTGCAGTGTGGTTATTCAGAAAGAGGGAGTCCTGAGCCATCTCTCAGATTTCCCGTTGTAGGGCAAGTCTTGAAAGGGTTTATGGTGTCACTGTTTCCACTGCACTTGTCATAGATCTTCTCCTTCCTAAGTCTAGTTGTTAGAGCAAGAAGATTTCGTCTTTTGAGAAAGCCCCACTCCACCACCCAAAAAATCAAAAGGGAGAAAGGGTTTACATTTGCTATATGCTAAGGAGTGCTCTGAGTTTGAACTCCAACAAGTTTGCAATTCCACAAGCAACGTTCCATTTATACCTAGGAGATCCCTTTCAGCTCCCAGATATAGGAATGTGTTTGTCAGAGAAGAATGGGGAAGGGGCAAGGATCATAGAGACAATACGGTGTGTTTGGACAGCTAATTATAAACACTTTATGCATTTGTGGAGTGCCCTAATAAAGTACCATTTTCCAAAGGATGCGCATATTTAGATTGTGGCAATCTACTTTGGT
This sequence comes from Myodes glareolus, assembly GCF_982192425.1. NCBI lineage: Eukaryota > Metazoa > Chordata > Mammalia > Rodentia > Cricetidae > Myodes > Myodes glareolus. The sequence goes on from NC_142044.1 coordinate 24,517,462, forward strand.
GAGACATGTATGAGGCATTAATGTCCATATCACTCCACAGAGGCCATCTCTGGTCACAGAATCTAACATAGTAAAGGACTCCTGTGAAGCTTAAAATTGGGAAGGGGAAGGCTACATCACTACATCTCCTCTATTATCTGCTCCCTGTCTGTGGATTGGGCTTCATATAGTCTAATCTAAAGGGCATTGTGCATCCACTGTTCAGCGTCCCCTACTCACCATGGCTAGGCATCCCTTCTCTTAACTTACCCAACCTACCCTCATTTTCAAACCAGATTTATGCTTCCTCCAGTTCCTCCAACCCTTCAGTCCTGACCCTTAAAAATATCCAGATACTGAGTATTTCATTAATTCCCTACCTCCTCGACCATAGCAATGCTGCACCTAACATGCACAGGACACTTCCTCCCCCATCTTTCATCGATCACCCTCCCTTTCAGAGAGTCAATCAACTGCTTCAGGTCTTCTTATTCTTGTTCATTCCACTGCTTATGAGTCTATTTGGGGATCCACTGCTCTGTAAAATTGGTCTCCAAGCTCAATATCCACTTCTGTCTGTACTTCTTAAGAGAACATATCCATTGAGCAAACTTGTAGCTCCTGGGCATGATTCTTCCAATACATTCCATTGACTTTGCATTTTCTCTCTAGTAATCTTCTTAGTAAATAAATTTATTTCAGGAAAAATAAAGTGAGCTGAATTAGGGAACTGTATTTATGGAATACTAAACAATACAGGTATTATATAGAGATGCTTTAGATGCTTTGAGAAAGACTATTTGAGAATTACAGATTTTTATTTTTTCTGCTTTTATGATATCCCATAATTTCAAAGACAATAGAAACAATTAACTTACTGCTCAGACAAAGACCCAATGCCTCAGCAGCTGTATGAGTGATCTGATATCTCACAGTCTGTAGATGCAGCGTTGAAGCAAGACCACACTGACTCCAGATGCTGTGTTCTTTGCTCATCCAAATGGTAATAATCTCCCATTCACACAAGCTCTTAAGTTTCAATATCCAAAGACTGTTTCAGAATACCCGACAGATATTCAATTCCTGAGATGTTTAAGTCTGTTGTATAAATTTATATAGTATTTGTATCTAATTTATGCACATCTTCCTAAATATTTTAAATTATATCAATATTTATAATAATCAATGGCACACAAATGTTACTTAAATAATTGTTATACTATATTGTTTACAAATGATGACAAAAATTCCAAACCTGTCTATTATGGACATAACATTTTTTAAAATAACCTTCATCTATAGTTGGTTCTAAAACTCTCCAAAACAGATGCTTGTCAGTCCTTAAATAAAAACATTTCTTAAGATATAGTTTCAGGTAGAGGCCCCAGGAAAGGATACTTCCCAGAATTGAAGAGGAATTTTTTTAAAAAAATAATTTTAGATAGTTTTAATATGTCTCAGGTTAATAATAGTCTGCAGTCAAAGCAAAGGCTGTGTGTCAGTGAAGTGAAACAAGATTCCCTTATACCATGTCACAGAAATAGAAAGTATAAATATTACTCGTGGAATATACCATAAATCTCCTACTTTTACAGACATCGGGTGTTTGGAAAGACAAGTTGTCAAAAGCTGGACATTGTGGGTTGTGATTGGATTTGGCTTGCAGGACTATGTTCACTCTATAAGAGGACCCTAAGAGAGTGCCCTGGCAGAAGGTAGGGTTGACATGAGTCATACATGGGCTAGATTGGCAGGACAGTCCAATAAACTAAGGAAGAATGACCCAAAATTGGAGCATCAGTAAACTAAGCACAATATTTAATCTGATCTTCATGACCAGCTCCCGGTACATCACGAGGGCATATACATTTGTTGAGTAAACAAATAAATAAATGAACAAATATTTAAAAATCACTGTGACAAACATATGGGCTTAAGTCCAACTGGCCTAGAGTAACCTCAGCTCTCTCATGTACTTGCTGTTTGAGAGCAGCAATGTGTTGAACAAGCCTATGCCTCGTCTCTTTGCTTTTCAGAAATGACACCATCAGTACCCAGTTCCTAGAGCTATGGATAGAGTTGAGTAAGGTAACGCTTCAAAGAATATTAGAAAGAAAATTTCCAGTAAGTTGTGGCACTTCAAGTGCTATGTTTTCTGTTTTTTCACTCTGTACCTTTAACCAAACCAATAAAATAGACACAAGTGAATAAAAACAGAGATATCAACTATAATTGCCAAAAGAACTCAAAGGAAATGACATCCATGAGAAGCTGTCACGTAAATCCCTAACAACAGAGAACAGAAGGACAGTAGTTGCCAACTGAGCGGACCAGTGCAGGCAGCAGACAGATACCCCAGCCCATAATGAAGTGTCAAAAGCTAGTTAAAATACAAAGACACAGAGAAGCATGTAGCCTGCTGGCAGCACATACATTTTAAAGCCAGAAAAGTCGCAGATTATTGACAATGTATGTGAGAAGACATCAGAACCACAGCTATTGTCTAACAATGGTTCCTCTAACTGGAAAAACACATTTGAAATCTATGGATGCTAAAAAATACTAGGACAGGAGACACCAGACCTGGGTGAGGTTTGAGAAATTAATCCAAGTTCGAATGCTAGAATAGAAACCAAACGTCTTCAGGAAAATTACAGTGAGTTTGGAAGCCCCAACAGCTGGGTCCTGGAAACCTGACTAGAAAGAAAGGGAGATTAAGACAGACACAGTAACTTAATGCTGGGAGCAGGTGGACTGTGCATTCTGATGGAGACATGGCAGCAGCCAGGATTCTAGTTGAGTTTATTATATGTGAGGAAGCAGGCTAGGCAATCACAGGGGTGTGACCTCTGGAGGGATGGATCATGTAATCATCTGGGTCAATGAAGATTTTTGTAGCTAAAAGTCAACATTTTGTCAATATCTATGGTAGGACTCGGTCAAGGACTTGTCATTCCCCTGAGTCTGATCTGGGGAAGGCCTTTCCATTTCCATGAGCCTGATGTCCTTGTCGTGGTCATGCTCAAGTCGACACTATGTATTAAAGACAAAGTACTTCATCCACTCTCCACATACAAGACTCTTCACACATACCCAGTAAAATTGTACTCATCCAGCCCCTGAACCAAAAAATTAGCATCAACGTCTTAAGTCAGTCAATAAGTGCTCTAACCTTTAAAACTCCCTTCACTCCCTGGGTTGAGTACTTTTCCACCTCTTTATGTCAATTCCTTCCTGCATTATTCACCCTTAGTAAGGACCCCAGCATGCTCACATCCTGACTACAACCTACATCTCCACTCTCATCGTCTGCAGTTTCTTCTTTTTATTCATTTATTCAACAGATGGTTCTTAATTCTTTCTTGTGAGCTAGAAATGTGAGAGAAAGAGAGAGAGAGAGAGAGAGAGAGAGAGAGAGAGAGAGAGACAGAGACAGAGACAGAGACAGACAGAGAGAGAGAGAGAGAGAGAGAAACAAGAACATTCTACTTTCCTGAGTCCTTCTGGACACTCAAAGCTGGGGTTCCCAGAACAGTCTCCTGACTCTATAGCTGCTTGCTCCTCTTTATTCCTCCTTGGTATAGATTTTCATTTCCCCATTGCCTTGGACCAGTAAACCCCTACATGGTTTTTCTGTCTCAACTTCTATGTCTCTGCCTCTGGAAAGCAGCGTTGGAGTATATTTCCCCAACCCCAGTGATCTTGTCCTGGGCATTTCTTCCCATGTTCTTGCCTCAGCTTCAGTGTTCTTCAGTACTTACACATGTCTATAAGGCCTGCCATGAGCTCGTATCCACTAACTGTCACACTCATTTCAAATGACTCTCTCTCTCCACCCAGTTCACGCTTGCCTCCTTTCATTTCTCTAATGCATCAACCTCCCTGAGACCTCAGATCACCTACTCATACCCTTGTCTCTTCCCCCACACTTGGTCCCCATTACTCTGACTTCCCTTTCACTTCTCAACTTAAATGTCACTTCCGCAGAAAGCACATTGTGGAGAACAAAGGGGGAAAACATTTTGCTCTCCATTTACTTCTAAGATACTTTTGCTTATAGTCAAAGCACTTTATCATATTTTAATTATATGTGATGTTTTATTATTTCATTCTTCTATTTGTGCTACATATTTTATTAAGCACATATAACATACACAAACAGTTCCAAAGATGGGTATAATTATAGAATCATTATCTTCTCAGCTATGGAAAGATATTCACAATCAACATGTATACAAGTAAATCAATTAGATGTTTTTAAGCAAGCCCTGGTGTCTATATTATGATAGAGATTGAGAGTAACAGGAGCAAGAATTATATTTTAGCAGAGGGAAGAGCTAGTTAGGGAGACATAAACACAGCTATCCTAAACACAGAGCATTATGAACAAAGCATCTAGGGACTGGAATGAGTTAGAACAGTCAAAGAACAACAGGAGTTCAGTGTTTCTGAATCCAGGTAAAGGGTGAACAGGGAAAGAAGAGAGAATGAGGCCACAGGGGTGATAGATCAGTCAGAGGCCAAGTCACACAAGACCATGACAACATCCTTAAAGCAGTGAGAGAACTCCAGTGGGAGGCAGATTATCCCTGCAAAGTGTAATGAACGGTCTGCTAAAAGTCAGCTCAAGGATGCCAGATTTGAAGCTATTTCAAGATCTCAGAAGAGACAAGATGGTGTCCAAGTATAATGGTGCTATAACAAGAAAGACTGAGAGATGATATAGTTTAGACTACTTTGGAAAAGGAGATGGTTAGTCTTACTGTGGATTGTGAGCTTTGAGAAATGAGAGATATTTGCGCCAAGAAGCTGAGTAGATTATTGCACTCTATTTACATGAGGAAACCTGGGGAGGTCAGAGCCTTTTGGGTAGGTGAAAATATTGACACCATTTGTGCCATGAAAAGTCCAGGATGCCCAACAGATTTCCAAGTGAATGTATCTCCGTTGTCCAGACCCCAGAGAACAAGCTTAAACTGCATATATACATTCAGAAGTCACAAACACACAGAGGTGGTATTTTAATTCATGGAATAGGTGAGTTTCTGAAACAAAAAGAGGAATAAGACAAAAACAAATAGGAGTTAAGACAGATTGTCAGGATTCTCTGACATACACAAAACTAATTAGTTAGATATAAGAAAGAGCAATGAGGAGTAACCAGTAAAATATAAAGAAATAAAAGATTCTTTTGTTAGATAAATGGAACTGCAGCTAGAAGATGATCCTATCAGATATCAGTCTAACCAAGAGAGATACACTGGAAGCATTTGTTAGTAAAATGTTTGCACGTGAAACATGCAACACATGTTTGCTATATACAACACCTGGTATATCTAAAGAGTTGAGACTGAAACCCTCTATTCAGATGGTAGAGTTGAAATAAGGAATGGTCCAGATCCAAGTTTCCCCTCTTCCACCAGTTTCCTATAGTTGTTCTAAGTAAATCCAACTAGAATTTGGAATACAGACAGTGTACTGATGCAAACCCAACACGGAGAAAGGTTAAGAGCAGACAGAAAGGACCCTGAAAGGTAACAAATGCCAAAGAAGGTTTGAATATCAGTGGACTTGATTACATAAAGATGAATGTTGAAAAAAAAAGAGGGAATAAATGTAATACTAGGGTATTTTAATGTATTGGAGGTATAAAAGCCAATGATCAGAACAAATGGCTTGATTCTAACAGAAGAAAGTGAGGTCTTTAATTATTACTGAGGAGAAGACAGAAGTAAGGCAAAGTTGTAAAATCAGATCAAACAAGTGTTTGAGATGCCTTACTTTGTCTAATATTGCAGTAAAGTGTAAAATGAAAAGGTCAGATAACGGAGAGGAGTCCCAGAGATTAAAGGAGATGGGGCATGATCACAGATAAGAGGAGAGTGAATTATCTGTAGAAATGTGGGATTAAATAATACTTGCATATTCATTTGAAAGTCATGATCACATTTTTTTATTTATTTAAACTTTTTTTTTTAAAGTTTACATACCAACCACAGTTCCCTTTACCTCTTCTCCTTCCACTGTATAGGCATTTCATTTGTATTTAAATAAATAAAGCTTGCCTGAAGATCAGAGACTAAAACAGCCCCACTGGTAAGCCTTACAGACCAGGCAGTGGTAACACACACTTTTAATCTCAGTAACTACACTACTTGCCATAGGAACCAGGTGGTGCATGCCTTTTGCTATTCTTTTGCTTTGGTCCCTTTAAGGGCAAGCCACGCCCACTCCCAGCCACTTCTGACCTCCTGGTCGCCATCTTAACTCTTCCTCTTCTGTCCCTCTCTCCTGGCGTGTGCACACGTGTTTTTCCTCTCTCTGTTCTCTTTTCTATTTCTGCCTTTATTCCTCTTCTTCTTCTTTAAGTAATAAATGTTTATCCTTATTCTTAGCCTTACATCTATTTACTATGTCCTGTGAGCCTTTTATCCGCCATACCCACGCACCTGACTCTCCGGACCACATGGCGGGACCAGCCTGCCACCCTGGGGACCTTGCAGGGACCCACAGCCATCCTTGTTGGACTAGGGCTGCTCTGCGAGCCTGCCAGAGAACATGCCCGCCTTTAAAGAACAAAACCTTTAATCCAAATGCTGCATGCCTTTAAACCCAGCCCTAGAGAGAATGATAAAACAGGAAGAAACAGTTCTCAGACACAGTCTCATTCTGAGATTTTTAGAGGCAGGATAGCCATTTAGGACTGAGGTAGAAGTAAGAACCAGTGGCTGGCTATTTTGCTTTTCAGATCTTTAGGTTGAACTCCAATCTCTATTGCTGAGGTTTTATCAATCAAACTTTATCCCACTCTCCCCCCCCACCTTCACCCATTCAACCCCTCCCCCATTTAGTCTTCAGAAAGAGGATTCAACAAAGTCTGACATATCAAATTAAGGCAGGACCAAGTCCCTCCCTCCTGAATCAAGGCTGAGCAAAGTATTCCTCCATAGGGAATGGGTTCGAAAAGGCCAGTTCATACACTGGCGGTCTGTGGGGCCACTGGAAGTGGGGACATGATCACACATTTTAGGTGAAACGTAGAATCAAGAGTCTGATTATTTTCAACTTCTCATAAGCAAGCTCTGTAGTTTAATGACTTTCCTTGGTAATTTTTTTTAAGGCAGGAATGGGAAAAAGAGAAGAAGAAGAAAAAAAAGACCAAATATTTTGTAAAGCCAATTATTCTAATCATGAAGCATACATATAAGGTAGATGACGAGAGAAGCAAAGAATACAGAAGGATGTAAACAGAACCATCCTTGTAGAAGACAGAATGACCTTCAAGTTCAATGACATCATTCTTTTGGAAGTCAAATGACAGAGTCAGTAAGTAGCATTTGAAGAGATAAGGGTACACAGTGGGATGAGTGAAATCATGATTTTAGAGATACAGTAACTGCTGGAGATAACAAAGTCTACAATATCACCAGTGAGTAGGTGAGTGAGGAGAGGTTGAGAAAGAAATGCTTAGAGCTAAAGAGAAAAAGGAGCTAAGAGATCAGTGTTAGGAAGGTCATATCTTCATGGATGCTGAACGGGCCAAATATGACATCAGGCAGCAAGTAGGATAGGAAGAAATAAACCAGATACTCAAGTTATAAACAATTAATTACGATTAAAAATAATAGCAAGCATGCACATGGCACTTACAGTACTTCATGTGGTACCTTATTTCATCTTTGCATCTACCCTATCTTTATGATAAAAAGTGAGTATCAAAGACATTAATTAACATTTTCTACTCTCACACTGGTATATGATGGAGTCTGAATCGAACCCAAGTGGTTTGAATTCATAGTCTGTGCACCTAAACATGGGATTCCCTGACTTCTCTACAAAACAAAACAAAACAAAATTAGCAAACTATATAATTAAAGCTAACACTATGGAAGCAGTTCTGTTCTACCTAGTCTTCTGGGTCATAAAGTCTAATGATGTGCTTCAAAGCCACTGGGGCTTTTGAAGTGGAAACAAGCCAGGAAGGGGAATAACCCATGGACCCTCGGGCCCTAAGTTATCTGGGATGTTGGAGATAAAAAGCTCCATTGGAGAGGGGAAGATCTACAGCAGGGCACTGAAAGTCTCCCTTTAGATCAAGATGACAGGCCCATTCAAAGTCTGGAACACAGTGAGGGCTATTCTTGGCTCACTGGGAGTTCCAGGGAAAAGCAGGACTTGGCCAGGGTAAGGAGAGTAGTGTAGAATCAATTTTGGAAAGCCTTGGTAAATGACTCATTGGCAGCCTTGACTTCTGTTGGTGACCAATGGGGAATTGATGAGAGTTATTGCTGCGAATGGAGAAGACTGAGCTGTCAGGGAGTATTGATGTAAGTTCTGGGGAACAGAGAGCTTTCTCAGAAATGGTGATACCTGAGGATCTTGTTATGTTGAGATATAGTCACAGTTTGGGGATATACTATGAGTCTGATCCATAGTACAACTGATCAGGTCCAAAAAAAAAAATGTTCTGTGAATTGATATACCACAGTGATCAGCAGGGCTCCATAACACAAAGGAAGAAAGACCCAGCATTCTCTTACTATGGACTAACAATCTCATTTCATCTTCAACTACTATTTCATGGTCACACATATACCCACTGGGCTTGACTGAATTCCCTGAACCCACAGGCCTTTGACACATTCTAGTTAATGTACCTGCTTTTTCTTACCTGGATCTCTCCACCCTGACCTCCACGTATTCCTCATTAGTTTGATGTTTTCTCATCAGCCAAAGATCTACTCAAAAATCAGCTTTCAGATGTCACCTTGATCTCTGTTCTTGGCTATCACATTCCAGTGCCTGTCCTCTTGTCCTGTTTTATTTCCTTCATTGTAATCCACAACAATTCCTCGTTAGTTTTTTTCATATATATATATATATATATATAATATATATATATATATATATATATTCTATGTTTCTTTAATGTTCTTTGTCCACATGTCCTAAAATTAACAGAGACAAAAAAATTAATATGTCTTATCTTCATGTCCTGGCCTTTAAATTAGAAAATGAAATAAATGTCATGAAAAAATGAATTAACGACTGTGAAAAAAAAACCACAGCTGACGTTGTCAGGTGTAAAATCTATGATATATCAGACACTCCTCCAGAATACATGAATAACCCTCCACAGCCTTGCAGGATTGCAGTCGACTCCATTGTCCCCAAGCTAGCTCATTACTCCACATCTGCAACCAACTGTGTGGTTTCAGTGGCTGAAGCTGAACATCTCACAAGGGGAGTAAGCAAATATTTGGCAGACTCATTTGCCCAAGGAGTCATTGCTACTGATTAAAAGGCAATTAATTATGGGAATCCGGGACTGAAAATGGCCTTCTTGTCCCTGGGTCACCCTTTTCTGAATGACTTGGGCGGCCCCGGGGCAAGACAGAACATTGAAATAAAAATAAGCCATGCGCACTGAAGCCACATGGAAGACTTGACAATAAAGCTGACGAGAAGGCAGGCCACAGATAAGGTGACCTGAGTGCATAAGACTTTATAGAACATGCCTTTGAACTTGAGACGGAGCATAGGAAGAAAGGGCTCTTATAATTAAAAGAAGTCATACTAATTAAAGCAAAACTTAGCCTGCGTTAAAGAAAGATAAGGTTAACTGCGCTGGGAATACCAAAGGAGCCGAGGCGGGGTGCTGTCAAGGGATGAAGCAACTGAGATAAGCCCATGCCAGCTCCGAATAGAGGGTATGGGTTTGAAAACAAAGTGGGCTTTGCTTCTGCCACCCTGGCAGTTTGAATTTTATTTTCTTGTCAATGTGAACGTTAGGGCTTACTCAAGTGACCTTTGACCTAATTCTAGCACGGGCGCTCCAAGTTCTATAAAACGACTTGTTTGGCTACGTTGCTCAGTCACTGCAAGATTCCTTTGCCACCCCCTTCTGTTTACAAATGTATTTCCATCTCAGTTAAAGAAAACTAAATTTGGGAGTTCCCAGCTGCAAAATAGGTATGTTTTAGTAACTTGTGTGCGCAGCAGTCTTTCAGTTAACTCCCAACTTCCTGGGCAATTCATGAATGAAGAACACTAAGCTCTAAAACGTTGAAAGATCTCTGCAGGGAGATAGTTAGCCAAGGTCAGAACAAAGAGAAGAGAAACAGGTACTGAGTCAGTAAGCCTTGTTTAAATCCCCTCTTCTATCCACCAATTAGCTATGTTTTATGGTTTGAAGGTGAATTTTCCCCAACCGGCTCATTTGCTTGAGTGCTCCCCAGCAGGTAGCTCTGTTTTCAGAGCTTTGGGAACCTTTAGGAGATGGGGTTATGGGACAGGAAGTAGGTCACTATGGGAAGGGACTTTAATATATAATGTCGACCTTCTTCTGACCCTTCCTCTGCTTCCCGATCTGCTCAGAAGAGAGCAAGCCACATCAAGCACTACTCCACGCCGGGTCTGAATCACTCCCGTTGCTATAATCTCCCTGTCATGGTGAACTCTTCTTCTTTAGGCTGTGATCTACAAGAAATTCTTCACCCTTTCCATCATACCTTCTAGGTATTATGTCACAGTAATGAGAAACTACCTAGCATGCAATATGATAGTGGCCCTAGTTGCATAGATCAAGAATATGCTCGGGCCTTTTCTTTTTTTCTTTTAATATATATATAAATATATATCCTTTAATATATATATATATATATATATATATATATATATATATATATATACATACCCAGGAACAGTCATGGGTAACGTGGCAAATGTGCACAAGTCTGTCTTCTATTAAAGCAGGTTATGAGATATATCTGGCCCACTGCCTGTTTACCAATCGATGGCCTGGTACAAGTAAACTTCAATAAATATTGTTCTTAGCCACCCATTAAATCAGCAAATATTTGCCAAGTACCTTCTCCATGCTGGGTCCCATCATTTTGAAGTTACCCATTGAATAAGGGGACTTAGGCCCCATGCTCGGTGAACTCTGCTGCTTTCTAAATGTGTAGATATCAAACATGAAGAAAATAAAAATGGTTTTACTATAAAGAACAATCGGAACCCGAGTATTCTGATTTGAAAGTTCACATTCTAAGATTGATTAGAAATTACCTGAGAAATGTGAGTTCTTATTAGACTCTGAGGCTGGGCATGGTTCTGTGCACATATTAATCACTTTACTGAGAACGCACGGACTTTAATATCATAGTAAGAAATTAGGGTTGTCATGGATACTATTAAATATCTTTGTCTTTCGCCCACTCTACAACCCCTTTCTAGTAGGAGATATAGTGGTAATTGGCAGACTAATTAGCATGAGTAATTTTTCCTTGGCGATATTAAATCAATGTGTGCAAACTCCAAATCACAACTGACCTGGGACAAAATGTGGATGGAAAATAGGAATATTTCCTAGTACTGTGTTTTAACCTAGATTACCCTCTGCCCAAAGTAAAGTCTGGAACAAGGACTTGCAGAAAGATTATGTGGGAGAAGTTACGCTAAAGAACAAGGGGTATGAGAGTCAAATAGACTAGACAGACACACTGTCAAACTGAAACCTCCATAAGTATCAGAGACTTGGGGAATCTTCAGACAAGCCTAGCAAAATGCTCGGTGAGATTAATGATGGAGAGAAATACTTATTCACTATCTCCCAATCTCCATTAGTCAAGGATCATTCCAGAAAATGTTGCCTTTTTTATACTTGGATCTGTATCAGAATAGCTGAGAAAGCTACAAGCCAAAAAGCAAGTGTTATCATAGACAATGCCCATGGCTGGCTGCTCTTGATTTGCTTTGTTTGGTAACTGGTCATTGAAGTGATGGCTGGTTTAAAAAAATGTGGTACAATATAGCAATAGTAATAGTATCTAGGGATAATGTCTACATGTACAAAACAGATCTCACTATCAATTATTTAGATACCTAGAAGTACACCAAAGAGAGTTCTGTTTCTTGTATGGAGAAAACATCCAGCCATCAGCTTAGCACTTAATCTCACTTCTGTGCCTCCTCCTGTAATTGCAGTCATGAAAGTCGTCCACTTTCGTGAGAACTTGGTAATACCTGTAGAGATAGATATGTCTTTCCTTGACCTCTTATGATGAGATTAAGAAATAATTGGGGCTGGAGAGATGGCTCAGCAGTTAAGAGCACTGACTGCCCTTCCAGAGTACCCGGGTTCAATTCCCAGCACCCACATGGCAGTTCACAAGTGTCTGAAAATCCAGTTCCAGGGGATCTGACACCTTGACACCAATGCACATAAAATAAAGTTAAATAAACCATAAGAAATATTTTTTAAAAAGAGATTATTATTCCATTTTTCCTACAGAAGCAGAATTCGAGTTTAACTCAGATAAGGAAAGAGAAATTGCTGAATTAGCAATTACCACCAAGCAAAAACAGCTGCTATGAAGGAAACATTGACACGGTGTCCACCGCAGTATCCCTTGAGTCCATGGCATACAGTCATGTGACTAAGGAACTGCAGTCTTTGTTTTATTTACTTTAAACAGCGGATTGGAAAGGACAAATCAGCCATCGTTGCTCTAACATGAATTTTGCAACTGTGCTCAAAATATTTTTCATTGTTGGAGTGCTGTGAAAGAAAAGTGTTGACAGGGCATTCTTATTTCCATACTTCGTGCTAAATTAAACACTTCTTGAGCATTCTTGTTATCACCTGATTGTTTCTCCATCTTAACTGTAAGAGCTTACCCGGAAATAGCACAGAACAACCAAGGCAAGCTGAGCTAGCAAGCATCTTCATGGGAGCAGTGGGGGCGGATACGAAGGATGACTTCTCCCCCCCTCCACTCACACTTGTTTTCACTGTGCATCTGATCACAAGACCATTCTGTACTTTCATACCTGAAGCAAAAATACCCCCAAGTACCTAAAATTATCGTAGGTCTCTTGTGGAACAATGCCTGAGGTGTAATTTGTGTACGAAGATAGTATGGGGACCTTGGACTAATGAGCGGGAGACCTGAGGTACCTTCTGAGCCTGAAGTCTGGGACCTTTTTACTTCATATCTTTCTACTTCCTGTTTCCAGGGTGGTAAGCATGTCAAATCCAAGTACATTCAATAAATGATTCAAGAGCTACTAACCTAGAGTACAATTGTTATTTAAATATTTATGTGTTGTTTGGCAGGAAAGAGGCATTTTAAATATAAAGACAGTAGTAGATCTTCTATCCTGAGTTGTTAGAGGATGGGCATCTCTGGTTCATGTATTTTTCAGAAAACCTGAGCTTGAAAGCCTGAGATTTCTCAATCCCTGCCCACTTTTACTGGGGAAATGCCTGAGAGAACACTCCATTTTCAAACAGAATATTTCAAATGTGTTTACTTTTTTATCCATCTTTTGACTCATCCATCCATTCATTCATTTTGGCAGCAAATGTAAGATGAATTCTTCCCTCAGGTCAGTCTCTTTTTGCAAATTTTAAAATACAAGGTTACTTCTAGGGCAGTACCACTCCCCAGAATTTTAATGTAGGCCATTCATATGGTTTTTAGATTGTCTAGGACTTAGGTTTAAACACAGAGAAACTGGTGCAGCTCATTCTAATGACATATTTAAACTCAAGTTATCCTGGATTTCCTCATACTTTAATTTTTTTAAATTGTTAATGGGACACTTTGGATTACTTGTACTTAGTTTTTGAAGTTCCCTCTGCATTTCAGCCCTTCAGAATATCTCAGTTCAGAGCAGCAACATCTTCCTGACTCACTAGCCAGATACAGTTCATGGCTTTTGCATTGTTCATTACAATTCAGTGCAAAATAATATTAATGATTAATTACCTTTTCCCTCGATAGAAGCAAACACTTAAATATTTTATTTTCATATGTCTGCTCGTATGCATTCCCATTTTCCTATTACTCTCAGGCAGCACAGTTTCCTATGTTGTTGTTATAAACCTTCTCATTTTCAGCATAGGTCACTGCATCCTATCAAAATGACAAAGCTGTCTTAATACTGTCCAAAACACTGTAAATGAATTCTAAGGTTGAAGCAGACAGTTTATAAATAAAGCAAACAAGGATTCATGCAAAAATTTCTAGAGCCTGTCACTCTAGCTATGATCCCTTGATTGGCAATTCTCCATCCTGATGGGTACCCGGTAACCACAGCTGTACTATGTGGGGGAGGTAGCAAGATACATCTCTTTCTGTGGCTGAAGTACATCTGCTTCATAAGTTGCGTGAGTAATACATCCATCCATGTTTGAGAAACATGGTTAAGTTTATGACTACTACATACATGAATTTGAGAAGAGTGAGTCTTCCTTTAGCTATTTATGTAAATAATTTTCTTAATTAATGGATTTTATTATGTCATTCTCATATACAAATATCATTATCTCTTGTTCAAGTGCCTCTCTGTACCTTCCCCCATTCCTGATAGTGTCCTTACTCCCCTGAACTAGTTTTGCTCTGCTTCCATATCATATACAACAAATATACATATATACATATACACACATTCAAATATAAAGAGAGATTCAACATTTAAAAGAAAATACACATCTTTTCTTTCCACTCACACACCCTTTCCCTCCCATACCTTTTGAAACTTTTCCTGCTTTATCTTATGTTCAATACTGGAGAAGTAACAAGACAAACCATCTATTTCTTTTCTGTGAAACACAGTGTTACAACATTGGTTATTGGGATGAAATGCATCCCTGTCCTATTGCTGCGGTAATGAATTACCCAGTTTCATAATTTAAACAGCACGAGTTAACCTCACAGCTCTGGAAGTCAGAAAGTCCAGAAGTGTCTTGTTGGCTAAACACACGGTGCCAATAGCTCTGAGAACCTTCTGGAGGCTGAGCTAGAGGATTTGTTTCCCAAGTCCACCGCTCCAGGAGGCCTCTCATGCACTTTGATCATCCTGTTCCTAGCTTCAAAAGCAGATACATCAATGGTGACCGGCTAACTGTCTGATCCTCTCTAGTGGGCCCTTCTCCTCCTCTGATTTAGGAGGACTTTGTGGTCAGGCTGAGTCTATTTGGATAGCACCAGATACTGTGCTTGCCTTATATTAAGGAAATTAGCGAGCCAGATGGTGGTAGTGCACTCCTTTAATCCCAGCACTTGGGAGGCAGAGGTAGGCGGATCTATATGAGTTCGAGACCAGCCTGGTCTACAGAGCTAGTTCCAGGACAGGCTCCAAAACTACAGAGAAATCCTGTCTCAGAAAAAAAATTAGCAACATTAATTCTGTATGCAATCTTGTCTACTTTGTCAGTTAATCCAGAGTTTAGTCAAAGTTTCTAAGAATTTAGACATGAGCATGTTTGGTGTGGGGGATCATTTTTAATGAGTATACCCTGATGCAAGACTTTAAAAAATGCATTTATTCTTCCTATATTTTAAGTTGATATACACTAGAATAAAAGGGATGGAATTTTCAAATTTTGTTTGCTCAATATATTTATAACAATCTTAAAAGTATGAAGGTGGGTTTGATGTGATGGAATTTTGGTATAGACATGACCTACTTAATTTTTTCCTATACAATCCCCTTCCTGACAACTAAAAACACACACTGCATTCATTTTTCCCTTATAGTCTTATATTACACATAACACTTTGTAAATAGTTCGGTTTCCCTCTGTACTGAGTTAATACAATTATGTAAGTAAACAACTGTATATTTTATAAATATTTTGAACTAAAATCTATATTGGAAAGACTTGTCTTCGTTATGTACTGTGCTGATAGTTTTATGTCATTTTTACAAAAGCTAGAATCATTTGGGAAGAGGGAGGACCCTAACCTGAGAAAACACCCCCATCTGACTGGCATCTCGGCAAGCCTGAGGTGCGTCCTTCTTCTTGGTCGATGCTGAATGTCGGAGGGCCCAGCTCACTGGGGACGGAGCAGGCTGAGCAATCCAGCAAGCAGTGTCCCTCCAGGGCATCTGTTCCAGTTCCCGCCTTCAGATGCCTGTCCGGTTTGAGCTCATTCCTCGCTGACGGCCTGTGATGTGGAACTATAAACTAAAAGAAGCTCTTTCTTTCATCCCCAAGGTGATTCCTGTCATCGAATCGGCCGTGGCCCATGACCATACTGATGTATATTTTGCTTATCACCATAGATCCTTCGTCTGGCGAAGGACGGCTATGCAGCCGGCTATGAAGTCGGCTATGCAGGCCCACATTGGAGCAACGGATTGAGCCCTCCGAGGTCCGGAGGGGGAGCGGAAGGAGGAGGAACATGAAAGACGAAATCAGTACTGCGAGGGATGCTATCACCCACTGATACAAGGGAACGGATCTGATGAGAATTTACCAGGGCCAGTCGGACTGGGACTGAACGAGGACGTGATCTAGCCAGATTCTCGGAATTTGGCCGGATTCTCTGACTGTGGCTGGCCCGGGGTCTTTCTGAAAAGCCATTGACTATGACACTGGGACCTGTTTCCTCTGCATATGCTGGATTTTGGGGATCCAGTCTGTTTGGACGCTCGCCTTCCTGGACCTGGAGGGAGGGGGAGGGAGCTGGAGCTTCCCACAGGGCAGGAAACCCTGACTGCCCTGGGGGACGGAGGGGAAGGAGGGGGGGAGTGGGGGGAGTGGGAGGGTGTTGGGAGGGGGGGCGGAAATGGAAACTTTTATAATTTAATAAAATTTACTAAAAAAAAAAAAAGAAAAAAGAAAAAAAAAAGAAATTATAGCACACCTGCTGGGTGTGGAGGCACACCCCTGGAACCTCAGCACCAAAGAGACTGAGGCAGAAGAATCTTGAGTTCAGAGCTGTCCAGGGATACCTAGTGAGACCCTGTCTCAAGGAAGAAATGAACAAAATGAGAGGGCATGGGCTCAGTGCTATAGTGGATGTGCAAAAACAAAACAAAAATAAAAACCAACCACAACAAAAGCCAAAAAAAAAAAAAAAGCACTAAATAAGACACAGGCATTGTGCTAGTTAGTGTTGCCAACTGGAGAGAATCTCGAACACCTTGCAGTGCCTGTGAGACCCATTGTGACTGTGGATTGATGTAGAACAGACTCAGCTAGAGTAGGAATAGGACCATTTCTTGGGCAGGGAGCCTGTACTGTAGAAAAGGAAGAAAAGGGGCTGAGCCCCAGCAAGTTTCTCTTGTTCTTAGCTTCTTGAATACAGATGTTCTGTGACCAGCGGTTGCAAGCTCCTGCTGCCTTGTCCTTGCCACAGGAGACAACACTGTGAGCAGCAACAAGCCTCTTCTTCCCGAAGCTGCTTTGCCAGGAGATTTCATCACCATAACAGAAAAAGAAACTAAAATTGGCACCGAGGTAGAAAGACAGCAAACTGCCAAGTTGAACTATAAAAAAGCATGTTCGAAATTGCAAAGTTTCAGAATCATTCTGAGGTTTCCTTACCCTCCAACAGTGGTTCACAACCTGTGGGTTGTGACCCCTTTAGGGCTGAAGGAACCTTTCACGAGGGTCACATATCAGATCTCCCATATACCAGATATTTACATCGCTATTCGTAACAGTATCAAATTTACAGCTATCAAGTAGCAATGAGAATAATTTTATGGTTGGGGGTCACCACAGCATGAGGAACTGTATTAAACATAGCAGCATTAGGGAGGTTGAGAACCACTATCTTAGAACAACTAGAATGACGTGATCCTGGGTTTAAGAGACTATCCTTTATTTGGTAAAATGGGATGGAGAAAATGGTGAAGAGGAAGTCATTACAGAGCAAGGGATTATAACGATGTCTTTTGATAGGACAGAGAGGCAGTGAAATAGAAACACTTACAAATGCATCATTTCTGCTTCTTCTCCGAGTGGAGCTGAAAATCTGAAGCGTTTGACTAGCCAGTGTTTGTAGGGCACACATATCTTGCAGTACTACTGATAGCAGAGTGGCCTGTGGATAAAGTCTTAGATTTTATGCATACCGGCTATTAATAACAAACAACAAACTCTATCCAACCACGTGAGAGGGAAGTCCGGGTGACCTTTTGATTTCTCTGAAGAAAATGACAGTGATAATCCACTGGCGTCAGAAGCAGAGGTCAAAAGACAGACAATCAAACTAATGTAAAAATTAATTAATATATTATTTCTTTTAGATTTATCTAACAATCCTATTCATGAGTAATTTTTAAGTAAATATTTATTTTTCAGAACTAATTCTGCATTTATACTTTGTATGTTTCTTTTTTTAGAGAATCTCTAAGTTTGCTTATTTATTTATTTAGAGACAGGGTTTCAAGTAGTCCTGGTGGGCCTGAAACTTGATATGCAGCTGAGAATGACTTCAAACTTATTTATTTTATTTTTCTATTATTGTCATCATCGTTATTTTTATGTGTTCACGTGTGCGTTCACAGATATGGGTGCATGGGTGGTGGTACATGTGCACATATGCACAGGTGTGTATGGAAACTGGAAGTTTACCTTTGGTGTTTTCCTCAGTCCCTCTCTCCCTGATTTTTTGGGATAGGACCTGACACTGAACCTGGAGCTTGCTGATTCATCTTGACTGGCTGGCCAACAATAGCAGGAATCTTCCTTCCTTCGTCTCTTCAGTGTTTGGATTACAGGAAGGCATGCTCTGACTTCCTTGTGTACGGATGCAAGGACTCCAACTCTGGTCATCACACTTACATGGCAAGCCCTTTACTGGCGGAGCAGTATTCCAGCTCCCATACAGCATTGTTAGTGCAATATCAAGTCAATGTTTTCGTTTTCTTTCCTTTTTTGGTGCTGCAAATTGGGCATTAAGCCTTGCACATGCCTGGCACACACTCCACAGTTGAATTACTTCTAATTCTCCTGCCACCATCTCTTGAGTACTTTGATTATAGAAAAGCATGAACATGCCCAGATTTGCAGTGTTGGAGAATCAAACCCAAGGTTTCCGTTATCCTGGGCAAGCACTCTACCAATTGTGCTTCAGTGTATTCATTATTTTAATTTAAAAAATACAGCCTAACAAATGATTGTCAAATCAACTCAAGTGTAACCCATTCAATCCAGTAGAAAAGAGCGGATAATAATTGCCTTTTGTGTTAGTTGCACTGATTAGACTGCCAGGAAATGATTTTCAATTTACCTTGTTAAAACAAAGGCAATCAAATGAAACTACGCAATACCTGATGTGTATATCATGGTTACACTCCACCCCCAATGAAGAGCTCAGAGGAATTTCATACACTCACAACTGACGAAAAAGTCGAGATTAAATGCCAGGAATTTTCTGAAGTAAATAGTATCTATTACTAACTCATTATGTAATTAAGTAGTTAGTTCATGAGAAATGTAAGTTAGAGTTCAGATGAAGAGGGCAAAGAGCTCAGCAGAGCAGCTGAACTTTTAAGTGTATATTTGGAGACATCTTCGTTCACAAGGCAACTGTTGAAGAGAACTTGGCGCAAATAAGAGGCCAGCATGGCCACCCTCTCCTTACCACGAGGGATTCAGGTACGCAAAGTTGCTTGTACAAACTTCTTGAACATCGTTAGTTCATATTTCTCTAATACAAACATCTAGAGTTAACAGCGGTTTCCTGTTATCTCCAATGTGCTGTTTCTGTTTGGTCTTTTAGTTGTTCATCTTTATTTAGCCAATTACGTATGTTGCGCTATTCAGATACCTAGCACCGTATCCCACAGAAGAACTGTTTCCTTTGGTGATGCAAAGACAGTCAGTCCATATTACCCAGACATGCAGGATGAGAAAGACAGGGGTGGTTCCCTCTGCCAGGATACTAACAAGCTGTGAGAAAAATCTATAGAAGGGTTGTCAGCTAGTGCATCTGAGACCATGCTACAAACATTGACATGTACAGAAGCTACAGAGAGAAGACTGATTAATCCCAACTGGAAGAAGCTTACTGCTGGACAACAGGACCCTTTCTTGAGAGAATAATGAGATTTTTGTAAAGAAAAGAGGAGTGGGCAGAAGAACTAGAAAGAACAAAAGCCCAGAAGTGTGGGTGCTCAGAATGTTAGGGCAAAGCAAGGGGCTCAGTAACAATGATGGAGAAGGCACGGGATGAGGCAGGATGGGACAGGTGAGCCCTTTGATGGCTTGAGAAGAAACTGGACTCTGTCTTCTCACAGGTGAGATTAGTCATCCCAAGAATTTATCCAGAAAGTGACACGGTCACTTCCGCATTTCTGAAGTATGGTACCCTATTCCAAGCAAGCCAGAACTTTGGTGAGCCTTGTATGCTTCACGTTGTATACTTCTACTCATTCAAGGACATATTAGCAGATGCCGCAATGGGAGGCATCTTAATCCTATCTTGTTCAGTCAACATCTTTACTGACAATCACATCATTTTTATGCTCTGACTATTAACAATCTCCAACACTGGAGAGATCTTTCGGGCAGGTTGATATCCAGCTCTTTAGCATGTTCCTCCATGGGCCCTGAAGAGGGAGATCTTAAACCATACCATGTGGAATCAAAGTCCACCTGGCTCTGATACCAAGGCAATTTTCTGACCCTCATTTCACTCATCTTTAAAAATGACATCCTAGATCACTTACCTCAGACCAGATAGCTTGCTAGAATGTAACAACAATGCCTATAGGCTGCATGGTGTGGAGTCTAGCCCCTTAAGATGCAAGGTCCCAAAGAAGGGACATGTCTTCTGTGTCCAGTACTGTATGTTTATTGGCTGTCTAGTTCATTCAAACTTACCTTATTTCTTAAATTTTTGACTTATGTCACCCATCCCATCTCCATTTCATAATGCAGTGTTCTTATGGAAAACAAAATTTCTGGGGCAGAGGGAACATGGTCATCCACAATGAACATGCCTCACATGTTCTTACAGCTACTCGCTTTCATTGGTGAACTCACACTTGGCTGAAGTCAAGGGATGATGTATCTAAATCATAAAAGGGAAAACTCTCATTTCGGCCAAGGTGGCACACAGCTGTTTACAAGGCTAAAAAACAAGGCAGCTTGGTCTGGAATCAAATGTGTTCAGCTATACCTACTGAAAAGTCCTCTCCATATTTGCTGCCAAGGCCCAAATCCTGGCACCCTGTGTTGTACTCTCTACTTCTGTGAGTTTTACCACTGTTGAAATGCCATAAAGAGATTGATGTAGTATTTGTCCTTCTCTGTCTGATATCATCCATGCTTATCTAGGAAGTTACAAACATCTTTTAAGGCTGTATAATATTGCACGTGTATATGCATGTCTCTGTGTGCAACATTTTAAAAATCTGCTCATAGATGGAAGGACATTTGGGTTAGTCTATATTTTGACTGCTGTAACTAATTATGCCATGAACTTAGAAGTGGAATTCAAATAAAGACCTTAAGGCAAAATTGTAAACAAGATACAAATATGCAGTCTCATGAGGACCACCGAGTAACTCATTTTTTACCATTGTGTGTGTGTGTGTGTGTGTGTGTGTGTAGACACACTCATGTTCCAGATGAGCCCATTTTAAGCTGAAAATAAGATTTTTTTATGACCATTCACTCCTTTCTACAGCTGTCAGTTGATCACTGAGGGTCTGAAACTATCTCAGCTTAGAAGCTTGATGCAGAACAGATTTTAGGGTCACTGCATAACCCAGATCCTTCCACCATTACTATACAAATCTTTGTTAATTAAAGGAACACCTACCTTACTACCTTCTCTTAAAAAGATAGAAGCAATTCAAGGACTCAGGTTACTAACTTCATAAAATGTTGAGTCAAAGTAAGATAAAAAAATTTTAATCAAGTAATCTGAGACATTTTCTTGTCAGTGTAAGATAGTTTCTCATCTAAGCCCAACAGTATTCATTTTCTAGAGGGAAATCTAAGGGGGAAACAATGTATTTTTCTGGGCAAGAAGGGACTAGCTCATTCTACATATATCGTGTTCAGGTCACATTAGCTCGTTCTACATATATCGTGTTCAGGTCACATCTATTTCTGTTCTTCAAACTTGTTTAGAAATTAACCTTTCTATGTAAAATGGATTTTAGTAGGAACCACCCTAACACACCATGGATCTACCCTAACATTACATAAACTATCACTTCTGCAACTGTTCACGTGGATTTTTATGTTGCCTAATCCTTGGAGGTTCGAAAGGTTGCCTTTGCCATCACACACCTCCAAATCTACTCTGATTTGTTCAAGAAATTTACCAGTCAGCACTGAAATACAAAAATGATCCATCACACACTGTGATAAACTACCCCATGTGGCTTGGATAAATTAAATACTTTAAGCTTTCGGTCTCCCTAACGATTTGGAAATGAAGCAGCTGTGATTTATGACTCCAGCTGATAGCGCGATCTGAAGTTTACACTTTGAAAAATGCCATATTTAAATTCCCCTATAAATAAAAAATCATATTACTCAAAAAAAACCCAGCCTAAGATGTGTCTGTAATAAATTAGAGATTGTCATGTCGGGTGGAGATATCGCCAAGACTGATGGCTTTCTTCTTTGGGAAGATGGACTGAGGGAGCCTGGCACAGGTGGGTGTCTATCTGCTGCAACTTTATCATGACTCTTTCTTTGGTTATTGGTCCTTCCTGTCCAATCTTTTTTTTATTATTATTATTCCTTGCT
Organism: Myodes glareolus; assembly: GCF_982192425.1. Classification (NCBI taxonomy): domain Eukaryota; kingdom Metazoa; phylum Chordata; class Mammalia; order Rodentia; family Cricetidae; genus Myodes; species Myodes glareolus. The sequence goes on from NC_142044.1 coordinate 24,539,957, forward strand.
TATCCTGATGACCACTACTGGAACCCCCTGTGACTGCTCAGTTGCAGCCCGATGCACATTTAAAATCCACACCAGCTTTCCAAACATCCCTACTAATATGATTCTCAATCCTGTTTGTTTGTTCAAACGACAGAGCAGCTGTTGAACGCTTTTGCTTTTTGGGGGGCAGAGGGTTAGATAACAGAATAAATCCATGAAGTTCCGCGCAAAGTTGGGGGATAAATCTTGGTCCGGGTCAGCTGCTGCAGGGTTCTTTGGTCTCTTTCTGTATCCTATAAGCTTTGACAGATTCTGTCTTCTGCCTGGGTTCTTTATGTATGGCGGGGGAAGGGGTGTCTTTAAATGCTTAATTCTCTTCTTTCACTGCAAATAGCTCATTACACTAGAGTGCAAGGTGTGGAGTTCCCACCATGCAGAATTATCGTGGAGGTCTGGCATGGTGATGTACACAGAACACATACAATTCACGGTACATAACAAACATTCAATAGGTAATTGTCCTTATTTCTATTATGGGAATTATCCATGTATTTATTAGTCAGCTAGCTAATATTGATGAAATAAATATCTTCTGTTCCAGAGAAGAGGGGTTATCAAAGACGGGCCTTTCTTTGTGCTTGTCCCATAGTCACTGTGCCCAAGCTGGCAAGTGACACAGGCAACTCAGGCGTGTACCAAGTCTTTATGCGCTCCTAGATTCACCAGACACTTAAAGACTCACAGAGGTATGTCTAAGTCCCATCTCTATCACCTGCTATCCCTTGGGTTTGTATAAGTCACAGACCTATTTGAGTTACTTTTTTAAATTTATAAATGAAGTCAGAGCCCCTACCATGCACAAAGATTGTGAAAATTACCCCCAAACTGGACAGTCAAGTTCTGACTCCTTTACTCAGACACTAAAACTAAGTATGACAGTCATGATCATTATTGATTTTTATGGTCCTGCTTCCTCTCCCCGTCTCCCAGTCACTGATGTGTCAGATTTCCCGCTAATTGAGTCCCATCACTTCCTTTCTACTCAAGTCAACTGCCCCATTTGACAAACCCTGTGAACTCACCTTTCCGTTTCCCTCTGATTCCATTTCCCTAGTTTGTCCAAAAGTATTCAGCTTGTCCACACAAGCTCCTGTTTCATTTATGATTCATGAGGACCCAAGTATACAGATGGCATTATATAAATGTTTAATAATCACCATATGGTTTCCTTGAAGTTCTGTCACTCAAGGAGGAATATAGAGAGAAGGTTCCATGTGTATGACATGGATGAGGAACAGATCTCTGTTTTCCTGCACCCTTTGCTGCTGTTACAAATAAAATAAAAGGTGATAACCATACCAGACTAGTACCAAATTTTGGAGTTGGGTTAGACAAAATATCCTATGCTGAAGGTATTTGTTTATGCCTATCATATCTTAGTTGGTCCTATAAAAATCCAATGCCTGTGCTAGCTATTCTATTTCAAGGCATTGATTTAAGTAGCTAACTATTAGATTTTCAGTTGGGTTCATTTTCCTTCATGATCTCATGTCTCCTGGATGTTTTCCTCCAGGGCTTTACAGCAGATACCTGTGTACGAAGCTGTGCACTCTAGATATAGATGCATATGTAATAGAAAGAGATCGCACCTTTGACTAATGGAAAACAAGATTGCCTGGCTTGCTGACCGTTGTTGAGGTGCTCTTCTGACCCGCAAATGTCACAGTTGACTGATGACAGTAATTGATTGAGAAAACATTTGTCAATAGCCTTCTAATGAAAGAGAGAAGTGAGAAAGATTGCCTGAGTATATAGGGGCTGGTCTTTGTTTACCAAAGATGTTCTGACCTCTAGGTCTTACGTGTGAAATAAAAATGATTTTCTTGCCAACATTATAGAGTACCTACTCGGTACAATTCAGACAGAGCTCTAGCAACTATCATGGGGCTTTATAAGTGGAACTTAGTTTAAGATGCATATTCATTTGTCAAAACTGTAAGCAAATTGTCACCACTTAAAATCAAGTTCATTCATGTTTAAAATCTGTATTTCTGGCATCTTCTGGAAATGACACCGCAGGAAGTGATGACCCAGCATTTCGACGGGTGGCTACCAACTCCTGGAAATGGACTATGTACTTCAAGTTTGCCTCTGACCTAAAGACCCTGTTTTTACCCTCACTAGCATTCACTGCACAGTCCTATAGGATTTCCAGTGTAAGATCCATACCTTAGGTTGAAGATACTGGTTGCGTAACTGTTAACGTAAATGGTAAACATCTAGCAAATAGCGGAAAGTCATTTTCTGCTCTCTGAAAGTTCTACATGGTATATCCACATGACCCCTACTACGATAGCTCACTCACAGAGCCCAGCACTTTGCATAAGCCTGTCTCCAGTGGTAGATAGGACTATTGTTGAAGGAACCCTGCACCCTCAAGCCCAGAACTTCACTCTGCATTCATTTGTCTTACCTGAGTGCTGCTGACCTAGAATCACTCACTTCCTGAGACATCTGCTTCTCCAGAGGCAACAGGGAGAAATGTGTGGGCAAAGTGCCCTGTGGCACACCACTCAGGGGCAGCGGCGATTGGACTCCACAAAGAACGTTTTCCTTCGGCAGCGTTAAATCCGCTCAGAGAATACACTTCGAGCAGGGGCACCAATTCTGAATCTCCTATTGCTAGAAAAAAAAAATGTTCAGGCAAAAAATAATGCCCCCAGGTTATTTTAATAAAGCGGAGATAAACTGTGTAGCCCGACGAGGTCTTCCTCTGAACCATAGCCTGAAGATGTAGTTCACAGAATAGCTTCCTGCTCCAGGTTTTCAGTTAATGGAGTCCACATGGAGTGCCACCACCTACTATTCAACACACATGCGCTCCCCTGCGGATGCTCCCCGTGTCACTCTAATTCCTCTTAGTCTGCTTCGCGTGGATGAAGGCGTATGTGTACAGAGAAAAGTGAACATGCAGAAATCATAGACTTTAAAAACGGGCAAAAATTGTTTTATATCTCATTGCTTTTTCTTTTTTCTCAATGCTGCCCTTCTCTAGGTGCTCAGTGACAATTATTCTTTCACTCACACTGGTTGAAAATTTAGGTCAATGTACATCACCCCAAGATAACTTGAATGTGTAATCTCCATCCAACCCTCCCAGTTTAATGCATGCGCTGGAAGCCCTGTCTTTTTCCTTTCCTTTCTTCCTTTTCTTCTTCTTCTCCTTCTTTATCTTCTTTTTATTTATTTTTTTTTGTTTGTGTTTTCAAGACAGGGTTTCTCTGGGTATCCCTGGCTGCCCTGGAACTCACTCTGTAGAACAGGCTGGCCTCAAACTCACAGAGACCCACCTTCCTCCTGAGTGCTGGCATTAAAGGCGTGCACCACCACTGCTTTGTGGAATTCTTCATCTTTAATGGCAGGAGCAATACTTCACAATAACGTGATAGCTTGAAATGCTTATTCACCAAAGTGGAGAACGTTACACTAACTTCTCTTTAAAATCGCAATGTAAAGCATAGCTCAGACTCTCCAACACAGTGTAGCTAAAATGTCTTGTACTCCTTGAATAAAAACCTATCAAGTTTTCTACATAAAATACATTTCAATGAATTTTCCGACTATATTCTGATTAGAGGACCTGCTACCAGAACCCAATTGTCTTTCAGAAACTAGCTCATGCCCTAGCTACGGTCTACGAAACCTCTTTCTCCATCGATTGCAGCCTCCACTAAGGTAATCCTAGCAGCCACACCAATCACAGCATTCCCCATTCCTACCCGGCTCTAGTGATTGATTAAGAGATATATGTATATTGCCAACAATATCCCAAGACTTTTTCCATAGACTTCAGAGAAACTCTTTCTGCTAATTTAAACCCAAGAGAATATCAAATTTGACTGCTCAGCAGCCCTCTCTTTACCATGAGGGTAGGAAAATCTGTTTGAGAATAACACAAACTTCAAGAAAGTTAAAGAAAGAGGTATTGAACCAGAGAAACATCATTTGAGTTTCTGAGCCATTCCCTGCCTTAAGTCAATATTATTTTCAGCCTATCATCTGCTATCTTATCATAATATTATTCTTAGTTATATAATCTAGCTATAGAGCGAGACAAATAAAATACATCTTTGGAAGCTAAGTAGGTGAAAAAACTTGTTTCACCTGAAATGCAAACAGCCTTAAGTGATTAGCAAACTTTATCAGACAATGGGTCTCATATACAAGAGTCTCCTATAAGTATGGCTATGACCAACTGCAGTATTCTGAGAGTTTCGTGCTTGAATTCAGGTGATCTACAGACAATAATCTTTATCTGTTCACACAGACACTATGTCAATGCCTAGAGTTACAAAAATTTTATCTTGCTTTACAAGTAGCTCATAATTCTAACAGGAGTCAGACTCTAAAAGGCGAATCATAATGTATGTGAATAAGAAAAATGCAAAGTAGCTGGGTGAGAGTTTAAATGGAGAATAAATTACTTTTGATTTGTGAATAGTCTTCCCAATTTATGGGTGGATTGAGTTAGTAGATAAAAGGGGTGAATGGGTCAAGAGGAGGGCCCTCTTCTATCCTGGCTGTATGATAGTACCATTTGGGAGCATGGCAATAACTCTGACACTGGGGTTCTCCTGCAGAGCAAACAAAGTGGACTCTGGAGTGACGGACAGGCGATGATGTTTTTCAGAAACCCCAGATGTGACTCTGCATCCATCCAGGATTTGCAGTCACCGTCTATAACAGCCAATGATTAGAATGATGCTCAACATCTGTGTATCCAATTGCCTTAAGGAATTTATGAACAGTATGGTGTTGGGGCTCTCTCTTGACAGTCTGATTCAATCACTGACAGTGGGATCCAAAGATTGGGATTGGAAGTTCTCCACGTCTAGTCTCAGACATAGTGAAGAAGAGCGATTGTAAGGGATTCATCGCCCTGGAGATGTGACTTATGCTAGCTGAATGCTGTCTACTTGACATAAACTAGTGGGAAGGAGGGAACCTCAGCTGAGGAAGGTTCAGTCAGAGTAGCCTGCAGGCATGTCTGTGTATGATTTTCTTGACTTTTGGTTGATATGGAAGGGTTCAGGCAACTATGGCCAGTACCACTCCTGAGCAGTCGGTCCTTGCTTATATAAGAAAGGTAGTTGAAGGAGCATCTGGGAGCAAGCCGGTAAGTACTATTCTTCCATTGTCTCTGCTTCTTTTCCTGCCTGCACGATCCAGACTGAAGCACCTTCCCTGGCTCCTTTGTGCTGTGACCTGTGAGCCCCATAAACTTTTTCTTCCTCTAGTTGTTTTTTTGTCAGTGTTTTGTCCTAAGAAAACAACCACATATCCACACACCCTGCTAAATGCATTGACAACCCGGAGGCATTTGGTTGTTCACGAAAACTTTCCAAATAAAATAACAGGACCATTTCATAGATGACGAAATACATATTCCAAAAGGCAAGAAGGCTTACCAAATATCACTTAAATGGGCAACAGAAACTGGGATTTAAACCCAGCTTTGTCTGGGTCCACATTTTACATTCTTTTTACTGCACCTTCATTTAATCAGCCACTCAGTAATTGTCAGCTGATGTATTTTTCTTTCAGCAGTTGTTTAGGGCAAGTGAGTGGCTTCCCTCTCGGAATATAAAACCTCTCCAGAAACGAGGAGTGACCAAAGAAAAGCAAGCAATCTCCTTAGAAACATAACCACACAGACCTCGGTATAAAAGACTTAACTCCTGTGGCATAAACCAGCTTTCTGCCATCCCAAGTACCTCAGTCTGTGAATACAGTAGGCAGCTTGTTAAATCTTGCTCTGGACGTATCACTGGGACTGTATGACTGCCTTCTTAGACATTCAAACCACATGACTCAGGCTGTGAGAAGTTCACCCCTTTCAATCCACAGGGCAAGCTCTGTCAAAAAAAAAAAATGCCTGAAAGATCACCTGCAAGTGGGGCTTCCCACTGGAGAAGGAGGATCTGACAGAGAGAGGGCAAAAGGAGTCTTCATTTTAGAAATAAGATTTGCCTTCTGGGTGCACAGAGAGTCGTTTTCTTTGTCTATCTCACCCCCAAGAACAACTGGCCCTTTGTGATTAAATCTGCCAGCGGTACCTGCCTGAAGGACGGGAAGAGCCTGTCATCTCAGCAGACAAAGGCAGGCTCCAGAGCCAAGGGAAGAGAAGGGGGCAGCTCCCTCTCCTCCCCTCACCTGGATGGACTCCCATTACAGGTGCTCTCCTGCCACTTCAGAGACGCCTGCCATCACACCATCTGGCCTCGGCATGTTAGAAGTCAGGGAACTCTGTGCTTGCCTTTCCATTCACACACTGGGTCCTCTGCCCAGCTCGTTACGGTTTCTTTCCAAGTCGTATTTTCAGCTTCATCACTTGCTAATGCCCACAGATAATGACCCCGCGGTGTACACACTGTGGGCCCCAAATCTTTGTGCTCGCCCTCTCATAGTTCCTTCTGCTTGGAATTCTCTTCTTACTTCCTCTTCTTGGAAGGACACCGACATGGTTGTCACCTCCTCTAGGAAGACTACCCGCTGCTCTGGAGAAGAAAATAACTTTTATAGCATATGGATAGGCAGATAGATAGATAGATAGATAGATAGATAGATAGATAGATAGATAGGAAGTAGATAGATAGACAGAGAGATGATAGGTTATATAGACGATTAGATAGATAGATAATTAATTCAAATATTTAAAATTATTACAAATACACATACTTATTTATAGTTATATTATATATATATATTGTTTTTATTTTTCTAAGCTATTGAGCTCATCTTGGAAGCTTCAGATTAAACGATCTCTACATATTATGTTCATGTGAAGCCAGTCTAAGAAGTCTTCTTTCTTCATGTTTGATCCTCAAGTTTCCCATAATGTCACCCTAAAGATTTAGGGATATTAATGTGCACAAAAATCACCTAGAGACCTTGGGCCTCCTGTTCAGTTACTGATCAGTAGGTCTGATAGGGAGCCCAATAATTAACATCTGCTTTCTATCTAGTAATATTAATGCTGATAACTCGGGAACTTCAATTTGAAACTCACTGCATTCAGTCAAATTCTCTTATGACTATAATATGTAGGCTAAACTATCAGTTTATAATTCTCCCCTCCCACTCAGACAATAAGACAGTTAATGAAAGCCATTCCAGAAAAATCTGAAGATTCTAGTTATCTATTGTTCTGAAATGAATTACCCTAGCTTAAGATAATAAATACATATTTCCCACAATTGCTGTGGGTTGGAAGTTTAGAATAGCTTGGCTAAGTGGTTCAAGTTCAGAATATTTAGAGGTGCTAGTCAAGCCACAGTCTCATCTGAAAGCCCATAAGGGGAAGGATCTTCTTTTAAGCTCACACACGTGGTAACAACAGATCCCAGTTTCTCACTGGTGTTAGCAAGACATCCAGATCCTTTCCATCAATGTATTGGTGTTTTACAGCTGTGGAAACTGGCCTCCTCTAGGGCAAATGCTCCTGAAGAGACAGCACACACCCAGAACAAGTCAGAGCCATCTTTCCCTTACATTAGAAATTACAACTTTTGCCACATGCAGTAACATCCATTTTAAGCCCTATTTCAGGGTGGGTAGAAATCTCGTGAGGGTGTGATGACTATAAGAATAGATCGCTGGTTCCTGACTACCTCTCCCAGTGCTCAGAGGAAACCTAGGTGATTCTTTTGTGCACAGTGTCTAGGGATAACTTCCTGAGAAGAGGGATGCTTACAGGCAAGACCGAAAAAGAGAAATAACTAACTGTGTCAAAACTGAAGAGTAGGTAGTTCTAGGTAGAAGACCATCTAAGGCCCTGAAACAGCAATGAGCTCGGTACATGGGAAGAAGAGAAACTAGACAGGTATAGTTATCCCGTAGGCATAGCCGCCATTTTCAGTATCAACAACCACACTTTTTCTATAGACTTCACCAAGCTTTGCAATGTGCATAGCAATACGAGGAAGAAAAGATTCATTGTTTCTAACTTTGTGAAACTGACATATCAGCTGGAAACAAAAGCACTGTAAGTTTTTCAATTAATGTAATAAGAAGGGGAAAAGGCAAGATAAATTGGCATCGGTAAGTTTCCATTACCACACTCTTTCTCCCTGTGTGAGTCCCAATTATGTTTCATCAACCTGCAATCAAGAATTTGAGGGAAAAAGTACCAATTAATTGAAGGAAGAAAAGCCTCTGCTTTATAGCTATCAAATTTAATGAGCCAAGACCTTTCCAATACTGAATAATATTCAACCCAGTATTGTGGAACCACTCTTGGGATGGAATCGCAGAGTATATCCCACCCTTCCTTTGACCTCCAGCTTGGAGCGGGAAGAAACTGGAAAGAGTATGCTGTTGAAACTAGCCCAAGTATGGTGATTTGAATTTGAATGCCTCCCATAGGCTCATATGTTTGCTCAGTTATCAGGAAGGGGCACTACTTGGGAGGGACTAAGAGGTGTGGCCTGGTTGGAGTGGGTGTGGCCTTGTTGGAGGAAGTGTGTCACTGGCAGTGGGCTTCGAAGTTTCAAGGGCCCAATCCAGGCCCAGTTGCTTATTCTCTTCCTACTGCCTATGGATCCTATTATAGAATTCTCACCTCCTTTTCCCGCACCATGTCTGTTTGCTTGTCATCCATGTTCCCTGCTATGATGGAAATGAACCAAAGCTCTGAAACTGTAAGCCAGCCCCAATTAAATGCTTTCCTTTACAAGAATTGCTACACTCATGGTGTCTTTTTACAGCAATAAAACACCAACTAAGACACAGAGCTATCATAGCATCATCTATGGTCCTCCATCCATTGATTTTATTAATGGATGAACTGAGTAACCATCCCAGGCCCAGTGCTTGAAGCAATGAAAGAATGACTCTGGGATCAGGGTGCCTAGATTAGCCTGTTTCCTACTCATATATATGACCCAGAGGCAGCCTCAAGAGTAGGAAGCAAAGAGAAAGGAGAAGAAAAAACCTGAAAAGCTGTCTGAGTCTCCTTTCTTCAAGTCCAGTGTTGATAGTTTTCCTATTATCTCTGTAGAATTTTGCTTCTCAATCTTCTGCACATATAATGTAAAAGACCACTTTTCACCAGCCTTCCTTATACGACAAGAAATCGGCAAGTTGTGCCCCATGGGACAAACCCAACCTTCTGCCTGGTTTTGTTTACCTGTGAGCCAAGAATGGTTATTACATTTCTAAAGAGTCAAGAAAAAAAGATTCAACTCAAGGTAAACTTTTGGCACTGATATAATTAAATTCTTAGTTTCCCTAAAGCTTCACCACAGTCATCCTCTCCCATTTCAGTGCTGTCTAGAATTTTTTTGATGCTACAATGGCAGAGCAGGGAAACTATGACCAACCATGTGGTTCCTTTACAGATGTTCCTTCAAACCACTGGTACTACCATATGGCCAGCACTTCTCTCATGTTTTTCCTTCCTGGGACCACTTTAATATAGGTTTATATTTATAATATAGCTGGTTTGAAGACATGGTTCTGGCCTCTTGGGATTGGAGTATTTGGTTTGTGCTTGGAGACACTTAACACTAATATATGTACTTGGATTGCTTATTTAAATCACCCGGAATCCACATGTTTTTCTAATAGCATCCTGTAGTCAGTGTAATAGTAGTCTAAGTGACTGTTTTGTCAGTCTCAAGCCTCAGCCAATGGAAACATCTAGAAAGGCAGAAATGGAAGGAGGGGTGAGAAATGCTATGTGTGCTCCTTGGATTATTAGAACTCATTTATTGCTAAGGTGATTAGGATAGCAGAAGTTCAGGCTAACAGTAGCATTAAAAAATAAGATGCATTTTCAAGTAATTTATTCTCAGTATTAGTTCAAGATACTCTAACAAGAATATATTGAAGCGTCTGTTTATTCTGCTTAAAATAGTTTTTAAGACAAACTTTTCAATTACAAAGTAAACGTTCTCTAAGACGACAACGAAAAAGAAACACATCTCAGGGAAATATCATGGAGAAAGAGACAGAACAAAGGTAAGAGTCGGAGGATGAGAAGGAGGGCTATGACGCGCCGTCTTCTGGAGGCAACATGCCCGGTGTACTCAGCAGCTCGTTGCTGATGTGGTTATTGGCACAGGACCTGCACAGGCTCAAACCAACCAAGATTTCAACACGCATTTGGGTGGTGCTTTCCAGGCCACATCCCTTCCTGGGGTGCTAATGGCAGGTGATAGCTGCTGGGTGAGGAAGAGTCACTCCTTCTGGAGGGTTGTCCCCACTAGGAGGTTTCTTGCTCTCAGTGGATGGCCTCGTGCCCAGGCACAGCTGGGGAGCATTAATTAGAATTAGAGGATTATTAAAATCAAACAAAAAAGATATGAAGTTGTGATAAGATCATATGGGGGGGATACAAGGAAGTTGGAGGAAGGACATGGGGGTTTGGATAGGATCATATTTTATTATAAACATTCATGAAATTCTCAAGAATAAGGAAGAGTATAACAGTAAAATAACATAGCTACATTGAATGAATCATTTTAGGAAGCAATTTTTTTTTTAAACATAAAGCAAAGAAAACCAGCCAACAAACCACAATCCCAGAGAACTTAGACAATGAGGACTCTAAAAGAGACTTAAGTAGATCTAATTTACGGGGGAAGTAGAAAAAGACAAGTTCTCCTGAGTAAATAGGGAGCATGGAGACTTTGGGGGAGGGTTAAAGGGGGGAGGGGAGATACAGGGAGGGGAGCAGAGAAAAATGTAGAGCTCAATAAAAATCAATAAAAAAGAGGGAAAAAAGAAACAAGTTAGTGATCCAAGCTAACCATAAAATCACCTATAGCAGCTTACCTGAAGTTTGCAGGTTATTGACTCTGAGCAGCCCATGCCTTCTGTGTGGCCCAGTGGAAAATGCATCTGACAAGTTCTCTCTTGTTATCTCTTCCGTGGAAGATAGAGATTCAGAGAGGAGGTAACAGGAAAACCGGGAGTGGGGAAGAAAGGAGATAAAGATAAAGAAAGATCTTGGGGGAGAAGGGAAGGAGAATAGAGGAGCCATCTCCCACTTTGTGTAAGGAATTCAGTCTCCGGGTTAAAAGTCACTCTATAAGTGATGGCATTGACCTATCTATTTTAGAACCTTCTGGTCCAATCAACTTTCATCACAGCCCACCTGTCAATATTGATGCATTGGAAGTAAATATCCACACATGCATTATCGAGATATACATTGAAGCTAGATCAACAGACATGCCTTATGACAAAGGCATAAATTAAAACTAAATTAATCCAGCACGGAAAGAGAAAAAGAAGGAAGGACTTTCACAAAGAAACATTTATGGAAAGTTTGCTGTTTAAAGTAATTGAAATCTCCAGATCTTAACAATTTGATGAGATTACTTGAATAACTAATGATAGAAAACTAATATAGAAATACCTGGAAGTTAAATTACCCTATTGCAATTTTAATAATTCCTTGTATACACACACATATATATATTTCATATGTATATAAAATATCAAAGTAGCAAATGCAACAGAATATTCTATCCTTGTTACATTATATATATTATATATTATATATTATATATTATATATATATATGCTTTTGTCAGACTAAAAGTAATGTCATATGGGTCTTCTAACATTTATTCTATGAGACATGGGGAATCTGTGGGTGATTTTCTTCTCTTTTAAAGTACATTAAAATTGTTCTAATAAGTAATAGCCTTTATTTTGCATCTAAGCCCACGACTCATGGAAGGAGATAAAATACAGTATCTTGTCTGATGATATTACTTTTAGGATAGTGAGAAAGATCACTGAATTGGATAGAGCTGAAACAGATCTGTTGGGGGTGATTCACAAGCCTGAAATGCAAGGATCCATAGGGGAAAGCAAGCTGTGCTCTCCCCACAAACTCCAGTAATCGTGACATCGATAGAGATGGATGTCCCTGGCGGAAGGCAGAGACAAGGCCACTGAGCAAGCGACTCGGTAGGGCCAGATGGTATTTATTCAAGGGCTCATTTATTTGGATCAACTTACGTATGAAATAGCAGGGATTCTGACAAGGACATGTGATACCTCATTTCCTTGAAGATTAGGAAGCTGCAGGCACAGTATCTGACCTACGAGGAGAGCCTGAGGAAAACAGAATGAGGCTCAGAGTTGAGCAAGCCCTGGATGCAGCCAAGCATCAATGCACCATCAGACTGAAGGAAGTGTGCCCTGAGTTATGCAGCCATTTGTGCCCTCATGCTTCTTCCACAGAAGATACGTTGTCACACTTGGAGGAGGTGGAACTCAGTACTTTAGAATGGGCCCTTTCTTGAAAATAGCGTCATTGCTAAAGTGAGGTAAGTCTAAAGGACTGGTTTGATCTGATATTACAGAGTTTTTATAAGAAAGGGGCACACTGACACACACATATAGAATACCATGTGACGTTACAGAAATACATAAGAAGAGATCGCAATTGGAGGACAGAAGCAGAAAGGGAGTGTGGTAAAGGAAAGACAATGGTTGTCCACCTTCCCCCAGGCACTAAGAAGAGTCAAAGGTGGGAACTTCTGAGAGTGTTAAGGAAGCATGGCACATAGGAACACTTAACTTTGAATCCTCAGGTTTCTGAACTGTAAGACAACAACATTTTAAACTACCCACTATGTAATATTTTGTTACAGTAGTCCCAGACAAGAAGCTAAGCCGTTTCCAGGGCCTCCCCCCAAATAGAAACGTGTAGCCAGTGAGAGAATCCCAGGGAGTGATTTTTTTCTTTCTTATCTTTTGAGTTGCTACAGCTATTCATTGTGGGTCTTGCTGATACAAGAAAGACATAGAAACAACCTGTCCATTAGAAACTTAGTTAGGGCCAAAAGAAAGGTGGGACAAGCAGAAATGTGAACAGTGGACTAGCCACCTCCTCCCACAGCAACTAGTAAACATTTAGGATCAGCAGGCACAGGAATACAATGGGGAGGGGAGGACAAAGAAATGTGTAGAGAGACACCCATATGTACCATGGAGTATTCACGGTGCCTGAGCAGCTGAAAAGAAAGGTGTTTCACCTAACTAGCTGAGATACCTTGAAAGCTATGTAATTTCTCTGGGGCTCAGTTACCTGTCCACAAATATGGGAGTTGACAACTGCTAACTTACAGAGCTATGGTAAAGAGTAAGTGATTTGGCTTATAATGTATAAACACGCTTAGAACTGAACCAGCAACGATGTGGTATTGAGTATCACATCTTCATTACCTTGTGTCCTGTGTCATGACAAGTCTGTCTCTCAGCTGTTCTACATGATCAGCTTTGTCAAGTTCTATAAACAAAACAAGTTGAGACATAGGGACTGATCAGAGGGTTCAGTAGACCCTAATTCTGTTCACGGCACCCATATCAGGAAGCTTACAACAGTCTGTCGCACCAGCTCCAGGAGAGTCATTGCCCACTTCTGGAATTCCTGGGCACTGTACTAATACACACACACACACACACACACACACACACACAAAGAGAGAGAGAGAGGGGGAGAGAGAGAGAGAGAGACAGACAGACAGACTTAGAAATTAAAAAAAAAAGTCTTAAAGAAAAAGATGCCAAAGCTTGAGACACTAGAGAATAAATAATTGCTGTGGATGAGATAAAGTGGCCTCACAGCTGGGTCCCCAATGGTGTCCAAGAAAGAGGCAACATAGAACAGGACGGGAATATGTGATGTGTCCCCTGATCCCCTGAAGTCAATTCGCCCTCAGGTAAGAAGCACTGACCTATTCAGTAAGGCTAAAGTGCCCGTGAAACTACCTCATTGAATCAGCAAACGTGAAACGGGAGGGGCAAATGTGAAATATGTTTATCACTAAGGAGAAGCAGAATATACTTGTCACTATAGCATAGGAACAAGTAATGTTTGTCGTCATTCACCAAGCACCTAAGGAAAAGGATGAAATATCCTTTTCCTTGCAACTAAAAAAAACCACAACTAATGAACACTACCATGTATCAAGGGCCTAAAACCAAATCAAAACAAAAAGCCCTCAGGTGAGTTTAGTGGGGACTTTCAAAAGGAAATAGAACCATAACTACTTACTGAAGGGTGGGAGCAATTCTCAAGGCAGAGACAGAGTCTCTCATAGAAGAATAGATAATGGGTACCCATGAAATTGTCACAGTGGATCAGATGAGGAGAAAGGTAAGGATACAAACTGACTCAGGTCTACCCACACAACTTGATTTTTTCCTCAATGCTGAGAGGTCTTTCCTGGTTGCTTCACAAACCAGATGATCTGATGCAGCCAAGGTGCCGGGTCCTTTAGAAGGACTTCTCTTTTTTATTGATTTTATTGAGCGATACATTTTCCTCTGCTCTTCTCCCTTCATCTCCCCTCCCCTTCAACCCTCTCCCATAGTCCCCATGCTCACAATTTACACAGGAGGTTTGAAACAAGACTTTTGCTCCTGGGTGACTTCATCAGCATCTCCCATAGATGTGCTAGTTCTTCACTGAACAACTGAATGGGACCACCACAGTCAAGCAGACAGTGCACTGCTCGCATCAGTGGAAATGGAAATGATACATCCCATGACTGCGACAAGCACAAGCCCCAACTTCCAGGTTATCAACATCAGAACTTAATATTTATGCTATGCCCCCGACAGTAAGCTCCTTCAGGAGTGGGAATGCTGTTCTTGAACATCCCTGGGTTAACTGAGCCTCATTCAGTGCATAGTATGCAACTGCCCCTGGTATGTATGTGGCAACCTATAGAAGAAAAGGACTCCCAAATGGAAAATTGAAAACCCACAGTGGGAAGATAAATTGAAGTCAGGAAATAAGAGCTATTTGGATATGCTGAGGAACACGGTTTTTATTCTATTTGGTGAAATCATAAAATATCGATACTTTCGTAAGAAAAAGTAGTTACCAGAAATTGTATATACCCTATGCTAACATAAAACAGTATTAAAATTTACAGTTTTAAGGTGAATACTTTGTTTAAGCTTATAAATCCAATCTTAGGTTCACCCTCCACACGAGGGTGAGTAGTCATGAGTAGTCAGCATTGTAGTGTCTAGCCTTCTATCATGTGTCAGTGGTCAGTAGAAATCCTGCTGTTGGGAATTGTCTAAGGGTAGATCCATTGCAGCCTGGAAGAGCTAAGCAGAACAGGGGCGATTAAGTGATAATCAGGGATGTACTCAAAATGAGAAAAGACAGGGGAAGAAACTACGGAAACAAAACAGAAATGGAGAAAAAAATGGGGAATAAGACAGGGAAATAGGGACACAGTGGGAAAAGAAAGCAGAAGAAGGTGGACCGCAAGCACAGGAGAGGTGTTCGTTGCTATGGGCTCATGTTTGTCCCTCACATTCATTCCCAAGTTTCCTTCTAATGCTGCAGCTCCATCCATTTGGAGCCTGATTACCACGGCTGACACAGCATAGAGCCTGCCTATTTTTAGACAAAATTAATCATTTTCATGTGTTATTTTTGGTTCAGATAATGGCTGGCGTGCACAGCAGCTTCTTCGTTAGCTGCCAAGAAGAATGTAAACAAGGTTGGATCGCTGCTTGGCAGCTTCTATATTCGGCTCAGCTATCATGAAGCCAAATTTCCTAAGGAGGAAACCCGCTTGTGTCCAATGAAGGTTCTCAGATGCCCATCCAATCAAACAGTGAATGGGCTAAAGGGGTGTGGTACCGCTCTGACCCCAGTGTTCTCCTTGCTCATTTTCTTCTAAGTCAGGAAATATTTAAATTGGAGCTATTGACATGAAGCTGAACCCTTATTCACTATAGGGGTCTGCCTGGGGAATTGTAGGATACCTATTGGTCTCTAACCTGTGGATGCCAGCATCACCTCTGGCCAAAAATTTTCTACTACCTTTCCAAATGACCCCCTAGGAGACACACCAGGGAATTCCTAATAGAGAGTCACTGGTTTACATCAATAAAGTTATATGAATGTACCATAAATTATACCAGCACAGACTTCTAGCTCCCTTATGTCAAAATTTAGGTTTTCTGAATTACTTTGTCTGTATAAAAGGGGGGGGGGGGAGATACTCTTATTTGTTGTTGTTGATTCTTCCTTTTAGGTTGCAACTGGTGGCTCACAAAAAAGTAGCTTCTTCCTAAGACAGTATTCTCTCCAATTGCCAGTACTTGCTACAATCCCAGCCCTGACTTTGCAGGACACCTTTGGTCTTTCTTGCTTTATTTCAAGCATCATCAACTTACAGCAACTGAGAAAATCAAATGTTAATGCTTCCTCTTTTGTATGGGAAGCTCAAGGACACTAGAAAGGTGTAGCAGTAAGATTTTTACTGCCCTGGCACCAGACCTCCTTGGTACGTACTGGCATGGCCTGCTATCCGTCTTATGAACAGGCTTTCTGTGCAGGACAAGAGATGGCATGCTCTTCTTTTAGCTAAACTAAGTGCCCTTATACCCAGTGGTCACCAAAGAAGCCACTTCCTGCAATTCTACACTAACGCTTCTCAACTCCTCAGTTCCCACTTTAAGAATTGTCTAGAACCAGCATGATAAGCAGTAGGAAGATACATGAATGTCTCTTCATATCAACAGGTATAGTTTGGTGTTACAAACAAGACAATCGGACAACGAGCTGGCTCCAGATCCTGTCTGTATTTGAGACAAACAGGGTAAAGATCATTCAGAGAAGGACCTTAATTTCTCCTCATATAGACTAAATTAAACATTGGAGAAAACTCTACATTCAAGAGATTACAATTGAATAAAACAAGTTTTCCTTGCAACCTAGAGAAAAAATACATGACCTGGTCTAAGGTGGTAAAGGAGACTCCAGAGTGGAGTAGAAGCATGCATAGCAATAATGAAAGATGACCAGAGGGTAGCCAGATAAAATTCACAGAGAGCTGAGAAGGAGATATGAGAGTCGGTTCCAAAATAAATGTAAAAAACAGACTCAGAATTTATGAATGGCTCAACAATGCAGACTGGCAAGATTGTGAAGTATAGGACAGATTATAGAGGACACCACATTTGACCTACAAAACTAGAAGCCAGAATGAAATGACTGAGTTTCAGAAAAATTTGGCCAAAACTTATAGCTGAGCAACTGTATTGTTGCTCCTGCTTGCTCACAGCCCCTTAGATACACTAACCACACTTTAGAGAGTACACTAGCTCTGGTTTTCTGTTTGAAAGGTGACTCTCACTTTTTCTAACCATTAGGAAATACTCCCAAATGTTAACACAGAACTTTCCTCACATAGGACAGACTAAAATAAGAAGTCACTATCAGAATGTAGGTAGAGAGGTACCTGGCACCACACTGCCCCAAACCGTTGGCTCCTGTGGAACTCCTCAAAGGCCCTGAGTATGGCTGGCTATGTCCTCAGGCTCCGCATTGACCTCTCCTCTAGAGACAACAACCCACACACAATCAGGCATTTAAGCCAAGCATCATGAGTAAGTGTTTATATCTCCCTAAATTTCATGTTGAAATCCTAAGCCTCAGTGTGCTGTAATTAGGTGATAGGGGTCTTTAGATGGTGATCAATTATGTCATGAGAATAGAGAATTATTATGAATAGAGTTAGTACCTTTACTAAAGAACCAAAAAAAAAAAAAAAACCCAAATCTGTTCTGCAAGCTAGAAGAGAGCCCATACCACAACCCTATTATATTGGCACCCTCCTTCTTTCTATGTGAAATATGTTTGTGTTTAAGCCACTGAACAAGTCAGTTTGCTATAGTACTCCTAAAGGACTAGCTCAATACATGTCTGCTTTCCCAGACTGTATATTCTGTTAGCTACCATGTTCTCTGTTGACTCCTGAACATTAAAAAGGAAACAAGGGATAACAGAGCTAATGTGCCTGATGGTGTTGGATTGATGCTGCTTCTGTAGTCTCCTCTCAGTCACCACCTTTGTTTTCAAGAAAAGACCACAACTTAACAAGTCCAAATCTACATGCCAGGCACTTAGTAGGAACTTCAGAAAGAACTGGAAAGGGACCAGCTTAGTGGATTCCTGTAGTCTGTAGAAAAGTGAGTGTTTTCATGGTTAAGGCATTCCCTACAAGGGCATCTGTGGTCATGAGAAATCTCCATAAGAAAGCAGGGACTGGGTCCTACCCAGGTGCCTTAATAATTCTGTAGACATGGCTACAGCCTGCCTCAGATACTAAAGCCCGAAAACAGGATTGTAAAAGCAGAAGCCCTTATAAGCTGAGAAGCCTGATGCATTCACATTGGATATTAGGCTCAGGGGGCAACTCATGTGCACCCCTATTCCAGTCCTTCCTCTGGTCAAGGCTGCCTGAGATGCTGTACTGCTGAGAATTCTGATGTGCAGTCAGGGTTATACATCCACAGCGGTGCTTTCAGCTGAGAGCCTCCAAGCTTCAGTTAGATTTAGTTTAAGAGAAAAGGGAAGAATTCGTTGGCTCTTAGAAAGCAGAATTTTGACAGGTGCATCTCAGCTCTGTGAAGGGTTTAAGGTAGGGTCAAACAGACAAAACATAAACATCTATGAGGGCTTCCTGCCCTTTCATCTTCTAACTAACGATTCTACCTATGCATTAGTGTAGATGGAAGTTTCTGTCCCACCTGGTCCCGCAGCCATTCAGTCCCAAAGAAACAAATAGAGTCTTATAACAATTATAAACTGTTTGGTCTATTAGCTCAGGTTTATTATTAACTAGCTCTTACCACTTAAATTAACACATAATTCTTATATTTAGCCACATGGCTTGGTACCTTTTCTAAGTGCAGCATTCTCATCTTGCTTCCTCAGATTCTGGGGGGCAACTGTAGACTGAGCCTTTCCTCTTCCCAGTATTCCCCTAGTCTGGTTGCCCCACCTATACTTCCTACCTGGCTACTGGTCTATCAGTATTTTATGAAACCAATACAAGTGACAAATCTTTACAGGATACAAGAGCATTATCCCGCAACACATTAGTACTTTACTACTAAAATTAGTTTCTGCTCTGCAGCAAAGACCATGAACATTGTCCCACTTCCAAGAAGATTCATGGACACAAAAATAAGCAAACTTCTTTCTCCAGCTCTTATTTGAAGTAACTGCATGGTAAGAGGCTGGTGCTGGATGGCCTGGCTTAGGTTATTGGTTGAGTCACGGCTAATCGGGTCTAGATTGTGGGGAATTATAATTGGCACAGTCTGAATCAATTGTTGACTTCTGGGGGTCACAAATCAGAAACTATTTCTATCACTTACCATATGTGACAATTCCTATTATTATGCAAACCAGATCCTTGATGTGTAAACCTCATGTCTCATCAGCTAAGGGATTTTGCATTGATAGGATCTCATTTGACTCACACTGACTGAGCCTTCCTCTTCTGAGATCACTCTTGTTCATACATATGCAAAAGTGTATATACATATTGTACACTTATATGTGTGTTGAAACAAAGAAAAAAATCAGTCTATCTTATTTTAAGAATTTTGCAATCTGAATGATTTGAAACCTGAAATATTAAAAATATGCTCTCTTGGTCCCCTTTTGGAATTTCTATATTCCCTCTTTCTAAATTCTTACATGAATTCACCTGTAACTACCTTTATACTATGTTTTGTTACTTATCTGAGCTCTCTATAAAGACATGAATCCTAGAGGTAGGTCAAAGAACAAATCAGGTAACCACCACTCCTTCTTCTTATTAGCAAATGTTCTTCTTATATCTTTCTTTTCTAAGCATTCTGCCTTCCTATCTGTGCATATCCATGAACAAACATAGCCTACTCCTAACCCAGTCAGCCTATAATTTATAAGCTGGGTTTCTTCTCTAACCGATTGAAAATTATTCATTTGAAATTATCTCTCTTCTCTTTATATAAATAAATTTCCCTTCTGAATTGGTGATTCCTGTTAATTTATAAAATGCCAAAATAAATAAATATAGACATAAATACAGTCTTCTGTCTTCAAAGATAACATTCCCTTAACTCCATGTCTGTCTCTAAAAACTGCCCCATTGATTTTTCTTTTTACAAATGCCTTAACAGAATTAACTGAGTACCTTTATCCGATGTTTCTCTTTTGACCTTTAAAACCTACTTCTGTCTTCACCATCTGCTAAAACTACTCACGTCAAGTTTATCACCGTTCTTCATCTTGCTCAATATGGTTGGTATCTCCTTGTCTTCATTCTTAAACATCATTTCATAATTGCCTACCTCTCACTTCTAGAAACACTTCCTTCCCTTGGCTCTAAGACTTCACATTCCTCTAGTTCTGTTTTTGCAGGCGTGGCTGCTCATTCTGTTTCCCCTTTGATGGAGCCCTGCCTGTTCATAACTACTATATACAGCAATTAGGTCAGCTTTCCTTTCATTCTATTAGGACATGCATGCATGACTTTAAGTAAAATCCTTATGCTCTCTACAGCACTTTAGAATTCTCCCTTGATCCCCGGCTTGAGAAGTCAAATACTCCCATTAGAACGCCTAGCAATTTTCTTGTAGTTACTACTAGAGCCAAAACAGGACCTTCCCACCTCCACTTCACACTTGCTCCCTTCCAATCTGCCTTATAAAATTTAATGATATCACTATTTGCCCACTTGCACAGGTCATAGATCTAAGAATCTCTATTTGTTCCCTTTTGTGATCCTGGGGATAAAATTGAAGGACTAATACAGGCTAAGCAAGTGCTTTCCCACTGACCTAGCCCCCAATACTAAATTATAAATTCAGAAGTAATTCTAATCCTTCTCTTTTCCTAACACTGGGCACCTAAGCGTCAGGAAGCTCTAGAACTCATTCAGAACAGGAGCTTCCCTCGCCCCCTTCCCTGCTGCCAGTGAACACCTGTTACCATCACAGCTCTGCTGTTTGCCCTGCTTTAGAGCTTCTTTATGGTTCATTCTTCAAATGACAGCAGTAGCGGTCATCTGAAAATACATTCAAATTACACCCTCTTCATCTTTAACAATATAAAAGCAATGTCCTCTGTATCTTGAACTAAATCAAAATCCCCACATGGTCACCAAAATCCTGCCCCCTTCTACTTCTCTGTCTCATCTCCTACTGCTCTTTCTCTTTTGCAAATGTTCTTCCCATTCTGATCTGTGTGCAGTTTCTGTTCTGTGCTGAGTTTATTACGATTTCAGGCTCTTTAATCTGTTTCTTCTTATTATTTTTTTTAGAAAGTTCTATTCTACTTTATTTATTCCTGTACCATCTTCTTGCCACTCAAGTGGTCCTGCAAATGTCACTTTCATAGGACCACTTCCCTAACAAGTCTTTGGATAGAAGTCACATTCATTTGGGACCTCAAGCAATGGTCATTTCTTAACCATGTTCTACATTCTTTACAGTACACTGAATTTATTAGGCATATATTAATTGTACTTTACTAAGGCAATGGATTTCATAATGACATTTCCATACATGCTCATAACCATACAATGCACCTTAGTTATATGCAGCTCTTATAGTGCTTGATAAGCTCCCTTTCATAACGGTGTCTTTTTAAAACTGAATTCAACATATTTCCCTCATATTCAACATATGAGGGAAAACAGGCAACAACTATTTTTGTTATTCTGTGTTATTTTGTTTAACATAATAATCCCCAATATCATGTGTTCTCCAATAAATTTTATAGCTCTATTTTTGTTTGCATGTAAATATAAGTGTATATATATGACTCAGACATTGTCTTTATCTATTGACCTGGTGATAGACATTCAGTTTCTTTGATTCCCAGGATGTTATGAGCAGGGAAGTAGCATATGTGAACATGCAGTTGACTCCACAGTAACGCAGCATACTTTCTTGAATTTTATCACTCACATATTGGGTTCATGGCTTTGCTTTTTATCTTTCACATTATGGAATGTGACAGGTACCATATCCATCTTATTCTTATGACTTTAACCAATTTGTCTATCTGCCCACAATTTCTTGACTAGTATCTGGTAATAATACATTCTAGACAAGCATTTATTTCATGAAAAGATAAGTTTGTCTCTGACTATCCTCTTCATGGTAGATGTATGGTAAGCATTGGATGGATTGTTGAGTGGATGTGATGATGGGTAGAAGGATCCTGGATGGACAGCTGAGGATGTGTAGATGAGTAGATGAGTGAATGGGTAGATGAATGGATGCATAAATGTTTGTCTAGACCAGTAGTTCTTACTGGTTCTTACCTAAAGCTGTGTCCCTTTAATCTAGTTCCTCATGTTGTGGTGAGCACCAACCATAAAATTATTTCAGTTGTTACTTCATAACTGCAATTTTGCTACTATTATGAATTGTAATGCAAGTCTCTGATATGTAAGACTATCTTAGGCTAGCTCTGTTAAAGTATTGTTTGACCTCCCAAATGGGTTGTGACCCATAGGTTGAGAACTGCTAGCGTAGAGTATTACTGGTAAATGTATACTAGGAAAGTATTTTTTCATTTATCTACTACTCCATAATGAACCAGCCCCAAACTTAATATCCTACTAAAGTAGATTATTTCTAAAATTCAGGGAGTTGTTTTGGTTAATTTTTGGCCCTAATGGTGTTGGCTATGACGTTCTCATGGCTATAGCTATTAAAGAGCTAGTTTAAAAGCTCATTCATATAAAGCAGTTCATGTTGGCTGTGGGCTAACAGTAAACTGAGAATGTAAACCATCAGAACATGACTCCTCAGGTCCGTATCATATAGACTTCCCCCAACATGGCAGTTGGGTTACAGGACATTGAAGACTGAGTATTCAAAGAAATTCAAGTAGATGCTGAGAATTTTCTTGACCTTCCCTTGGAAGTCCCAGAATGTGATTTCTGTCATATTCTATTAGCTGACCAATCACTAATGTCAGTCTAGATTTGAGCCTCCAACTTTTGAAGTGAGGAGCAGTGTGGAGAGTAGCTGTCTTGGAAGCTATCTCCACATCTATCAACAGACAGCTCCCTGCGTTGTCTAGGGAAATCCTTCAGCCCTCTTCACTTTGAGTAAACACATCTTCGTGTTATTCTTTAAGTAGACCACATTTTACAAATCATAAATGAGTCAAGCAAATGGCTCTTAGGTCAAGCCGTCATGCTTCAGTTGCTACACATTCATTATATGAAGATTTGCTTCCTTTGTGTTCCAAGAATACAGTCTTGTTTCACCTCTGTTAGACTATTTTCTTTGTATTATAATTAGTAATCTCTGTTTTTTCCATCTCTGAGTTCCAGCCACCTGTTCCCACCATCACATCTCCTTCTCATTATTTCAGATAGTCTGATATGTAAAGAAAAAGTCAGTTCTAAAATTAGAGCTAAAAAACAGAGTCTGATCAGCCAAGTGGAAGCAACAGATTAAGCATCAACTGTTAAATTAATCACTGGTCCATGTCAGTTAGAATGTCACTATCTTTCTTTCCAGTGTTTCTCATCTGAGAATTGTAAGTAGAAATATATATATATATATATATATATATATATATATATATATATATATAATAAATGTAAAGTCTTAAGCTCAGACCTACCCATAAGCCTCAGACCTACCCATAAGAAGCTGAAGGTGTAGAGTTCAGGCCATATACTTTTAAGATCCAGGGCATTGACACCGATGTGCTATCAATGTTAATTACCTCCCCGGGGTATCAAAATGCCACATAGAGTAGAAAACTCAGCTCTCTTACAATTATGTCTTGTCTTATTAGCACATATTATTTTCTGCTGAAGCACTGACTACAGCAATTAGTTATGTTTCCCACAGTGTTGTATACCCATTTCCGGATACATATATCTGTAGAGTTATAAGGAAACAGTAAGAAAATGCTGCCACAGTGCAGAAATTCATCCTGAGACATCTTTTCCACATCGATCCTAATTTGCCAAAAACATTGACCTAGAAAGAAACAAGCGCAGCCAGTTTTGAGCCATGCTGAAGTTCCCCCAAATGCGTCCTCTGCTGTAGGCCATGGCTACAGCCAGCTGATTCTTCACTATTCTTTTTCTTGTTGAAGATGAAATGTACTGAGGCCAATAACCTGGTGAATAATTCATTTTCCCAAAGAACAATCTGTAAGTCTTGGAATTCTTTTATCAACAAAAGATCAAATGTTAAGAGGTAGTACTGCTTTCTTCACATATACAACTTTTTGTGATTTTTTTCTCTATATAATGAGAACAATGACCGTAGCTAATATTTATTGATTCTACAGTGTGCTTGGTTTTGTGCTAACTTCTTCAACACAGAGATCATGGCCTTTAATTTTAAAAATACTTTGGGATAGGCATTAACATTTTTATCCATCCATCTTTTTCCAGAGGAATAACCTGATATTTGTAAAAAGTCAATTAACTCCCTGGAAAACTCACAGAATCAAAATATATGCCATAGTCACTGTGTACGATTGCCCCCATAAAGACTTTTATTCACATCTTTCTAGAAGTAGGGAGAAAAAAGACAGATAAAAACGATGTGGATTAATTTGAAAATCATTAAATTCCCAAGTAGTGAAAAACCAAGTAGAATGGTTTCAGTTTTCAGAGGAGAGAAAATGGGCTGCGGAATTGCAACAGGCTACCCATGTAACATATGAAAAAGTCAAAGCTAAGTTACTGAATGGAACCTTGACGTCTTCCCACAGCCCTATGGTAACTCCGACACAGCCAGAGGGATTCCTGTAAGCCTTGCCTTATACCATGAAGAACGAATGTGGGGTGGGGGGTGCCAATAAACAGAGCTCTGTGATGACAATTTCAGACAAGAAGGACTGGCTTATCAAATCCCCATCAGCCCATACTAGATCAGATCAAGATTTTGCAATATGAACATAATGTTCCCTACTGTCCAGGACCTAATCCTTTTTCATTGGGGAGCACATTTGCAAACAATGACTCCTAACTCATGAGGAACAGCGTCCAACTCTTACTCCACCAGGACCTTTACACCACGTTGGAAGTGGCTGCCCCGCGGTTAAAGGGCTCTTCAGAGTCGAACACTGAAGCTCTTGCTTGAAAGAAGATTTTCCAAAATGAACCCCCAAAGAAACTGGAAATGGCATGAACGTACATCCTGTTACTCAACACGCCCTGGTTTCCTAATGCAGAGTCAGGAAGAGAAGATGCCAACATTCCTGAACGTTAGAATCATTACGGAGCAGACTCTTACTGTTCCCACACGTGAATGCTAGTGAGATAGATTTCTTGTTCTGCTCTTTTTTTGATGGAATCACTGCAAAACCATATGGGCTGCGTTAGGCGTCGGCCGCTAACTCTCTCGGTCATTCTATCTGGGGGATTTTGAGGCTCATCTCAAGCAAATGACTTTCAAAACAAGGATGTCCTACTTGAGAACATGGGTCCTGATAGGGATAAGCCCTTTTAAATTTCAATGTATGTTTTTAACCATTGCCCCAATTAAATCTCATAGTCTCCTAGAGAAGAAGCAGGCTTCGTCACTTCCCTTTTGCAAATAGGAAACTGGAGGACACCCTGTGGAATATGATACCACGCCTGACCAGATGCAGCCTCTGGAACACTGATTGGCTTAGGTTAAAATAATGAGGCTTGATTTTTTTCCCCTCCATTGGCCATTTAATGAAAGCAAAACGAGATATTTTGTATGTATTGTGAAATACAAAAACATAGGCCTAGTTGTACTTCTTGGCCTAGGGATTTAACTTTGCTAATGTAATTTCTCCATCTGAAAAACAGAGATACTAAGGAAACTTACACCAATGCTTCATTGTCTGGAATCAGTAAGTTAATGTATGTTATCTTTCTGCTGTGCAAACACACATCATACACACACACACACTCGATACACTTAACAGTTCTTTCTGAACTGGCTACCCCTTCACTCGTTCACTGATGTTTCTGGTGGCCCTTGAGTGTAAAGTCAAGGACTTCTCTCCCTGTGAAGAACACAGTAACAAACAACGTGGGAGAAATTTTTCCCTACCTCTAAGTGTGCGTTGTTTCTATGAATTAACGCAAATTGCAGTTATTTTCCATTATTAACTTTGAGTCAACACCACCATTTACTTGGCTAAAAGGTCGTGCGGTTCTTCCGCTGCCTGGTCCACCCCATTCCTTTCACAGGTGGGGCGGCTCGGCTAGTAACTGCTGTAGAATGTGACTCCTTGGGGGCTTTTAAGCCAAGGGATGGAAGGAGTGTTCTGGAATTTGACACCTACTGGCTGTGCTCTGTATGTGTGCTGAGGGGAAACCTGTGTGGGTTTCTGCTATGTGCAGGCACCACTCTGGGTGCTGTGCTGAGCAAGAAAAGGAGTGTGTGCAGGCTTAGGCAATGGATTGAGCGAGAGAAAGGCTGTGGGGCAGGACGGGGGAGGGGATGCCAGGGCTGAGAAGTGTACACAGCACTGTTCAAAGAGGTGAGACAGGAGAGTGCTGCATTCCTGTGGGAGCCACTAGTGTAAATAAGTGTGGGTACTGCCTTCTGCAACTTCTTGCCTGGGGGCCCCAACCCATCCTATATTCCTTTCTAATTACACAGTATATATATAACTATAGTATTTACGTAACTTTTATGCATGCGTGCATGGGGATATGTGACATAAAATATACATCTTTAATTTATTAAAGAAGAAATTTATTGAATTTTAATTTGAGGGCAGAATCAAAACCTATGCTCTGTTATCTACTAGTCAACTTAATTTTCTGCGATTTCTGGAGGGATGGAAGATGACTCCTCATATTTTGCAGAGAAAGAACGTAAAGTGCTCACAGATGTGTCTACTGTTTTATAAGCAGTAGAGTTAGAATTCAAAGCCAGGAGAGGGCTATGGGATTTGAAAATTCACCGTGTTAAGAAAGAGGAAAGGGGCAGAAGAGGAAAGGACAATAGGAGCGAAAAAAGAGAACAAATTGAGCTTTTCAGCGTTCTAAGGCACATAAAGCACTGAGTCTGAAAACTTCGCCCACATTTTAAGGTTCTAGGGTTTAACATCTGGATTGACAGAGAAAAACTGAAAAGCAGCCTCTCAACAGAAGACAGAGGAAAAGAGAATAAAGCAGGTTCCAGTGGAGAAGAGACTCAAGCCTCTAAGCAATGAAAAAGACCCAGCACCCTAAACTTCGCAGCTTTGGGAGCAGACATCCTTTTCTAGGGAAAGAGAGATGATCTCCACTGACAGCTGTCAGCATCCACGTCCTGCACCCAAAGCCCAGGTAGAAGCTTTAAACCAGCAGCCCCATCTTAAGCATTCTTTACCCAGCCACACCTCATACTATAAGATCTAAGAGATGCCCTGTCCCTCACATGAAGCCTGTTATGAAAATCCAGACTCTCTCTTGCCTGAAGCTCTTGTAATTAAAAAAAATTGAAGAATAGTCAGTGTTTATTAAGAATCCGTTATCTTCCAGACACTGTGTGAGACTTTTTCTACATGTATATTAGTTAAATATCCCACTCTTGTCATAACCCTCCATGGAAGAAATGACTTTCCTTTTAGAACAGAGGTAGCGAATTTTCGCTGTCAGAACACTTTCATATAGCACTCAGCAAGGTTGCTAATCCACAGCGCACTTCCTTTTCAGCGTGAAGCATCCTTCCTGGTCTCCGACTGCCTGCAGAGTTAGCCCAGGTGTTAAAGGGGTGCAGATGGAAGGAAGAGTTCCAAAGAGGCTTGTTGAAGAGAGGATGACAGGGTCAAAAATTTCATTCAGGCAACTTGATAGGTTCTTGAAAGGGCTCAGCTCGAAGTGACGTCATGGGCGCTGTCACTAGGAATCAGAGGACACGTACAAGGGCAGAGTCTTATTTCAACTTCAGAGCATTTCATGGGGCAACATGTAAGGCCGCAATTATTTGATAAACAGAAAATCAAAGGCATAAATAAAAGCAATGATTAAACCAGTGAAGCAAGAATCACATGGACCCCAATTTCCTTATTCGGCTTGTGGCTGCCAAGCAAAGGTAATAGCAATATTGGAGGACCGCAGCGCCATGCTGCCGATGTTCCTGGTTTCACAAACCTTCCATACCCTGCTGATAGGCCTTCCCTTATTAAAATGTGCCAAGCTGGATGTACAAACCTAGTGGGCAAAGCACCTTTGCTCTCCCCACAGAACCTCAATTCCTAAGAATACACTCCAGCACTGAGTTCTGCTAAAAAGGGGGTTGTTTCCCTTGTCCCTCCACTTCTGCCAACATGCCTTTCTTAAATGTTCCATACTTAAACCCACGGATACATGCTCAAAAAGCCTTTTGGTATTTTTCAAAATACTAGTTTTGCCCCTTTTCTTGATCTTTATTTCCAAAGAAGACTTCCTGTTTGATAGGTAGACGATGACCCATGGTCTATCTTATGGGATATATCTGTAATGTGTGGGTCAAAGATCAAATACTGCAGTCCCTGTTAAACAATCACAGTTCAGTGAGCTCCGCACTTCCTGTGACTGCCTTCTACCCTTCCCTGCCCTTTTACTACACCCTCTACTACTTGGAATTCTCCCAGGTGTCTCCGAAGCATCTTCCTCAGCTTCCGCTCTTCCTGGATTTATCACCTCTTGTTCCTGGGTCACTGTAAAGAGCACCATTTGTGCTCCGATGCCCTGCACACACCTGTGAGGATTCCAGCTCTCATCTATGTATGTGATCACATTTTCCTCTTCCAAAAGGGCTTTAGGTTCCTCGTTGCCTACAAGGCAGAGAGGTCATCCACCACAACCCAGCATTCCAGGGCTTTTACAAACTCTGGTTTTCGCTCCCCTACCACCACCATTCGTTTCGCTTTCATTTACTCAAAACTCTAAGGGACCCATCCAGTGCTAATTGTCTTCTTGAGCACTTAATCAAGCTATATTCCTTCCTACCAACCTTCTGGCACTGTTTCTTTCTCTCTCGTCATATCTCTGCCCCCTGTAGTGTGTGTGTGTGCGCGCGCGCATGTGTGTGTGTGTGTGTGTGTGTGGTGTTGCTGTGAATGTGTTCATGTGTGTGAGTGCTGATGGCTATGAAGGTCAGACTCATCTTCCTTGACCGCTCCCCATTTTATATATGGAGGCGGGGTCTCCCATTTAAACCCACAGTTCACGCATTCAGGTGGTCCAGATAGCCAGCTTGCCCAAAGGATGCCCTGTAGCTACAATCATCTAGCATTCCCTTGAGTACTGGGGGTATAGACTAGAGTCTTCAAGCTTGCACACTAAGGTTTTTAGCTCCTGACTCATTTATCCACTCCCTTTTACAACATTCTCTTTGCCTGTCACTCTTTGATAGTCTCTTACCCTCCTCTCGTTGAACTTTCGCCCCTTCTTCAAGGCCAAATATCCATAGTGTCTTCTCTATGAAGCTTACCTTATCAGAGAAATTCCCCCATACACTTTTCCTCATCTGTATACTCTGCCACCTTCCACCTCTTTTCCATAGATAATCAATGGCTTATATCGTGTCGGAGAACACTGTTGACTTCTCGGTTTCTCTTCTAAGATGTTCGAATTAGCTTCAAGGACAGGATTTTCTGAATGCTTCTTTCAGTGCCTGGTACATCGAAAGTACCTGTTTGTTGACTGACGTAGCTCCACATCACCTGAAGATGTAAGTCTATGAGATTTTTGAACACAGGTGCCCTTCTCTTTAGCCTGTTCTTTCTTCAAAAGACAAATCATGAAAGTACCCCAGACTACTTCTTTCTCAGGTGTAGCACAAAAAAAATAAAAACCCAGAGATAGATATTGGAGTTTAACCTAAATATCAAAAAAGCAAAGCAGTCAAACCACTGGAGAGCTCTGACCTCTGAGAAATCCTCAGGCTGAAAGTAAAGAAGTTCCTGTCTCATCCCTCTTTATATTCCTCTCTAGTGATGGGATTAAAGGTATTAGCCACCACTACCAGGGTATGCTTCTCCATTGATCTTGTGTAGTCCAGGGTGGCCCTGAACTCCCAGAGATCCATCTTTTTCTATCTCCCAAACCCCGGAATTAAAGGTATGTGCCACCACTGCCTGGCCGCTAGAGGCCTAGTTTTACGCTCTTGTCTTCAAGCAAGCTTTATTTATAAAACATAAATAAAATATCACTGTATTTTTGTCTAAAATAATAAAATAAAATAATAAGGCTATAATTCACATAAGAAAACTATATTCCATAAGTACAACAACTATATACAATATATATATATATATACATATATATATATATGTATATATATATATAGGCAGCAAGTGCATCCATCACTCTCTTTTCTGTCCTGCTTGCCCCATTAGGACAGCAAACTGTCTGCAGTTGAGGCGAGGTCACTTCTTGCCCAGTGACTGCTGTTCTGCAGAAGGCTCATAATGAACGCCATATGCACCATGCTTCTCAAACAGTGGCAATCCCACCTCAGGAGGAAATTTACCATGTTATAAGGTGAATGTTTTTAATGATAGTAACTACAGGTGTTGTCATGCACGAGTACCAAATTTCGAACACTTCAAGCCAGTCTTTTCATTGAGACTGTTGTATTGTTTAGCATGAGTCTACCAAGTGAGTAGCGTACGGCTGGGAAGCTAGCCTGGAAGGGAGCCTTGGAGAAGAAAAAGTCTCAGGCTACTGCCCAGGGAGGTGCAGCTAAATGCCAGGACTGTAAAAGTCACAGCCCATGGCTCCCTGTGTATCCCCGGCACCTCTAACACAGCTGCCTTGCGTTCACCCGTAGCTAGTTCCTCTTCCTCTGTTCCACATTCGGTCAGCACACTTCAAAAGGCCCACTTACAAACACGCTCAACGATGGAGTGATTATGGACAGTGTGAGTTAAATGAGTTGTTAATATGTTGCTGTTTTGAGTTAAATCTATCTATAGAAAAGGCAGCCTGACCCAGTGTACTTTTTAAGTAAACTTTGCTATTCCCACCACAGAAGTTGTGCCAAAAATCATTTTATATGGGTTATTCTTCTCCAGCCTGTATCCCAAGGAATCTCATTTGAATCAAGCAATTCCACATAAGCAATAGGAGAAGAGACAGAACAATACATCGGTAATATCTCTCTTGGCAGAAAAAAAAAAGTGTGTGTGTTTGCATGTGTGTGTGTGCATATGTGTGTAAATTATAGTTAAGATGAGATGACACTTCATTGTAAACAGTGCATAGGACACGACTACCTGCAGGTTATTAGCCATGGGAAATCAGAAACATCAAAAAAAGTCCAACCTGCTCATTATCTTCCAAAGAAATGACTATTCACCGCCCTCTTTTTCTCATGCTTGTTTTCTACCTTATATTGTGCCAGACTTTCCCTCCCCTATTATTGCAAGGTATTTCTTCATATCGTAGGACACAACATTGTAAAGTTCAGTAGATATTGGCACAACCTGGCCATCATAGTCATGGAAAAGCTGTGTGCACACAGAAGCAAATTGAATACTGGCTCTATTAACTCCCGGAGTAGAATAGCCTCAGGCTGGCCAATGAGATGTGGGATTAACCACCAGTGTGCCAAAGAATGCTCATCAACTGCACCCTAGAATTTTCACAAGAGTCAGAGCAGGGGCACTTATATGCTTAAAGTGGTGTCTGGTGACATCATGTTCTGATAGATAGCTACATTGCTTGTTCAGTTATGATCCAGAATGGTTGTTTATACCTGGAGGACCTCACTGCTAATACAGAGCGAGGACAGGCAGTTAGCTTAACTCTAACACACCTATTTCTGAGCTCACCTAAATTATGTGTTTGTAGCATTCCTCTCCCCCTTCTTAATATAGAAACTACCTTGAGTATTAGACACAATTTTATTCAAGACTTGGTGTGAAAGATCCTGGCATCCTCTTTCCGTGTCTCCTTGAACTGTCTCTAGAGGAATTAGCCCTGATCTCTCTAGGCTAAGTTCCAAGCCTTGGTCTCTGCTCCTTTCTTCAAAACCAGCAGTTGTAAAAATGTAGTTGTGGGCTAACTTGTGTGAGAATCTGAATTCTGTTTCTGGGTTAGTCTGTAAGCGGAGGGGCTGTCACTTCTCTGACTTCATTTCTGTCAAGTAACTGCCATATGTAACACATCACAGGTTCTGAAAATAATAGTTGAGTTTATTAGTAAATAGTCAGATGAGTAAGCAAGTGAGGGAACAAATAGAGAACTTCCAATATAGGTCATCTATCGAGATAGCATCAGTGACCTGGGCTCAGAGCAAATTTATTCTTCTCTTCATGGGAACACAGAAGAATTTCTTCCCCTAGCCTTTCTCACAGCTAAGCCATGGCTGTATCACTTTCAGAACAGTAAAAATATAGATTCCTAGTCTAGACCATATTCATCTTCAACATGTCTCATCAAGTTCTTTTATCTTTGTAATCTTATGGATGGGGATCACCATGGCAATCTTAAAAGCAAATGTTGAACATAACGAATTCTATCTTCCAATGTTCCTCAACCGTCTCATGTAGACAAGGAAGATATTTCTAATAAGCATAAACTTTTATACAGATGGCCTACAGTCTATAATGTTAATTTATTTCATTTTATGATGATGTAATAGTTTCTTATGTAATCTTTCTGCTTTTCACTTCCCATTTAAAAATCAATATACTGCATGATAGTCCACAGTTTATTCACAAAACTGGCTTTGTATTACATGTTTTTGTATTGTTTCAGTCTAATATAAGCATGTTAAATACCCCAAAACTAATCAAGCCAAAAGATGTGGTGTAGACTGTGTTGAACGTATTCTTTACCTGTCATCTATGTGTGCAATGAGTGTTGTTTGAACACATGTACCCCCACACCAGTGATTCCTAACTGTAGAAGAATTTGGAAACCATATAGGAAGTATGGTAGAAGAAAAGAACCTTCCCATGTACTGTAATGTGGGTGTGAAAGATCTCCCCATAGGCTCGTGTCTTTGCACACTTGACCCCTAGCTATTTTGAGACATTCTGGTACCCTTAGAAGGTAGGGACCTATTGAAGGAAATGGATCACTGAGAGACACATTTGAGGATGTACAGCTTATTCTTGCTTCATGGTTGGCCTTGTTTCCTGTGTCAACAGCATGTGAAGAGGTAGAACCCACAATCATGTAGCTGTTGCCACCACGTTTTCCCTGCAGAGAGAGACTGTGTACTTTTAAACCATGAGCCAAAGCAGCGTCTTCCTCCCTTAAGCTGCCTTCATAGAAATCCAAAAAAAAAAAAGAAAAACTAAATAAAAAATGAAATGTCCGAGACATGTTCACTCCAGGGGACTCTACTTGTACACTGTTTTTTAAAGGGAGGAGTTGAGGGTTGCAATAGATTAAAGGGTCTGTGGGTGTGTGGAGTACATCTGTTCCCCGCATATGCGACCATAGAAACAAACAACATCCCTGGTAGTCACAGAGGATAGATTCCGACTCGTTTTCTTTCAAGCCAATCATAGTGTCATAAGTGATCTTAACCAACTAGATCCTATGGAAGGTTGAGATGTGAGGGGTCAGGGGAATGAATGATGCCCCCCAAAGAGACAACACATAAATTCAGTTTAAAGGGCTTTTTTTATCTCCTAGTGCTCACTTACACTGGAGACCTCGGCAACACTATTTCACCTCTTTCTTCATTTGTTTCTTATGGGCACAGATACGAAACCCAAAACTACTATTACATTGCATGATCCAGTTCACATAAAAATTCTGGTGGGGGAAAGAAACAGGTAGAGCACAGATAGTAGACAAGTAGGAGCCAGATGCGGTGGTTGAGGAAATACGGCCTGTGGTGGTTGGTAACAGGAAATGAGGTGAAGGAACAATTAAAGTAGGGAACTATGACTGAACTTAAGCAAGTGTCAGGGCTAGGGTAATACGCAGGAACTAGCTGGAATTCCTGAGATATTCTGCATCTTAAACTGCGTGATATAATTGAATAATGGTGTAACCTGTGTCTACTGTAACCTGTCAAATCCCTAGCTCCAGTTAAAATTCTAGGCATACTAACATTTGCTAAAAATCATATGGACACACAGGAGTGTCTTTGAGGAGTCCCACAGTGAAGTAAAAAGTCACCTTCGACTGGAAGTGCCCAGGTAGGGATGGAACTGCATGGTAGGACTCCTGTCTCGCATGTACAAGGACATGGTTTAGTCCCCAGCCCCACAAACAAAATTCTAGACTCTACTTTGTGGACAACCACATATTTAGCTTTGGAAAATACAACTATTTTTTTTCCATCTTTACTATCCTCTTCTGGGATGCGACGACATCAACAAAATCATTCCAAATTTCTTTTTCTCCTTATTCAGCCTGTATTTCAGCCAATGTATGAATCCATTTATCCTGCAGGGGGAGCTAGACCAGGATCTAGAAAACCTGGTTTCTTTTCCCAGCCCCGCACTGGCTGATTGTGTGACCCTGGGGAAGCTGTTTAACCTCTCTATATCTTAGGTCTCATCCATAAAACAGAGAGATGAACAAACTCTCCTCCTACCTGTAAGGGGTGTAGCCAGGGTTAATACCCTCACCGTGCTTTGAGCTCAGCAGATGAAAGGCAATGAGAAAAGTACAAAGTATTTTTATGTGCTATTGACTTTATTTTATTTTATGTGGGGGAGGGAGTTTGCCCCAGCTGGAAAGTTGCTTTCTCTGAATCAAAGGGCAGGAACCCAGCTAGTTTCTCAGGATCAGGACCTTAGGCTGGGCTGTGTGTACAGAGTGCCAACCAACCCCACAGTTCAGTTTCCTTTAACCTGGTGCTCCAGGCAATAACTGTGCAACTCTGCAATTTAACAATGTGTTCGTTGTCCCTCAACTGTTCCCATTTCGCAATTGCCCAGGTAATATGTTTGGGCCTGCAGGAAGAGTCAAATAGTTAATGAGGGAAGGGCTTGGCATGCCCTACATAGGTTCTTCAAGCAAGTCTCAGCAAGAATGCATTCTCTCTCTCTTTCTCTCCCCTAGTTCCTGACCTACCCTCCAAAATGTACAAGTGTCACTACCAGGAATGAGTCCTCTTTCCCAGCAGGCTGTCATACCAGTTTGGCCGTTATTGAAGCATGGGTGAGCTGTATTTTGTTTATAGTTTTATGCCATTTATTTTCCCAGGGATATTATGATTTCTAAGAGCCCTTGGGTTTACATCAGCTTTCCAAGCTACGAGCAGCACAGTTTCAGTGCTTATTAAGCCCTTAATATGGTGTGAATAGGGAAGGTTTTGGACTAAAGTGCTGTAATTGCCCCTGAGGAAAACATCCATCAGCAACCTTTCTGTGGTCCCTGAACCTCTAAGAGGTGTCGTCTCGCTGAGGTGTGCCTGGTGAGAGCTTTCTCAGGGAAATGCCAAGAAGCCAGTGCATTAGACGAAGCTGAGAAGGGCACTTTCTAGCCATTACAAGTCCCCTAGTCGGGCAGCTTCATTTCACCGATGCGACGAACCTTAATTACATTTGTCAGGGTTTGATCCTTTCTCTCCAGATATGAGGCCAGGACAGATGTGGCTTTTTGAATGCTGTTCCCAAGATATCCTGCAGGTATTTAGCTTCCCTCCCTCTACTCCGGGAAGAGCACCGTGGGCGACATCAGGGCAGATGATGCTGATACATTCTGACAGAGTATCCCCACTGGACAGGTGCACTACCTGCAGACATCTTCAGCAAAGCAGGTGTTAGGCATCCGTAAGTATAGTCTCAACAAGTTAAATGTATAAACCTTCAGTTTGTATGTGCCTGAATTGTGCCTGAATGCGGCTTCCTTTAAACACACACACACATACATAAAACACACACACACACACAAAACACACACACACACACACACAGAGAGAGAGAGAGAGAGAGAGAGAGAGAGAGAGAGAGAGAGAGAGAGAGAGAACACATTATCAGGCAGCCTCATTTGACT
Organism: Myodes glareolus; assembly: GCF_982192425.1. NCBI lineage: Eukaryota > Metazoa > Chordata > Mammalia > Rodentia > Cricetidae > Myodes > Myodes glareolus. The sequence continues at coordinate 24,575,680 of NC_142044.1, forward strand.
AGATTCCCAACCTCCCAGTACTTTCAGTGACTTCCTGGTTCCTCATTCCTGCCTTGCTCTCTGTCATCCTGAGCCAAGAAGAAAGAAAGACTTTCTCACTGTCAGGTTTTCGCTCCTTTCAGCCCAAGCTGCCACCACCTGGATCTAGGCATGAGCCAGCACAAAGGAGTTCTAAAGGTTGGCTGGAAAGCCACAGCCACATCTCCAACAGGACAGTCAACATTCGACCTCAGCCTTGCCTGGGGCTCAGCCAACAGCTTTCTAAAGGGCCATTTCCAAGGGCCGCAAGGAACTTTTCCTCTAGTGGTGATAATAGAGAAAGATCGAAGGCGGCTGGGCTCTGCACACCTGATGATCGTCTGGCTCTAGAATTTTCCCACGAAGGGACTTTTAGGTATATTATTTCATTACTGTTTCTCAGCTTCCTTATCTATGAGAGCACATGCACACCAGCTCACTTTCCCCTCTATCTCAAGTGACACCCGGAAACAGTGGCTCCCTAACTGACCACCTCCGAATGAATACACAAGACAGAGCGCAACTGACCAAAAAAAAAAAAAAAAAAAAAAGACAGAAATGATGCAAAACAAAAGACAAATCAGCGAAAGGCAAAAGCTTTCTCTCCTTCTCTGGCATACACCTTGGCTCTGTGACTGCTAATGATGCCACTGATAGGAAACCTAAGGGACCACCCTGACCCCTAATGTTGGGAGGGACTGCAAAATTCAATTTGGCTGTAGTAGCAGCCATGAAAATCGCCCCTAGTTCACAAATACGGAAACTGGAGCTCAAAGAGCTTAAATAACAGTCCAAAGGGCACTGCAGTCTAAATGGGGAGTAACAAAAGCCAGGTCTGCCTCCTGACCGGAAGATCTGCCTCCTGACCGGAAGTCCTTTCCCTGGTAGACAGGGAGGGTGGTCTCACCAGGTGCCCCTTCTTCCATCCTTCCCCTCTCACATTCTCTCCAGCCCCAGAGGGCTAGTTGCTTTTCTGAAGTCTCAGTCCCAGCCCCTGAGTTCCCATAGACAAGTCTTGTTCCACCTGGCAAAGTTCATCATTGGGGGGAGGGGAGTTGGCATATGTTGTCCCAACTTTGGTCCCAGAATTCAGATAAGCATCCACAATGTTTGGCCCTCCAGAAAGGCTGAAGAGGACGAACTGGGGCCTCTGTCGGACCCAATGGACACAGTTTCAGTAAATGCCCTTAATCCTAACGAGGGACTCGGGAACGATTGCTTTACAACTTAGAGAATCAACAGAGAACATTGTTATCCCTGCAGCACAGGGGATGATCGCACCAGAACAACCACAATGCAAGGATGCTGGCCTCACCTGCCAGCTGCTGCCTGGAAGACGCCGACAAGTGGCCCTGCATCCTCTCTCCTTCCTACTTCTTTTCTGCAGAGGAGAGGGTGGCTGCTGATGGCAGTGCCTGTCACACTGAAATCACTAGATCACTACTCTGATGCTCAGGCACATGGCATGATAGAAGCTGTGTCTCTCTCTGTGCCTCAACATCTCTCTTGGAAGACACAAAATATTCAATGCCTAGTGAATGAAGACACCATTCAAGAGCAAGAAGTAGTTATTCAAACAAAATAAAGCCATTTCCTTTTGTCTATGGGAAAAATGTCATCTCTGGTTTCCTCACCTATCTATACCAGACTTAGCTGAGGTTTCTGAACATTGGGTGGCTTCAAATGTTAGTGGCATAGTTCATAAGAAACTACCCGGAAGGTAGTCCACAAATATCTGTGTTTGTGTATATAATTACGGAATAAATCTTTGAGGACCATTCAACTTTTTGTATCTGGCCACTTGGCAAGTATATGCTAAAACGGTTCATTATTTGGCAAGGAGTATACATATTATAAAGGTGGGAAATCGGGCAACAAATTTGAAGGAAGTAGAGAATGCAACCAACTATAAAATCCCCTGTCCTCCATTCTTTTCTATCTATCAATCTTGTTATGAAGACCCATGTTCAGGAAATTAAAAATTGAGTCACCTCAAAGACATTTATCATTTACCTTCTGTTGTAGTTTGAATGTAAATCCCCCCACCCCCAACACACAGACTATGTGTTTAAACACTTGGTTCCATCTGCCCATGCTGTGTTAGAAAGTTGTAGAATATTTCGGTGGCAGAATCTTGATGAAATAAGTGAGTCACTACAGCTGCATTGAGTTTTGATAGCCTGGCTCTGCTTCCTATTTGGTACCTGACTTCAAATGCAGTGTGGCTAGCCACCTCCCAGTCCTACCGCCATGCCCTCCGTACCACAGTGCCCCATGTCCTCTTGAACTGTCAGCCAAAATAAACTTCTTACGTGAGCTGCTTCTTTTTTAGTATTTGATCACAGCAATGAGAAGAGTAACTGAGGCACCTTCTCTTATCAGGGTTCCCATTAACTAAATGGGGAGATGAATTCCATCTAATGAACTGTGATGTGGAGCTGCATAGGCAGTGTCAGATGTTTATTTTTGAGCTCTTTCCCTTATACAGATCTAGACTTGAATGGGATTAACTTCGATTACAGATGAACCCTGACAACACATTAGTAACACTGTAAACTAAGTCAGTGAAGCTTTTTATTCAGTACTAAGAGGAGGACAGTTGGACTAGGATCCCATTTATACTTCCCTTGTGATGATTAATGGTAATTGTCAACTTAAAAAGATCTAGAATGACCTCAGAGAAAGGGTCTCTGGGCATATCTGTTAGGAAGTATCTTGATTACTTAATTAAGGAGGGAAGAACTGTCTACTGTGGGTGGCACTATTCCCTGTCCAGGATCTTGAACTGTGTGAGTCGGGGAAACTAGCTGAGCACTGACTGGCACTCGCTGGTGTCTAGCTAGTTTCTGATGGTGAATGTGATCCAGCTAGGTGCTTCAAACTCCTGACGCTTTCACTCCCCGCCATGGTGGACTGTGCCTTGAACTGTGAGCTAAAATAACCCCTCTGCCCCTTCAGTTAATTTTGCAAGAGTATTTTGTCACCAGGGCAGGAAAGCCAAGACTGTCGTCGACCCTAAAATGAGCCTGTTGCTGGACAGAGATGTGTCTTCTCTGATGACCAAGGGGAGCCACCATTTTTCTAGGATGACAATCCTCCTGGAAAAGTGCCCCAAGAATGAATGGAACTTGTGATAAGGTCTCCAAAGCAAATGATTGAGAAGATGTGTAGTACAGACATCTGAGGTGTAGAAGAATATTTAGTGACTTATGGAGCATGGGTTAGGAAAGGCAAATGCTGGTGGTTGAGGTGTTATTTTGTTTATATGCATGTGTCTGTCTGCCACATGTGTGTGGGTGCTTTGCAGAGGCCAGAAGGCACCACAATCCCATAGAATTGTAGTTACAGAGGTTGTGAGCCCCGTGGGCGTGGGTGTAGGGACCAAACTCAGCTCCTCCCAAAGGGCAGCAAGTACTCTTTTCCTATGATACATCTCCCTGGTCCCTTAAATATTAATTCAAATGCTTCTCTGATCATAAGTAGAGGTAATAGGGTCCTGAGACGGGCCAGTAGCCCTGTAAAAATGAAGCAAGTAAAATTAAAATGCACTTTGAATGCAAAAGCCACTGGCTTGGAGACCAGTTTTTTTTTTACGTGGGAAAAGAAGAGAAAATGATAGGATATTTTAACACATTTATTTGATCAGCCCTTTTCCCCTAAGTAGTTAGGATAAACATACGTGACGACCAATGTATCAAGATGTTTGGTAAAATTTCCTTCTTGCAGCATCATGTTATTGTTTGATTCATTCCCCCCAAAGCAAATCCTTTAGTGAAGGTGATGTAGCTCTTAAACAAGAAGTCTAGATTAATAATGCCAGCTCTTGTAGGTTATTTCTATCACACCATATAAAAAGTTTGCCACCTTGAAATGCTAGCACTCTCTTAGAGAAAGACTGAGTCTAATCCTAAAGCAGCAACGCCACAAATTTAAGGCCAAGGTGCTAATCCCAGCCCATCTACTGCAAGCACTTGTTTAGGACCCATCCATGACCTAAGTAGGCCATGTCCAAATATGGTTTTCCGGTATCTGTAATCAGCTTCTCTTCTGCCTTTTCAGTGTAGCACAAGAGTTATCTTATCTTGGGAGAAGTCAAGACTTCTAAAATAATTGCACTCAGAATCACTAGTTGGCAGACAGAAGGGAAAAGGAGTCCATTCTCCAAGAAACGCCACTCATTCCACAAGATTTTCTTAGGTCATTAAAAAAGGAAACTAAGTGGGAGAGAGATCATCAGCTAGTAGGTCTGGAAAGCCCAGCCAGACTTTCAGATGAAGGTGAGGCTGTGATGAGCTCCTGGGACGAACCAGTTGAGAAGCCGGTTTATAGTATCAATGAATGACAGAAATTTTCTGTAGTTCAGAAGCTTTTTGCCTTAAGGTTACTGCTCTGTAATACATCTGTGAACTGGATCAGTCCTAATTGTATTACCCTTGTTTTCCATGAGAGAAAGCATAGAAACCCCTTTCCTCATCATTGTTTGTTTAGTTTCGTGAATATTTACACTTGGATTCCACACTGCGGTGCCAATGGTGGCTTCACTTGCTAGCCTGCCTTGTAGGAAAATTATTTAAAAGCAGGGCTCTCTGGAAAGCTACCTGCAGGAGTATACCAGTTTCCATGTCAGATTCTTGAGTGATACTTCAGTTCAGGCTTCTGAATGAACTCTCTTTTAGTAATTCCAGCTTTAAAAAATAGATGCTAGAGAGATAGCTCAGTACTTAGAAACACTGGCTTCTCTTCCAGAGGACCCAGTCTTGATCCCCTGTACCCATGTGGTAGCTCAGTCATCATTTGTAACTCCAGTCCCAAGGGGATCTGACATCCTCTTCCAGACCCTTTGGGCACTACACACACAAACATGTGTGTAGGCAAATGCTCATGTGCATAAAATAAAGGAGAAAAATAAGTAACACATTCAAAACCTTTCCTATGTTAAGATGTTACACTAGTGACTGGGTGAAAAAAAATGGTGGTGCATATTAAAGTTGGGGCTGACAAAAAAACCCACAATATCAGATCATTCCTGATAGGAAATTACAGCACAATGGAAAACCAATCAAAATGCCACACATGATAATGGAAGACAAAGTTTTCACACACCAAACACTGTGCAGTAATGAGAGATGGCTTACTCATGAATGCTGCCAACTGGATGGATCTCAAGCAGAAGTCAAATAATTTTAAGAATGTGCGATACATCAGTTAACTGACATAAACATCAAAGCCAGGAAAGCTAGTCTATGTTGCTAGAAATGAGAACGCTAAATACATCTATCACTTTAGAGAGATCAAGTAGGGGGGAGCCAGCTGAAATGCTCGTTCTTTTTAACTCACTTGCGGTTGTGCAAAATTGTACCTCTGTAAAAGCATCCATCAAGTGGTGTCTGTAAGGTGAGTGTAACATATGTTTATCATTTATAGCCATGGTTTTTAAATTGGACAGTAAGTCTTAGCACACACCATGCATAGTCACTACAAGGCTGTCTGTCTAGCGTCTTCAAAGAAAGATGCCCTGAGAGCCTGCACCCACTCACCTATGCTGAGAAACAACTCTCTGGTCGCAAAAAAGAGCATGGCCTTTGTAGGCTGGATGGCAGATAATGGGTGAAATTCCACCCTAAAGATGAGAAAATTCAAACATGTCAAATAACATGTCCTGTGAGAAAAAATTTCCTCACTAATAAAAGGTGCTCTAATCTATAGTGTTGTGAGAATTTAATGAGAAAAAAAGACTAAGAAAATAATTTTGTGGATTTTCCGGTACACCACATGTGCTCTATCAATACATGTTGCAGGTCATTATCATGATATCACAAGTGGTGTTTCACTGCCCTCTGTTCCATTTTTACCTGCAGTGAGGAACACTCTGCATGGGAGGGATGAAAGTAGAGAGAGGGAAGAAAAGAAGAAGGGGTGGGAAAGGAGGGAGGGTGGAGAGGAATTCACAGTGTCTGTGAGTTCTCTTTTATTTGTGTTGCCAGCAGTTTCCTGCAGCCAAATTTGAGGCTGATTCACATGGGGGACATAACAAACCGAAGGTCATGGGCACACCACAGATTCAGTTGGCCTGGCCTGCAGGCCTTCTTAATGTACAGGGTAACAGCCAGCATGAGTGTTCTGCTACACGCAGACCTACCGCCGAGGAGCTGCGGGGCTCTGGTAGGCTCATTAGTGACTCCCTCACCCACAGCCCTCGTGATTGTGACCTGAGATTGTCTCGAGCTCCAGTGTGCCTACAGGCAAGAGGGATGGCCCCATAGTATCTGTCTGACAGCTGGCTACTTCTATAATCGAGTATTGATCTCCACCAGGGACATCACAAGCCCTGCACACCCAGCAGTAGCCATACAAGTCAGTCTTCTGTAGATGACAAATCCATCAGCCACCAATTGACATTAACAAGCAATTACGATGCAGTCCCTGTATTAATGCCACGCAGTGGTATTAGAGTGATTGCTTCAAGTGGAGAGAGAGAGAGAGAGGAAAAAAAGAAAACCTCAGCAACTCCGGAGAGGGTCTCTACAACTCAGTGGATGAGCAGGAGGCTAGACGGTTCATCAGAAAAAGTACTGGACTTGAGTCAGAGAAATACCCGATCTGTGGCTCATTCTCCTCCTGCCTCTGAAACAGCTAATGACCTAATCAGCATGCACATTGTGTGATGGCATTGGGTATGTCATTGGGAGAGTAGCGGAAGAGGTGGTCATTGCCCCAAGACTCCTCCGACAGGCCAAGGAATTTGTATTTATAGCAAGGAGAGTGACAAGGACATGGCTGTGCCATTTGGGCAGCAGCGAGCTATGAATATGAATGCTACCGAAGCTTGTGAAACAGGAAGAACAATCAGAGACACAGCACGGCAGCTGGTATAACAAGCAACAAACAAACAAACAAAAGCAGGACTTTATCATACAGCACAAGAGGGGAGGAAAACAAGACTGACTACATGTTCAAAAGAGAGGGACCAACAATAAAGCAATAAAGATCACTGCGTGTACAGCAGAGAGTCCGACAGGACAGTTGGGACTCTCTACGAGGCCTCTTGATGTTTGATTTAGCAAGGACAAAAGAAGGAAAACACAACTACCCACCATTCCTCTCTTCTTTCGAAAGTTAGCAGGTACCAGGACTGAGAAGAGAGCCTGAGGACTTAAGTTCAGTCTCCAGGACTCTAGGGAAAAGCCAGTGTGAAGCCACAGGCTTGGATTCCTGGTGCCTGGGAGGTGGAGTCTGGTAAATCTCTTGGGTTCAACCTAGCCTAATGGATAAACTGTCTCTGCAAACCAAGTAGGTGGTGCCCCAGAAATAACACCTAAGAATGGCCTCTGCCACCCGGCATAAATGCATGTGCATTCAACTGTGTGTATATGAACATGCACACACACACACATGCACACACACATGTACACACACACGCACACACGCACGCATGCAAAGAAAGGAGAGAATGAAAAGCCCAATCCCTAATCTCTTGGTAAAAATCAACTCCCAAACAGCATCACTGCACATAGTCCTAGAGGGTGTAACTGTTTGTAGGCAGGTATTCCTACAAATAAAAATGACAATGTTGTCCAATGGAATTGCACAGTTCACTGCCATCTCTGGCCCTTATCAGTTTTACTTGTTTTGTTGAAGTCCTTTGTACTTTAATAAACAAGCCCTACCATAACAAAATGGGGTATAGAAAGCCTGATACTGTTATATCGTGGTCACCTGGGATCCAACATCCTTCCTTTTCTTCTACCATTTTTCTTACAGCTCCCCTCCTCTCCCTTTAGCATTAATATGTCTGCTTGTCTGCCACCCTCACTACTGTACTGTAGGTTCAAAGAAGTAAAAGGGTAAGAAGACCGCGTAGTTGAAGAAAACAATTAATTCAGGTGCCATTAATCTACTTCCCCAGTAATCTCACGTTACAGTCCCTTGCCTATTAGTAGTGCTAAAACTTACCAAATATTTATGTGGCTGACCTTCTCCCCCATGTAAAACAGGTTACACTGCTAGTTAAAATTGAAGAACATCTAGGCATTTCGGCCACCCCAGTTGGCATAGTTTCTACAGGCTTTATTTTGTTAGGTTTCACAGTTGGTGCGTAACAATTATACAAATTTTTGGAGTACAATGTAGTAGTTTGACACATGTATCTGCCTGCTTCTCTACACCCCACTGTCATTACCCGAGTTTAAGCCCAACCCCAGAGAAATAGCAAATAAACTGACAACTGAAATAATTCACAGGCAACGAGAAAAACAGAATTACTTTTTCCCATTGAGGACACCTTCACTTCAGAAGAAGCAGTGATGTAAGAAGGACTAATTTTTCCACTTCCCATTTGATTTAATAGTGGGAGAAAAGGGGGACAGAAGGAAAAATGAACATTGTAGTAAATAGTTGATGTTACCACTGCCAACAAGATGAGCAAAGGGGATAAGAGAAATGGTAGAACCTAGGATGCTGTGCGGTTCTGATATTTTGACTTCAAATACAGTAAATTGTAAGCCTGCAAGCCTGTTTCATCATAAATTCTATCAACATCAAAGCTCTAGAATCACCGGCCTACGGTGTCTATTAAGAGTGTGTTCTTAACTTGCATTATGTGAAGATGTGAATGGAAAGAAAGGAAAGAATGAAAAGCCCAATCCCTAATCTCTCGGTAAAAATCAGCTCCCAAACAGCATCACTGCACATAGTCCTAGAGGGTGTAACTGTTCGATGTCAAGGCAGGTATTCCTACAAATAAAATGACAGTGTCGTCCAATGGAATTGCATGCGTGGTCCTCCTCTACTTAGTTTTCCTCTGAAATCCCCTTGAGCTGTCTGTAGCCCAGCATCTAACCCAGTGACTGGACTGTAATATCCCCAGAAATTATCACTGCATGAACCCAGCGTGAATATAAGGCTGATTTGGTACCACATTGTCAAATACAGTAATACAAGCCAGAAAATTTGTCTTGTTACTCTTCAGGCCTGTACCTCTGTTAGCCAATGGAAGCCAATGAAGTATAAAGCATATAGTTTCCTCAAACAAGACCTTCCTTTCAAATCCAGGTACCGCCACTGTAGTACAGTCTACAAACTTTTTTTGTGTGGTTCAGATAAATTGAAATAATAATATGGACCTTATATCATTTCTTGAGGAATAAATAAGGGTATGAAAGGGTCCACGCTGCTTGTGGATCTTAGTATCTGGCAGTATGCATCTCCCATTATTTGCACAATTTTCCCAGGTGACATTCAAGGTATTATCTTCTTAAGCCTAACCATATGTATGAAAGAAAAAGCTACTGTCTCCTGAGAAACTTTTATGTCTCAGTTTAACATATGAAACTCAAAACAAATTCAAAAGAGATTATTATTCTCAGAAAAAGAAGACTAGGGGTGACCAGACAACAAGTTGAATAGCTTAGATTTGAACCACTATGTAGCATTTTGGGGAAGTTGCAGAATTTTGAATAACTATACTAATTTTAGAAACACTGAAAAAATCACCTATAAATTTCCTCTCTGACTTATACACAAATGCTATCCTCCAATGTCTGTTATGTTATCCATTGTGCATTACAGATGTAAAGGTCGCAAATTCAGCAGTACATCTTACACAAATACAATGTACTTGGAGCTCGCACTGTACCTTTGTGCCTGTGATGTCAGTGTGGCGATGATGCAGACACATATTTGAGAGTTGGAGGCAAGGAAGTCATTGCTTGCAGGATAATTTCCAGGAATCAGGCCCTGCTTAGACATTTTCTTTGTACCACACATCTCACCAAGGACTTTATTCCCTGTAACCTACCCCGAAAATCTGTAAAGTAGATTCGATAAGGTCATACTCATCTTAAGATTGAGAAATATGGCTTACAAATGTTAAAGACTTACTGAACTAACTCCTCTTGTTCTGTTCATTCCCTCGGTATACCACAGTGCTCACTGACATCAAAGAATTAGGGAAGGGAGCTTCTTTCCATTTTCATTCATTGCATTCTATTCTACGTCTGGTTATTAATGATAGAAATAATATTCCTCATTCTTCAGGACTGATCATCAATTGAAATGCAAATAGAGACCATGCCCATAAGGAAATTGATTTCTGACATTTTAGTGACAAAAATGGACCCAGAAGGCATGACACACAAGTTTGGATCTCAATCCATCACTGACACAATATACACGTTCTTTGATGTTTCCAATTCTTATCTAAAACGTGTGACTAGCCATTTACCATTCAAAGTGTAATGACAATAATTTTAAAGTATCATTTATGAAAGGTGCATTTCTTTGTTTAATGAGTACCTAATGATCCTACAGGCATTCTGTTAATTACTAGCAAGGGTATGCACAGATGCATACTCTCTCTGAGATTTCAGTAGAAAATAAACATAAATAAATGATAATTTTAGGCCCTGAACCTCACCAGTGAGTTGGTGCTGCCCTGCAGTGGTGTAGACAAGGGAGAAATGCTCTACTCTTCATAGAAGAGGTCACCTTCAGCTGTCACCTAAGCCCAGATCCAGGGCTTTGAATTGACTCAAGCCAATCTATCCCATCTATGAGCTGCTGAAGTTTATAAAGAGGCTGGTCCTGCAGAAGTGTAGCTGCAGGATCTCCAAGACTGTAGGCAACAGTAGTATACCACTAGGAGTCTCCGTGAGGATCCAGTATTGATAGTGTAGCAGAGGCAAGAGGACTTGAGTCAGACTAATGATTTTTTAAAATAAACATTTGCAAACTGGGTGGTGGTGGCACACAACTTTAATCCCAGCATTTGGAAAGCAGAGGTAGGCGAATCTCTGTGAGTTCAAGGCCGGCCTAGTCTACAAGAGCTAGTTCCAGGACAGACTCGAAAGACACAGAGAAATTCTGTCTCAAAGAAACCATAAATAAATAAATAAATAAATAAATAAATAAATAAATAAATAAATAAATATTTTTGAAAAAACACAAAACAAAACAATGAACATTTGCAAGTAAAGCTATTTGGGCAAAAGGGTATACTGCCTGACACACCACAGCTTTCAAGGCCACTATATGTCTATGTAATGGAGATGCAAAGAAGTGAGGAGAGGAGTGGTACCCGCACAGCAGAACTGGAGACTCGAAAACTGTGATACAATGAGTGAAGGCAAAGGCTGATAGAGGAGCAGGTCACTGCACAGAGGAATCTGTGAGATACATGTACTTTTATTTTTGGTTGTGGGGGTCACAAGGGTAGAGGGTGTACATCGAAAGACTGCAAAATGAGTGAGATTGGGTACATGATGTGAAATTCTCAAAGAATCAATAAAAAATTATGCTGAAAAAAATCTCTCTTCTTCTTCTTCTTCTTCTTCTTCTTCTTCTTCTCCTCCTCCTCCTCCTCCTCCTCCTTCTCCTTCTCCTTCTTTTTCTTCTTCTTCTCTCTCACTTCCTCCTCTTCCTCCTCTTCCTCCTCCTCCTTCTCCTCCTCCTCCTCCTCCTCCTCTTCTTCTTCTTCTTCTTCTTCCCCATCTCTTTCCTTCCTATTCTCCCTCCATTTTCCTTTCTTCTTCCTTCCTTCCTTCCTTCCTTCCTTCCTTCCTTCCTTCCTCCCTCCCTCCCTCCCTCCCTCCCTCCCTCCCTCCCTCTCTCTCTCTCTCTCTTTCTTTCTTTCTTTCTTTCTTTCTTTCCTTCTTTCTTCCTTTTTTTGTCCAGATAGACTTTCTCAATGTAACAGCTTTGGCTGTCCTGGAACTCACTTTACAGATAAAGTTGGCCTCCAACTCACATATATCTACTTGCCTCTGTCTCCTGAGTGTTGGGATTAAAGGCATGCCCCCCCTCCACCAAAAAGAAAGAAAATGAAAATTCTAAGCATGATAAAAAAAACAGTGTGAAACATAATAGATGCTCAATAAGTAGTCACTGTATCTTTTAGAGTCTCCCCAAGTGGTAGTGATTATTTGTTTTTATTTTATTTGGAACCAAGCAAGACTTCTAGCAATTATTTGTAACCAGGTAAGTGGTGGGACTGGGACAATAACCCAGTCCTTCAACCTAAAATTTGTCCTGCCCTTAAGATGTGCTGGAGTAATGGTCTTACAGAACTTGTGGGAGTGCCTAACCACTCAGTGGTCCAACTTGAGGCCTACTTGAAGAGAGGGGGGCATGCCTGACACTGTCTAAATGGACAGGAAACAGAGGCTGGAAAACCCAAAGACCTAGAACAACAGACAGAAGAAGAAGAAGAGAAGAGGAAGAGGAAGAGGAAGAGGAAGAAGAAGAAGAAGAAGAAGAAGAAGAAGAAGAAGAAGAAGAAGAAGAAGAAGAAGAAGAAGAAGAGTCAATGAATTGAATGAATTTATTCCTATTTGTATTCTTCTATAGACTGGAACCTAACCTAATCATCATCAGAGAGGCTTCCCCCAGCTACTGACAAAAGCAGATGCAGAGACCTATAGCCAAACATTATACCAAGCTCAGGAAATCCTGTGGAAGAGAGGGAGGATAGTCGGAGCCAGAGAGTCCAAGAACACCACAAGAATATAGCCTATATAATCAACCAAACAGGGTTCATTAGGGCTCACAGAGATTGAGGAGACAATCAAGGAGCTTGTATGAGATTGCACCAGGTTATATAACTTAATGTTCTTGTGGAACTCCTAATATTTGGCTGTGGGTCTCTACATTTGTTCCTACTAGTTGTTGGATGAAGCCTTTCTGATGATAGCTGTGATAGACTCTGGTCTACAAGTGTAGCAGAGTATCATTAGAAATCATTTTATTGAGGCTTTTTCTGTTTTGTTTTGTTTGTTTTGTTCTGGTTTTTGTTAGTTTGTTGGTCAGTCATTTGGAGGGTCTATCCTTGGTCTCTGGGTTATCCAGTCTCTGGCTTTTGGCCCTTCAGGTAGTGTCAAGTGTGGGCTCCCTCTTGTGGCATGGCTCTCCATTTGGACCAGTCATTGGTTGGCCACTCCCACAAATTCTATGCCACTATTACCCCAGCACATCTTACAGGCAGGTAGGCCTAAGATTTTGTGACTGGTTTGGTGTCAGTTCCTCCACTGACTGCCTTGCCTGGTAGCAGAAGATAATTCAGGCCCCATGTCCCCTATTACTAGTAGTCTTTGCTAGGGTCACCCTTAATTATTCCTGGAAGTTTCCATTGTTCTAGATTTTCTACCTTGTGCCTAAATCACCCTTGATTCCATTCATATCTCCCAGTACTCTCTACACTCCCCCCTACACACATAATCCCTCCTGTTCTCATCCCATCCTGCCCTCAGTCCACACAAAATCTATTTTATTTCCCCTTCCCAGAGAGATCTATGTACCACCTACCTTGAGTTGTCCTTAGCCCCCCGAGTCTGAATTGTAGCATGATTATCCTTAACTTTACAGCTAATGTTCATTTATAAATGAGTGCACACATGATTGTCTTTCGGGGTCTGGATTACCTCACTCATGATGATTTTTTTCTAGTTCCATTCATTTGCCTGCACATTTCATGATGTTATTTTTCACAGCTGAGTAATACTCCACTGTGTAAATGTCCCTCGTTTTTCTTTTCAACTTTCTTTTTATTTATTCTTTCTGCCTTTCACATTATACCTTCTAACCACACCCATTCTCTCTCCCACAAATAAAACAAAATCAAATTTAAGAAGGGGGAAAAAAGGAAGAAAGGTAAAATCTCGCATGGAAGCTGCAGTGTGACACAGTAAGACATGCAGCAAACCCCTTTAGCCATACATTTTTATATCAGTCGTTCATGGCAAAGAATCAGTGGTCTGATCCAAGGCCTTTGGTCTCTGCTAAACCATTGAAAATGGGCCCTCATTGGAACTCTTCCTTGATATCTCATTGCTAACTTGTGTTGTGGAGATCTAGCAGCCCTGGGTCCACAGGATTGACACCCCTCTTCTTTGCTCTAGCAGACTACCGATGGGATCTATGTTGGGATGGGTCAACACATAACCCTGGTTCTGGGCCTGGGCAGTTGCATGGTTGGTCAGCCTGCCAGCTCTCCTCTGTTATCACCACAAGGTGAACACTCCAGCATTGCCCTGACTTACTCACCCCTTCCCTTGGTGAGCAGGGGCAGGGCCAGTTCTCCTGCTTTCATGTCCTCAGGGTGGGTTCTTCAACACCTACACTTTTAGGGACAGACAAGGTGTAGGAGATGCTCTCCCAAGTGCAGTAGCTAATGAGAGGCAGAAATAGCTCTCCAGCTCTTATGACCTCACGGCCAACTCTCCCATCTGCCTCAGGTAGTGATGGAGGGTTATCTCTTCCCCACCCATGCAGCCACATGACAGATGAGTAATGGGGACACCTCTCCCATGCTCACAACATTGAGACTGGCTCACCCACACCTCCACCAGCAGGGTCAGCTCTACTGTGCTGCTCAAGACAGGTGCAGGATACATTTCCCCAAGTGCTGCAACTGGAAAGAGGGAAAGTCAGCTCCCAATTGGGGGTGGGGACATCTTTCTCTCAACCTCACCACCACATGTCAGACACGGTGGGGTGGTGTCCCATTTTCTTTATCCATTATTTTGTTAAGGAACATCTAAGGTGTTTGCAGTTTCTGGAAGGTATGAATAAATCCCCAAAGAAATTCAAGAAAGCCAAGTTAAAACTAAAACTTGAAGGAAATGAATAAAACTATTCAAGACCTGAAAATGGAAATAGAAGCAGTAAAGAAAACACAAAGTGAGGGAGTTGTGGAAATGGAACATCTAGGTAAGAGATTAGAAACTGCAGACACACCAACAGAATTAGCCTCACAAACAGAATACAAGAGATGGAAGAGAGAATATCAAGTGTTGAAGATATTATAGAAGATATAGATACATTGATCAAAGAAAATGTTAAGTCTAAAAAAGTTTTCAGACATAAAACATACAGGAAATCTGGGACACCAAAAAAAGACCAAACCTAAGAAAAATAGGACTAGAAGGAGAAGAATCCCAGATCAAAGGCCCAGAAAAATATTTTTAACAAAATCATAGAATAAAATTTTCCTAACTTAAAGAAGGGCATATCTATAAAGGTACAAGAATTTTATGGAATACCAAATAGATTGAATCAGAAAATTAAGTCCCCTTCCCACATGATAATCAAAACACCAAACATGCAGAACAAAGAAAGAATATTAAATACTGCAATTGAAAAAAGGCCAAATAATATTCAAAGGCAGACCTGCTAAAATTACACCCAACTTCTCAGTGAAGATTTTAAAAACAAATGTCCTGTAGACTCTAAGAGAAGGCAGGTTGGAATCTAGTTACTGGATGGATTGGAATCCATTCAAGATTATTATACCCAGAAACAATTTCAGTCTCCATATATGGAGCCAACAAGATATTCATTGATAAAGTTAAATTTAAACAATATCCATTCAGAAACACAGTCATGTAGAAGACAGTAGAAGAAATACTCCAACCCAAGGATATTAACTACACTCACAAAAATACAGGCAATAAATAACCTCACATAAACAAACACCTACAAATGAAAAGACACACACACACATGCAGTACCAACATGCTAACAGTAATTATCATTGATCATTAATCTCTCTCAATATCAATGGACTCAACACAGGCTAGCAGAAACGATATGAAAACAAAATCCATCTTTTTCTGAATACAAGGAACATTCCTCAACATCAAAGATAGACATTACCTCAAAGTGAAAGTTTGGGGGAAAAAAATGTTCCAAGCAAATGAACCGAAGAAACAAGCTGGTGTAGCCACGCTAATATCTAAACAAAATAGACTTCAAACCAAGGATAACTGATTTTTAAAAGAGCACAGGTATGCATTTCAGTTCACTAGGAATATTTCACATTAGAGCCACTATTTGTAATGAATTTGGGGAACTTAAATCCATTCAATAATGACAAACCTAGTAAATGAGTGTTGCTCCACTGAATACTCTGAACGTGCCAGAAGAGACGATGTTAAACAGTTCTTTCCAAGAATAAATTTTAATAAAATAATAAAGAAATGAGAAGTGGGAAAGAATCAAATATTATTAACTCAGTGAATCAGTAACCCCCTAAAATGAAGATAAAAGCAGTTACCACATATCTTCCAATAATAAACTTCGAGACAAACAGTCATAATTGTCCAATTAAAATACGGAATACAGATACTGGTTAAACTGATTTAAGAAAACAAGGCTCAGCCGTTTGTTACATAGCAGACATGTACCTCATAGACTGAAAGTAGGACAGAAAATTACATTTTAGGAAATGAAAACTGAAAACACATTGAATAGCTATATTTATATCTCACAAAGCAAACTTTTAGCCAAATTTAGTCAGAAAGAATAAAACGGCTATAATATTATTAAAGGGAATAACCCAATCTAGATTAAATAATGATTATAAGATATATGGATCAAATGTTGATGTACAAAATTTAAAAAAACATACATAGCATGTTAATATGTATGACATACATATTAATTATGTCATACAAAGTAGACATAACTGGAAAAATAGGTCAAGATTCAACAACAGTAGATGATTTCAAGACATCACTCTTATCGACAGGCCACCCAGACGAAAACAGCACCCAAAACCTTTGAAATCAATAAATGGACTCAACAAACATCTACAGCATATATCATCAAACAGATATGGTTTATACATTCTTCTTAGTGACCCATGTAAGTCTTTCCAAAGAATGTCACATTTTATAGTATAAACCAAGTTTTAAGAAATACAAAAATAGAGTTCATTCATTTTATTTATCAACTATGATAGGATAAATTAGAAATCAGCATTAATAAAAATGATGAAAACATGTTGATATTGAACAGTACATTTGTAGTGTTCCATAGATCACTGAAATCAGGGAGGAAATTTAAAAATTCCTGGAATGAAATAAAAGCAAAACTTACCGGAAACTTTGGAACCCAACAAAGGCAGTTCTAAGAGGGAATTTTGTAATTATCAATACCTACATTTAAAATACCCAGGCATATCTCAAACAGAACCAGATGATAAATCTCAACTTCTTAGAAAAGCAAAAAAAAAGACAAATCCAAATTAGACAATGAAATGATGTAATAAAGATCAAGCAGAAACTTCTAAAACAGGAACTAAAAGAACAAAGGGTCAGTGGAGCACAGAGTTGGGCTTTATTTTTCAAAAAGTATAACAATATTGGCAAACTAACCACAAGAGATTTCTAGAATCATATAAGCTGCAAAGCCTGAAGACAAAGAAATTGAAAAGATATAGACAGCCTAAACATAGTTATTTATACTGAGCAAAACCAATTATTAGCGATAGTCTCCAATCAAAGAGAGAAAGAAAACACATTTCTTTCCTGGTTTTCACTGTCAGGAAACATTAAAACCCCATACTCGGTTTTCACCTATAACTTAAATAACAACAAAACCCACAGTTCATTCTGAAATTTTCTAGGGCAGTGGTTCTCAACCTGTGGCTCGAGACCCCTTTGGAAGTTGACCGATTTTTGCAGATGAGTTGCATAAGATCATCGGAAAGCACAAATATTTACAATATGATTTATAGCAGTACCAAAATTAGTTATAAAGTAGCAATGAAAATAATTTTATGGTTGAGGTTACCATAACATGAGAAACTGTATTAAAGGGTCACATCATCAGGAAGGTTGAGAATCACTGTTCTAGGGTCAGTGACTAGGCATATTGATAGCCATTAGTAGTCTTCTCCAAATTCCCAAGACTTTGCCGATGATGTCTCAGTCAAATGACATCTATAAATGAATTGAGAGTATGGTTTTCTCCTTTGTTTTCTTGGTGGAACTTGATATAAACTAGCAGATCTATGGCCAGGGAGTCGGGAAACCCAGGCATTAAAGACTAAACAGGTAACCTTTGCTGAGTCCTATGTCCTCTTCCCGAGTTTCCATTTCCTCAGACACAATAGGTTAGATCACCTAAGAAATTTTTCTAGATCTGAAACATAACAAAGGTCCCTCTCTAATCATTGCTAACACCACTGAGCATTCTTTCCTAGGTACTAAGGACTGTCCTTGCTTTGCATTTTTTGCTTTCTCTTTTTGGACATTTTCTGTTTGAGATGGTAGCTTATTGTGTAGCCCAAGCTGGCATCATGAACTTTCCACCCCTGCTTCTCCACCTTGTTTCCTGTGGACTAGTATTAGAGTATAGACCATCATATTCAGTGTATTTGTTACTGTTCTTGACAAAACATCCAACAGAAGCAAAGGAAGGAAGGAAGATTTTGTTTTAACTCAGGTTTGAGGTGTAGTCTATCAGGGTGTGGAGATCACGGCAACAGGAATATGGATGTTGCATTGCATCTGCAGTCTGGAAGGTGAGAGTTGACTACGGGCGTCCCATGTACTTTCTCGTTTTCAGTTAGTTCCAGAGTCTAGCCCATGGAATAATGCTATTTGTTGTGAGGAAGGATCTTCTTCCCTCAGTTAACCCTTCATGGGAACGCCCTCACAGACCCATCTAGAGTCAGATCCCTTAGTTGATATCAGATTCTCTCAAGATTAACCTTCATAGTCACCTTGCATTGTTTCACTAGCATTCAAACAAATCTGGAGGCAAATGGTGTATATACATAGCATGATACTTGCATTTTATTGGTCCACGGTGGTTGTTGAGCAGCCTCCCCAAAGTATACACAGAGGTAGACTATGAAGTACTGGGCATTTCCCTTGGATGCCAGAACCTTCAAGTTGCCTCTTTTTATAGCTATTCAAAAAAGGGTGGATAACATATATCAGACATGGAAAAACAGAAATGGGAACAACATTCAGTCAAAGTATTCCCAGAAACCAAGGCTCCTCTGTTCTTGGCTTTCACATTTTCTAATGTGTGTTTTTTACATTACTTTACTCAGAAAATATGTTTTAATAGGATTTTTAAACATTCATCTTACTAGAGAGTAATATCTCTAGGCTCTATTTGCATTTAAAAAAAGGTGTTTAAGAAAGACTTTAAATTCAGAAGGTTAAAATTAGAATGAGGAGGATGCATCAAGTCTGAGAAGACTGAGAAGTTTTGAACATAAAATATTATATCAGCTCTATTTTCAAATCCATCATAGTCAGAAGATCAAGACCTCATTGAATGTGAGAAATGTTTATTTTTCTATAATAATTTCTGCATGCCTGCTATGTCCCAAGATATTTGGACTTCTGTACAAACCTATTGTTATCATCTTCTCACTTCACCAAGGGAGGTGCAATGATCCTGCATCCAAGGAATCTACAACTTAGAAGAAGGCAGAAGAATCAGACATAAGGTTTTTGGATTCTCTTCCCTGTTGTTACCATACTGCATGAGGATGCTAATTGCCCATCCTTTATTTAAAAGGACCTTCCCCTTTCATTCATGAGGTAGTAAAATCTATTCAGTGAATTGAGAATTGGGCATTAAATAGGAAGTGATGAAACCCAGGCAGCCAGTAAGCAAAGTACTTCTGACATGTCTATTAACTCCAGTGGGAAAGCAGGAAAGTTTCTAGCAATATGACCCTGAGAATACAACAATGAGAGGCTGAAAACGAGAAAGAAGAATCTTCCAAGGACCTTGAAACTAGATACTTTCCCAAGCCCCACCTCTGGTCAAACATATATCATCAAGGACTAAAGATGCCAGCTACCAGGAAGTACCATAATTAAACTTGGGTTGGAAAATATGCTGACACTAACAAGCATGTCAGCAATGGTGGAAGGGTAAAACAGATCAAAGAACAACAAATGAAGAAATAAACAAAAGCTTAGTGAAGGAACTGAAGAAATGGCTCGTTGATGAACGGCTTGTCCTGAGAACATGGGAACCTGCGTTCAAAACCAGAACCCACATTTAAAAAGATAATGCCGCGTGCTGTTGCGTGCTTACAATCCCAGAGCTGAGTAGGCAGAGAAATAGATCCCCAGGCTTCAATGAACAACCTGCCCAGCCTACTCAGGGAGTTCTAGGCCAGGGAAAGGTCTTACCCTAGGGGAAAAAATAACACCTAAGATTGTCTTTCACATGCATATCTACATACATATATGTACATATACAAGTGTGCGTGCATACTTACACATGCATAGACCCACATTAAGTCTAGTGAACATCGTGTTTTAAATCCATGACTAGTCTGTTCACAGCAAATCACAGGGAAATATATGAAGAACTGTATTTTATCTGGAGTTTCTTCTCTTTTTCTGCATTTTTAGGCATATAGGTCACAAAGGTAGTTTTAAATAATTCCAAACCATAGGTTAAAAAAACCTATGTACAATTTGCTTATTTACCCCTTCATGTCTTCTCTTTGCCCTCCTGTTGCTGACTGACACTCAGAGACTCAGAGATCACATCAGTTTGGTCTTTGCCTTCTGGTTTCCACTTAGGTTTAGTCATTGTGATCCATCAGCAGAAGAAGTGAACAGCAAAGGGAAAGCTGGCTTTGTGTTGCTCAAACCTCTTGTCTGTCATACCTTGGGATGGATACAATATTGTCTTAGAAATTGTAGCTGCCTCAAGGCAGTTTTTCCCAACATCTAATATCTTATGTTTGTCCCAGCTGAGGGAGTTTGCTATCCGATAAAGATGCCTTCCATCACCTACGTGGGATTTGTACTTGACTTTGGAGGCAGTTCTCAAATAGCTATGGGAGCTATTGGGATATAATAGTGCATTTGGTATGCTCTGTATGTGAATTAGATGTGGAGGAGAGAGAGATGAGTAGGATTTGTAGGTTTATGACCAAAAAGTCATGTGCTGGAAGCTTGATTTTTTTCAGTGTATTAATGGTGGAAGATTGGCACTAAGGGGGGAATTTGAATCCCAGATCTGTAGACCTTATGAATGTATTAAATTTACTATTTATTTATGACTGATAGAGTGGATTGTTGTCAAACAAATTTTCCCCTTGTGCTTTCTCTCTTCCACAATGCTGTATTGTCCTTTTACAACCTATGCCTTATACCTCCTAGCTTTTAAATTTGTGAGATAATTAATATTTTTCTTCCTTAGCTACTTAGCTTGTCCTATTCTGTTATAGTGATAGTAAATGGGCTAAGACACAGGCTTAAAGTGATAATTACTTGCAGCAGTTACTAGCCATGAGATGCTTCAGTGGCCCTTTGAAGTCTCCTTGGCTCTGGCCACATCTTAATAAGTAGCTTTTCTGTTGATTTCCATTGATTCCCTCTTTTGAGTGCATAAGTTTATTACATTGGGATGGACCCCTCTTGGGAGGAATCCTGACTGATAGTGGATGCAGATCAAGATCACATAAAGACAGTGAAACAATCTTAGTTTTTTGATAAATAACATCTAAATCTCTGTGACTTAAAGTGAAGGTTTATTACCTTATTATACTTTATGATAGCTTAATTCCAATCTAGAGATTCTCAAATAGACAACAGATCACCTCTAACTGATGATTAAGTCATCAAACCTCCCTTTTTCAGGACCGGTTATACTCAACACAGGATTTCTGACTTCTCCATTCTCAGAAGCAGGTGCCTAGCTTAGAGAAGGGAAAAAACACAGAGGATTGAACATAGAAGGCTGCACACCAGTCCTATCAATCCTTCTTAGCATGGCTTGGGCTCTGTTGCAATAGAGGCCGATAGGGCTTGTTCCAGGAAAATGAAGCAAAGTTTAGAAAAAGTGGCCAGTCTCGACATCAGGAGTTGAAATACACGCAAAAAGACTTCTGGATCTGTCTGATACTGTGCTATGAGTTTGAAAGTGAAGGGGAGAAAAATCAGGAAAGATAGTTCTAAATATATACATACATACATATATTCATATTTATATTGTCATATGTATATACATAATATATTTGAATATATGTATATTACATATATAAGTATATAGAGATACTTACAATTAAATTATATACACACATATGTAATTCTGTGTATATAATTTAATTGTAAGTATCATTGGACCATGTTATCTGGTCCAACACATGTTTGGTGAGATAAAGACCTGGTTACAATTTCTAAGGGTAGTTTTGATTCTTCTCTGTGTTCCTAGCACACACTGAACTGAGGACCTGCTTCCATATAACCAGCATCTCCTCTCTAACCATAATGGAGATGTCACTTTCCAGTTACACCTCTGTGGATTTCTCTCCACTGCATGTGAGTTTTATAGCATTAGTTCACACCTTCTGAGAATACAGCTGCAGTGAGACTTTTTGCATGGATATGTAAACCTGTAGATTCACAACTCAAGAAGTATTGACCTGTTGACTTTGCCTTTTTCAACCTTGTAAGCATTTCCAGTGATCCAGGAATTTGGACAAAGAATAACTCTCACGTGAATGTAACTTTCCCCTAAATGAGTACTCTAGAGAATTCATGTGAAAGTAAGCAGGCTCAAGTGCTATTTCAACACTTATTAAAAATGTATTTAAGCTTTACATCAATCAGTAAAATATAATGAGTTTTCAGCCTGATTATCTCTGCAGTACTTTTTCTTGCTGTTAGTATGCCAGAATGAATGTGAAGAAAAGAGAACCCCAAATGTTTCATTATTCTCATATTACCTTTTAAATACCAGTTATTTATTGAGTGTGAGCCTCAGTGCAGAAGGAAGTAAGAAAGCCCTTATTCCTGTCCTCAAGCATCTAACCTGGGATAGGTAAAAGGGAATATATGGTCTTTTTTTTTTGATTTACTGTATGAGAGAAATAAATAGTATAAAGGAAATCAAAGTTGGGTGCTGTTAGAAAGTATGTTG
Source organism: Myodes glareolus (assembly GCF_982192425.1). Lineage (NCBI taxonomy): Eukaryota > Metazoa > Chordata > Mammalia > Rodentia > Cricetidae > Myodes > Myodes glareolus. The sequence continues at coordinate 24,598,381 of NC_142044.1, forward strand.
AGATAGAGGGAAAGCACGCTACCTTAGGTAAGTGACCAGAAATCATCCCCTTGAGTAGGAATCCTACACGTGTGGCATTAGCCACATTAGGGTACCAGAGAACCAAGTATAGTAGGATGCGAAGGCCTTGCAATCAGAATAACTTCCGGAATAATATGAGCCTATGATGCTGTGATGGCAAGATTAGAAGTGAGGTACAGAGGTGGCCCGACAAGGTTCTGTAGCTTTCAGGGTCTACAGGTCAAGACTGTAAGAGTTGGATTTGTCTTGAGGCTAACTGAATACTGTGTGGGGAGGGAGTGAGCAGAGGGAAGCCTTGTTTTGCTTTGTCGTGGGAAGACTAGTTGAAATGGCTTCACGGACTCCATTCTTGTGGGTGGAAAAGGGTTCAGATCATGAGTACAGTTGAAAGTGGGGCTGTGAGGACCTTTCGATGGATATTCCGTGAGCTGTGAAGGAGCTGTAAGGAGCCCATGTGTACCTCAAAGGTTGGATCCTTGGCAACTAACCAAAGACTCATGCTACCATTATTTTTATAATTTCTATTAAAGACAACTGGAAGAGCTGTTCTGGGCTATTGCTTGAAAACTTTCAACTGCATAGCTACAGTTTTCAAAGGCGTGGGAAGTAGAAAAAGACAAGATCTCCTGAGTAAATTGGGAGCGTGGGGACCTTGGGAGAGGGTTGAAGGGGAGGGGAGAGGCAGGGAGGGGAGCAGAGAAAATTGTAGAGCACACTACAAATCAATAAAATTAACAACGATTCACTCTTCTTGCCTGAGTCTGACATCTCCATGATTACAGAATGCCAGAATCCAAGCAGCTTGAAATTCTACCAGTCGTTGTTAGTGGTTATCTCCCCCATAACAGATCTCTGGGCTGGTAATCAGCCATGTCTATAGGATCCTGACATGTCCAGAGCTTCAGGTGATAGCTGAGAACCCAAGGGTTCAAGCTCTAGTAAAACAAGTCAATGCAGTTTACGCCTAGTCCTTCAGGAACTGCTAGGCACCCTACCAGGATAGCTGTGAGAATTCACAACCGATAACAGAGCCAGTACAGAGAATAGGTGACTGTTCAGTCCTTATCCCTAAATCAAGCATTCGTATCCCCGCCTACAAGACCCAGGGGGCATCGTAGAGAGAGGATAAGACATGAAGGATTGAAGGAGATCGAAGAATAACCATCCTCTGTGTATAATGTGACTACTGTTGCAACCACAAACACGCGGAGCATACAGCAAACAACAAAACCCCAAGTGACACCGAAAAGGAGAGGGACTGGATAGGAGGAAAGGAGTCCACCTGGACGGTAAAGGGTTAAGAGAAGATAACGAGGATGTCTATACTCACAGGACATTCAATAAATGCATTTAGTCATCAAGACTTTTAAAAAGTAGGTTCACAAGCCAACCCTAGCTCCACCCATTGCTGATGCATTATCCTTCTCACTTAGCTCTTCATTTAGGAATATTCCAGGAGTCTTTTTTTTTTTCTGGAAGGACTCATCCTCTCCCTATGAGTAATAACTCCTGCAAGGGGCGAGTCAGAAATGTCCCGACAGGAAAATCTGGCTGCCTGTCAAAGGAGCTTTTCACTTTTTCTCCTCTTGCTCTCTCTACTTCCACCTTCCCTTCTCCCTCAGGGACAATCGAAAGGTGGGTGTTGAGTTTAGTCACCCAGGGTAAACTGTTTTGACTTGTCAGCAGTAAGCAGAGTTCCATCGTTATTTGCCATAACTGATACACCAGCCTGGTATTTCAACACGGCCATCTGCAACCTCCATCCAGTTTCCGAAGACAGGAGTGCAGGTCTGTCTCGGTACTCCTCATCAGCCCAGCCAAGGCTTTCTGGGACACTGAAAGTGAATGAGACTCCCAGGCATCCACTCCAGCTCTGGGAGACAGGCCAAGTTGTTCGAAAAGCCTCTTATTCCCCTCTGTAAGGGAGGATGAGAATGTCAACTGTATTAAATTGTGATTGAAAAACATCATTCAGGTGAAAGGCTTAAAGTTTAAAAGGCATTTACAAGGCTCTTTCCCCCCTCCCCCCCTCCTTCCCTTCCTTCCTCCCTTCCTCTCTCCCTCCCTCTCTCCCTCCCTCAGTGTCTCTGTGTGTGTGTGTGTGTGTGTGTGTGTGTGCGAGTGTGTGTGTGTGTGTGTGTTATTATTTAATACAAATATTATCAAGGTTCTTCCTTCTACAAAATGCTCAGTCTTAGGCTTGTCAAGAGCCAGTCATGGATCAGGGAAGGGACTCATGAGGACCTAAGCCTGCCTGCTAAGCTTGTGGCTACCAATGAGTTATTGTGGAGGAACAGTCATTGTCTTCAGTGTTGTGCAAAACAGTGGGCCCAATAGGCTCCAGTGATCAGTTCCAAACCTGTGATCACCTGGATATTCCTGGTTAGAAATCTGTGGATTGCAAAACAAAACAGAGAGAAATGAATATGGATGAAGGACTGTACGGAAGAAGGGGGATGACAAGGGAGAGATAAGAAAAGGTAGGGGTGAGAGCAAAACATGGTGTGTGTGTGTGTGTGTGTGTGTGTGTGTGTGTGTGTGTGTGTGTGAAACTGTCAAAAAAACATACTTAATCAACAAAACATCCAGCCTTAGTCTAGGTGATGAATACACCGAAAATCAACAAAATTTCTAGTGTTCTTTCTGTCTTCCAGAATGGGAGACAGATTATAAGCATCTCTATGACAGATGTCAACAGGTGTTGGGGAAACAAATAAAGCAAGATAGAGGAAGTTGTCCTGAAGGAGCTAAGTGCAATTTAGACAGGGTGGTCAGAGGGATGGTTGGAGAGAGTAGAATTTGAAAGGAAAAGAGCCAAGGAGCCATATGGATGCCAGGTGAAACAACGCCAAAGTGGAGGAAACAGCAAAGTCAAAGGCGATGGTAAGAACAGGTTCTTGGTCTGCAGATAGCAATAAGAGACCAAGGTTAGAGCAGAGAGAACAACTGATACAGTAACATAAATCCACAGACTTGGCTGAGGGCAGGTCACATGGGGCTTTGTGAATGAGATCAGCAAATGAAGTTGCTCCCTATAAAGGCAAAAAAAAACCCACTAGAGATGTGTAGACAAAGAAGTGTCAAACTCTATTCATGTTCTTAAGCAATGAATGACTGGCTGCTCTCTGGAAAAGGAACTACAAGCTCAAATGCAAAAGCCAATGAGGTCACTCACTGCAGCAGATGAGGTCAGAGGCCACTATGACAACTGGCTAAGAATCATGATCATGCCGGTCTAGAACAGAAGTAAGGGGAGCTGGGGAAAGTCGGTAATTAAGAATATATTTTGAAGCCAGTAGTCACTTCATTTACTGTTTGGATAGGTCTTTGTATGAAAGGGCAGAATCCAGATGACCATTATTGTTTTGACCTGACAGTCTCCAAGAATGGAATTATCATATACTGGTTTAAAGAAGGCTAGAGAAGTGGATGAGGGGAGGTTCAAGACCTCATCCAATCCATATGTAGGTCATTGTGGGTGTATCTCATGACAGGCATGATACTAGGAATTAAGTTTGCTGTGACAGAATGATTTCTGCATTCATGAAACTAAGACACACAGATATAGTCCTATTGGTTTGAGAAAATTTCATCCTGGGTTTCTTGGGAAGACTACAAACAGGTAGAGTGGAGAAAGGATGTTTCTGAGCTTCTAGCCATTGTGAAAAAATGTTCTGAGTCACTCACATTTGAAACTTTTTGCTGTCGTGCAGACACATCATTTACCTGTGTATCGTTGGGACAAAGGAAAAAGGGGATCATGCCTTGCCTGAGCCCAGACCTTACTTGTTCAGATTCACAGACTCCACCTCAGGCATTAAAAAACCATTTTTCGTTCCTTTTCTCCCTGCATATCCTATCCCAGACAGGTCAATTCTGCAGGAAACCCCACAATCCCAATGGCTTCCCCCTCCACGCTTTTATAGGACCCTGCTCTTAGGCTTCCACTCGCATTCCAGCCCCACCTGGTGTTTCATGAAGCATCAGGATCTATTTCGTCAAGTTCAATTTAGAAATTTTTTACATGCTATTATTTATGCCCAACTAGACTATGAACTCCTTGAAGACAGGACTAATAGGTTATTCTGGTTTTGTATCCCAGTAAAACATACCACATTACAAAGTGTTCAGGGACTAAATCATAGATGACCTTGGCATCATCTCAGGGAAGATGGTTGGAAAGATAATTGTCTGGTCAGTGCCCAGATGTCAGTCTGACTCTGGTTAAACACCATGAAATTGAGGTCTAGAGTCATACCAGAAAGTCAGTTTGTTAATTCCAAGGGGAGGGAGAAATAAACCAAAATATTGAAGTTGGTGTGGCCTGCATTGCTGAGTTTCCTTCTCTGACAGTCAACCAGAGAGAAGCCAGGCCATGACTGGAAGTCATTTGTTTTATTTTATTGCTATGAGAATTAATTTTGTGGGAACCAGAATATAGTGCAATTCCTAACAGAAGAGCGTAACTTCTGCGAAAGGAATTATGACAACATGAATTGTTGTTTATAACTAAGGGAGTTATTTCTCCAACCCAGATGACCTTATGATACTTTCCAAGTGCTTTATAGGATTGAAACTTGTCTCTAGATAGAACTGCTTTACTATCCACGAAAACTTATCAGATTATGCACACCCATGTACCAACACATCTGCACACACAGCTGTGCCACTCCCTTATTTGGAAACATCATGTACAAATAGGTGCACTATGTATCCACACACTTGAGAGACACTTAAAAGATTTACTTCTCTAGGCTGAAAAGAATGCCAAGTAAATAACATTGACCATGAAAATAGCTATCTGCCTAAGCCAGAGCCCAAAGGAGCTAATTTCAGTTTCTTCTGGTGAAAACTGACTTCCATATTAATTTCTGACTCAACTAGGAAAACTTGAGGAAGGACCTGACATTATAGAAAGAGCCTGTGCCTATACCTAACCAGATTTTCCATAGCTAGTTTGAGCAGTTTGAGAGGCTAGTGGAAATATTCTATAATGGGAATAATCAAGAAACAGAAGAAGCATTTAGAAGCCATAATAATTTCAGAGACAAGCACACACACACACACGCACACACACACACACACACAATCAGATTCAACCTAGAAGTATTTAGGACCAAGAATTCTCTTTTTCTGGCATTCACTGTTCTTTGTGGTATGACTATGCTTTTCTATAAATGTTAGAATGTAGAAAAATTTGCATACTGAACCAGGATGGAAATCAGACACATGTGTTCATACTGTGTCCCTTGCAAAAATCTCATATGTTGTGTGTTTCATGCTACATGTGAAGAAACTGAGGCTCACTGAAGTTGGTTGTGTTGGTTATTATTATTAAAATTCCCAAAGGGAGTCAGCAACTGAAATCAGAAGTTGGGGCATCTACTATCAGCTTCTTCGACAAACTCATCCTGGCCTCTTGGTGGGGAAATGTCACTCAGCAACTTTGATTTTGCTACACTGTTGGCTGTGGTTTGCACATCAGCCACTCATCAAAGGCAGGGGATCATGTCAGATGCAATTGTTTAAGCTCTGTCTCTGAGTTTCTGACTCCACAGATAAGGAATGCACCCCAGGCCTCTAAATTCTTCTATCAAGGGAACATCAGAAAAATGTGAATGTTGCCAGTGCTGCATTCATATAAAGCACATGAAGTAACAGGTATTCAGTGTCCTGATTCTTGTCTCTGGCAAATGCTTAGCTTAACTTCAGAAAATGGACTCTTTAAACATCTTGACACTCTGCCTCACTTCATGATTGTTTGAACTTGGAGGGGGAAGATGAGGGCTAGTTCAGTGATAGACTGCTTTGCTAGGATGTGTCAGGCACTGGCTTTAATTCAGAGTAATGAAAAATGAGAAAGAGAGTGAGAGACAGACAAAGTAGGGGAGAGGGAGGCTGGGTGGGAAGAGGAAGAAGAAAAGGAGAAAGAGGGAGGGAAGAAAGGAAGAATTTGGATGGCATTAGAAAAACATGCTGACCTTGTCACATACCTGGAGACTTAGGCCAAGGCACTTAGCATCTTAGAGTCTCTTTTTCTCCACTAATACGTGGAGCTTGTAATAAGTACTATTATGGGTCTCAGAAAACATAAAAAGTATATTTTTACTAGACACCCCATGACAGAACTAAAGGTGAAATTCACAGTTTCTACAGGCAGACTGCTTGGGGTTATATTGCAATGTTTTATTCTGGCTGGGTCAGGTAGGGGAGTTCCTTTGTTTCACTGAGTTTTGGTTCATTATCTATAGAATAAGGAATGACAAGAGTAGTACCAACTCAGAGACTTTCAGAAGAAGCAAAACGAACAATGCATTTCACACTTGATTCAGACCCTCTCTTAATATTAATAAGGATATAGTAGCTGTTAACTAGTACTAATTAAGGGTGTAGTATTTTATTTATTGAGAAGTATTTATTGAAAACCCTTTTAAGATCCCTTTCCTCTTTTATATCTTAGTTCACACTTGCCAATATATTTGCAAAAAGTACTGTTACTTTGCCCATTTTATAGATGATGAAACAGAGTCATCAATTTTCCATGGGTCTTATTACCAGGAAACAATGGCATTGAGTGTGAACTCATGTGGATCCTGGACTTAGGAATGCTGAGGAACTGCCTCCCAGTATAGCCCAGACCCTTGTGAACTTGGTGCAATCCAATCTCTTCTTCCAGCTATAGACTGCTACAAGGTAGGAAATGAGACACATTGTAGGGTCCTAGTGATGTTAAGAGTTAATGTTAAAAAAAAAACCCTAGCCAGGCGGCAGTGGCACACACCTTTAATCCCAGCACTCGGGAGGCAGAGGCAGGCGGATCTCTGTGAGTTCGAGGCCAGCCTGGTTTACAAGAGCTAGTTCCAGGACAGGCTTCAAAGCCACAGAGAAACCCTGTCTCCAAAAAAAAAAGGAAGATGGCAAGGGAGGGCACTTGTACTTTGAGAGTGATTCTTAAAATTCTGGAGACAGAGAAAGAGCGTGGCCAGTGGCAGGTTTGCACGCGAGCATCCATTTGACCACACTTCATTCTTCTCCAGCCAGTGCTTGCTTTAAAATGTCTCCCTGGAGCCCTACTGAAGGACTGTGTTTTGCACACTGCTGCAGAAGGACAGCAGTGCATTCTGCTTGCTCCAGAAACCCGAATGGATTGAGTGCACTGTACTGTAAGAACAGAGGGGCATCAAGGAACATGATCTAAGACTCAGAAGAGGCCCTACATAGAAGGTCCTTGCAGTCTTAAAGGCGAGAACTCAACCTGCCACCTAGACACCAAGATGACCTGGCAGTTGATAAAATACTAGTCTTCTGGGTGGTTTGCACCAGGCTGCTGATTCCCAGGAACGGCCATTTCTTATACTGCCTTTTTATATCATAGCACTTTGGGGAACTCCATTTAAAGTTGCCCTATCACCCACCATCAATATTTAAGATTCCAATGTCCCTATTTCACAGAGATTTCTTTGAGACAGTGCCAGCTCATTCCAGTAAGCATATAGCATGGAATGGTGATTTTTCAAGAGTGTAGTCTGGTGGAAACAAAACCTAGACATGTAAAATTTGACACCTTAAGTACCCACATTCCCTGTCAGTTCCCACTTCTTGCCTCACAAACCCCCTCATACACACCCATAATTCAACATGCCCATAATTTTATTCTCAGGAAAACCACAACCATCACATACCAGCAGAGGCCAAGGTCCCTGGCATCAACCTCACTTTTTAAAAGGGAGACATAAAAAAATGTCAAGATCTATGGGGGTTTATAACACATTAGGAAAGCCCCCCAAAACTGTTACACCAAGTATAATATTATCTTTGTCTTTAGGAGACTTCTTAATTGGTTTCATGAAAGGAGTTTGTAGGTAATGAGTTTTAAATAAATAATACTATTCCAATACTCTGACTGGCCAAGAATGTAAATGTCTTTTGCCCTGACTTCAGTGAATGTGAGGGTGGGAACGAGGCCTGTGTTAAAATTGTGGGCTTTTCTGCAAAAGGCAAGATTCATGGATTCTTGAGCTTAGACATAAGTATCCTGGCTTAGTTTCAAAAGTTGAGTGAAAAGCAAGTAGGGTGCTGGGTATTGGGAAATGCATAGATGGGGTGCTCAGAATAATTAAGCTACATAAATAATTAACACGTAAATTCATTAATCATCAGTAAATTTTGTTTGGGCATTAGCCTTCCTAAGATATTTGTAATTCCTGGAATATAATTTGTGACATTGGGCCTCTAAAACCTTTCATGCAGCTATACATACATGATCAAGAACGCCCTACTTCCCTACCTGTCTGGAGATGGTTATTTAGGCTGATCATAAACTAATTAATTTTTTCTTTTATGTTTTGAACTCAGTCTTAGTTATGGATTTTTCTCTTAAGCTTTTTAGTTTATGTTAAATAAACAAATAAATGAATAGCATGAGACTTAAAACATACACACACAATAGATATTCTAAAACTATATTCTAAAGGATATTATATATTCTAATATCTCAAATGAAAATAGTATGGAACAATATGTGCATACATGTAGATGTAAGATTCTACTCTACCCATTTCTACAGCCATTCAGTCCCAAAGAAACACAGAGGTTTATAATAATAACAAACTGTTTGGCCTGTTAGCTCAGATTCATTATTAACTAGCTCTTACAACTTAAATTTACCCATAATTCTTATCTATGTTTAGCCATGTGGCTTGGTACCTTTTATCAGTGAGGCATTCTCATCTTGCTTCTTCTGCATCTGGCTGGTGACTGCATCTCTGCCTTTCCTCTTCCCAGAATTTACTTAGTCTGGTTGCCCCATCTATACTTTCTGCCTTACTACTGGTCAATCAGCATTTTATTAAACTAATACGAGTAAAAATTATTTTACAGTGTATAAGAGCACTATCTTTCAACATTTAACCCTTTTTATTTTCAAAACAAGAGCTCTGAGTCTAATCTCTTTGTTTAGTTTTTCTCCTGATCATTATCCATAATAACTTGTAACTAACACTCTAAACAAAGACAAGCATCCATACATGCATATTTAATAATCTTGCCTTTTGCATGTTTTATGTATATATATATATATATATTCTCTTTATAGGTATAAATATATATAGGAATACATGATAAAGATATACAAATAAGAGTGGGAGGGAGAGAAGGGTGACCCACTATGTTACCATTGACCGTTCCAAGGATACTGTGGTATAAAGAGTTAAGACAAGCCACAGCATACTATAAAGACATAAATCACCTGTTGTTGTTAACTATCTGCTTTTAAATGAGGGAAACATGTAATACCTAGTATGCAAAGGTGTGATCATGAATGATGAAATAAAAAAACTGATGAAGAGATGCCATGAACAAACATATCATGAGACACAGGATGGATTCTCTGAAAACAGCAGTCCAAATTGAAGTGTGATTGGGCGGGAATACCCAACTGAATGAGCTGAATTGAGTTCAATTCCAATGGTTTCATAAGTCTGATAGAATATGGGTTCCCTAATGACAAAGATCTTATGAGTTTTATTTTCTGCTATCTCTTTAGAGCCCATCACAAAGTAAACTCTGAATGAATTTGAATGAGCGAATGAATGAGCAGGCATACAGTGACTACTAACATCCTGCTAACACAGCAAATCCAGATGCCATGTGGAGGAGCCTCCTGGGATGAAATCAAGGATCCAGAAGCCTTTCCAAGAAAATAGTGGATTCTGCTTGACCCATGAAGAAGAGGAAGATAAGACCCTAGGCTTAGCATGTCTTCTACACTGAGGAACAGGAACAGAAAGTCAGAGAAAAATGGAAAGTCACTATTCCACAAAGACTGCCACTGAACCACTTGAGATGACAATCATGCATTTAGGCTACATAACAGAAAGTTGTAGTACTGACAATAATGTGAGTGTGTATCATCTAAATGCTTTAACAAAACAACAATAAAAACACTTCAAAGAAATTCCAACCAACCTGCAGCTTATAGCTTTCTCCCATGCACGTTTACTTTGCACTCATAAGGGTCTTCGCGTTGGAAGCGGCACCCCTAGACATCAGCACCACAAGCTGGTGCATGGTTTCCATCTATAAGGTCCTTCCACAATTGAAGGAGACGTGCTGGTTCTTACTTCAGCCCAGAGCAGCATCTTCTAATCCAAGCATATCGCTAAGAAGAACTGAAAATCTGTTTTGTTTTCAGTGCAGGGTGGGGCTTCTGGATCATCGTGGATGAGTTACAAACCCACAGAGCTACTGCCAAAAGGATACATCAGATCAAGCCACCTAAGCTTTTTACCTAAGGAGGAAGCTAGAATGGTGAAAAGACTTGTCCAGGGCCACAGAGATGTTTGGTCCCAACCACCATGGCAAGCTTATCCTACCCTCGAGCTTCTAAGCACCCACCAGATGGATCAAAACTGGACTCCAGTAGAGTTAGTATTGGGCAATGTGAGGATGAATTAACTTAATGGAAGTAAGTTACCATATAAATCTAATAGAACTGCATGTTATGCTCACACTTAATTTTAAGAAATCCATTCAGCGCGGCTTCACAGTAGTATATCATCACCTCCATTTGGGTACTACAAAGCATAACCCAGATCAACGCACACTTTTCTGTAATCTGACATAAAACTAGGTCAAGGGTCAGGAAAAAAATCTGTGAAGTTAGCAATGTGATGGATGCATGGTTCCACAAACTAAGACCTCTTGATGCTCAAATTTGGATGGCTTCCCTCTTCTCACATCCTAGTCTAGGTTCTTCATTCACCCCGAATCGTAAATGATTGGCAGCAAGCTGGAGTCAGTATGGTGCAGTTGTGATGACTGACCTACCACACTGGGCACATTGCAGGAAGGACACAAGGCATCTGAAAAGAATAGAAGTTTCTCCATCAAAGAACTTTCTGGACCCAAAATGTCAGCAGTGTAGAGGCTGAGGAGCAGCACTCAGAAGTTGAGCAAGTTGCATAAGCTCTTAGCATGAATCATCAGATGAGCACCTTGAGAGGAATCTGACATTTGCATAGTTTTGTACCTAAGATTTTCCCCCAGAAAATCCCAGTCATGCTAGTGGGCAAACTCTAGCTCCCACCAGCAGGCATCGTTAGCATCCCGGCACCCTTACGCTTGCAGGATGCCTGGCACACATCTTCCTCAAATATCATATCCTTATAAAAATCCTAGGCCAGAAAGCAATACTCTGTTCATCATCCATAGGAAACTATAGCGGGAGACCAGTTCTCAAGGCTATGCTGACAGAAGGAATCAGAGTCTCACTAAAACCTGCCCTATCACCTGAACGAACACTCCACCACTACCTCACAATTCTGAGAGACAAGTAGTTCTAAAAGATTGAGGGTTCATGGGCCAGTGTTGTTTGTATAAAATAGGCATCTTTGTATACTTATGCCCAGGTTAAGTGTCCTAGGTATAACAAATGCCCATCCCCACAAAGATGCCCATACTTAACCCCATGAAACCTGTTAATATGTTACTTTACATAGCAGAAAGGGCTTACAGCTGTGAGTAAATCAAAGACATTTTGAGCTGGAGACGTTAACTGGAATAGCAAGGGGACCTAAGAGAATCACAAGATCCTCTAGAGGAGAGTCAGAGCTAGGGCAGGAGCCATGAGGACAGGAGGGGTTCAAGGATGAGGACCTGAAGCCGATAGGTAGTTCTCAAAAAGCAGAAAAAAAAGCAAGAAAAAGCATTCTGTCCCAGAACCTCATAAAGAATGCAGTCCTAAGGACACCCTGATTTCATCTCAGTGAAGCTGATCTCGAATATCTGTCTCAAGAATAATAAAGACAGTAACTATGTGGTTCTAATCTACTAGGTGGTAATTTTTTATGTTAGAAGAAACCAACACTGGAATTGAGGTTAAGCAAACTTGAATTTTAGATAAATTGTAAATTTGGGGGTGACAAATAAGTTCCATGCAATATTTGGGTGCCCTATGTTTTATTTTGCCAAGTCCAAGTGCCCTAACCAACTTTCCTCTTATCACGGAGCCACTGAATCTCCACCATTTTCCCCCTTCCTGTCTGCTCAGTCACTACAGTGATATTATTGCTGCTGCTCTGGGTTAGTCGTGGCTCAAGAGTGAAACTTGTAAAAGCCTCAGACAAATAGCTCTGGGTGAAAGTTATGATTCTCTATCATTGCCTATCAATTATTTATAGCTTATAAAGTAATACCATTTGTAATGGGTCATAGACTTTCACACTCTGCTGTAATATCATTGAACCCATCGGAACGACCGCAGGGGAGATGGATTGGCTGCGGGTAAACAGCAGTGGCTTTATGTTTTAACAAGGTGTGTGCACTTTTGAGCTTGAAAATCACTGCTCTTTTAGATATGAGAAAAATCTTTTCTGGGTTTAAAGGGAACGAGAGAAGCTTCCTTTCCTGACAAATTGATTTTCTAGAAATCGGAGATGAAACTTGAGGTAAGGCAAATTTCTTGTGTAGGGTACCAGCTTTGGGGAGGCTTTCAAAGGAGAAACTCAGAGGCCTGCTCTGAAAGCAGGCTCCAGCCACCCAGAAACATCAGAGTTCATCTCACATCTTTTCATAGCCTAAAGGAAACTCAGTCTAAGGGAAAGCTGTAGACAGGCCGAGAGCCAGTTGAATAACTGCAGTTGATTTTATGGATGCTACTGCAGAATGTTTTTGTCCAGAACCCCCACTGAATTTCAGTAACCTATCCTTGGAGCCAGGCTTTCTCCTGACTCAATTCAACCTGTCAGTATAATTTCACATTCCTGGCCTTCACATAACTGGGCAGTTAAATCAAACATAAGCCAGTCAGTGGATGATATACCTCCAGTGGATCGAGGGTATATGCATGGAACTGTGATTTGGGGTTCACGGGTACAAAATACAATTTCTCTTCCCTTCAGCGTCTGTAGACTGCAAATGGAAAACTTGCGATTGTTGTAGCTATTTTAGTACCAGGAGTCAAAACAAGAATGAGAAGAAAGCAGTCACCTCTAGAATCAGAAAGAGGAGCCAGAACCTTCAGAAAATCTTCCAAAAGGACTTGCTACCCTTGGATTCTTCTGTAGCACGTACCAATGAATTCATGCTGATATTGAACCCACTTTGAAGCAGAATAATTGGTGACTTCCAGAAGATTTCCCAATGGGTCAATGGACAGATTACTAACTTAGCAAAGCCGCGCACTGTCTAGCAGAACTAATGGTAAATATGAAAATGTCCTCCTTCTATCTTTCCTTTACGTGAGCCACTCCCTGCCTGCAGCTAGCACGTATCCAGAATATAGCTAGCATGAATGAGGATTTGAATGCCAAATTCTATCTGCTGTAATTAATTTAAACGTAAATTTACATAGTCATATGTAATGAGTGGCCATCATGCTATACAGTGCAGCCTCGCAAGTCACGTGATCTCACTACATTGCCATCTTACCCAGGAAGTCTCCTGACACTGGCTTTCCTGCAGGTTTCCCTTTTCTGAGATCCCACAGAAATGAGGCATGTTTCTAACACTGTAGTGCCATTTTTAAGGAAAAATGACAATTTTGCTGTGTCTGTGCCTCCTTTACGTGTGATTTTTGGTTATTAAAATTTGTTAAGTGGAAATACAGTCTAAAGCGGAGCTCTCCACTGTGCCCCTCCACTTGGAGACGGGGGATGCTGAGAGTGTAGGAGGTAGAGGGGTTGGATGACACTAGGAAAACATGGTTCACAGAGACTGAAGCAACAAGTTTGTGGTCTTCACCAGGCCCTCTGCTATACGTCATGGCTGTTAGCTTGGTGTTTGCGGGGAGCGGATGTATTTCTTCCTCTTTGCCTGCTCTTGGAACGCTTACTCTCACTGGGTTGCCTCATCCAGTCTTGACAGGAGGGCTTTTGCCCAGTCTTATTACGTCTGGTTTTGTCCTGTCTGTCAATCTTCTCTTGGAGACCTGCTCTTTTCTGAAGATGAAATAAAGGAGGAGTGGATCTGGAGGAGAGGGGATGTGGGAGGTGCTAGAAGAGGAGGGAGAAGCTACTGTGGTTGGGATGTATTGTATGAGAGAAAAATCTGTTTTCATTTAAAAACAAACAAATTAAGCTCTGCCGTACAGCCCTGAGGGCAGGCATTGCACATTGTGGCAGTGACTTAGACGTAGCCCAAAATGTGCATCAGGTGCTGAAAGGTCATGATTTAATGGGGTATGAAAATGTTTGCTCTCGTTAATTCTGTTATCCATGTTGCTGGTTGTTAACCTTGATCTTTGCCTCTGAATGCTATATGGTAAGTCTCAATAAGCTGAGAACCTTATCTGCTCAGCTCTACAATACCCATAACCATGGATTTCAGATTCCCCGGGCATCTCTCTCTGCTGCTGCACCAACATTCTAATCCTTCAAGTATTCTTCTTATTCTTCTGGCTGGTCTCTTTAGCCTGCCCTCTGAAAACCAGTGGTCAAAGAAGAGATGAGTAAAAGATAGAGTTTGAACTAAAACCCCCATGGTACACACACACACACGTGCGCACGCGCGCGCGCACACACACACACACACACACACACACATACATATACATATACATACATATATATATATAATATATCTGTGTGCATGTATAACATGTATATATGTCATATTCTATAGAGTTTTATATATATCTAGTGGAGAAAAAAGTAGGATAGCATAATATAAGGGGACAGGGTAATATTCTTAGACAGGTTCTGGAAATAGTTCAGGAAAACAACACCAGAGACAAGGTCCAGCATGGTGACACTTGAGATAGTAGAGAGTTAGTTCCATATTTGGGTCAAGTGGTTTCTGAACAGTCTTTCTTTTCTTTCTTTTCATGAGTTCTCACTTTGACTCATTCATTCTCTGCCAGATGAGGTCCTCAGCTTTGCCCAATCCTCTGCTAGCCTTGTACTTCAACAGTTGTAGTTACTAATTCGTTTGGCTTTCCAGACCTTCCCAATAAAATGCAATTTCTCTCCTAACTAAGTCCATTATCTGAAGCAGAATAAGAAAAAAAATTACTTAAGTAGACCATTTCACTTCTCCTTCTGCATCTATTTCTTCCTGGGTTAAGAAAAGATTGAACAGGATTATTTATACTATTTGTTTTAATTTAATATTTTGTAACAGTAGTATATGTTTGTACAGTAAAAACTATGTCAAGAAAATAAAGAAAGGAAGAGCAGGGGTCAAGAAAGAAAGACTGGTAGAAAGGAAAGAAAATGGGAAGAAACTTATCGGCAAGGCCAAGATTAAAAAAAAAATCTCTTGCAATAAGAACTTATGAGAATTTTTTAATTAAGAAAATGGATACTATCCCACAAGGTCACAAGTGAGCCCTGGGTTCCAAATAGTGCTTTCCAGTTTCTCTTACTTCTTGAGCTCAGTCCCTGCTCCCTGCTCCCTGCTCCCCCTTCTTAATCCTGAATGAAAGGTAGAGAGCTCTCTCTGCTGCTTTCTTGTCTAGCCTGAGCCTAACCCAGTACTCAGGATCCTACAGAGGGAATCTGTCTCTCTAATCTGCTCCTGCTGGTCCTGTCTTCAAGACACATTCAGACTATTTTCTCCTGTGTCCTTGGCCTTCAGTGGGCCTCATGCATCTTAAGGAGCAGTTAGGCAGGTAGCCCGAGGCAGCCTGTGTGCCAATGTTCTCATTCCCAGGACCCAGTCTGAATGTCAATGACCCAAATCCCATTACTGGTTTTCTGCTTCCCTCATTACCATGAGTTTTTCATCTCTTCCGGTACGCGGGGAAATATCATTTCCATTTTCAGGAGAAACAGCCCTGCCTTACAACTTTGCAGGGCAGTTGTTGGTTTTTATTATTGCTGCGAGTTCTTTCTTGTAAGGCATTTTATTCAGTCCTTTAAAAATCCTTATTTATGCAGCACTGGAGAAGGAAAATTCTGACTAAAAGACTGGCCAGAGAACTGTAAAAGATTAAAATTTTTTAAGATTTTCCATAGGGCAACACTATCTGTTGCAAGATTGTATTATATTTTGGGGGGAAATGTTGTCTCTATAGAATGACTTTGATGGGGAAATTATGGCAAATGATAAAGTGCATTTGGAGGCAATACATGAGAAACACCACCACATTGATCTTTCAGCGTAGTCCTAGGAAGCAGGAGATGAGCGCAAGGCTAGCAGGGCTCCGAGTTGGCTGCTTCCTAAAGTACTCAGGGCTGCCAACAAGGACAGAGGAGAGATGTGGAGTTACTTCCTAGTGTGCCCCTAGTGTGCCCACTAGGCAAAGGTGACTAGTCAAGACAGAGGTGAAATGCTTACCACAAACCTCATATGCTTAGCCCATAAAAATCCTTAATGTGAAGTGCACCCCTCCCAAGCCTGAGGTGCTTGAGTGCTTCTTAGCCCTCCGCTGAGAGCACATTTTGGGGAGGTTGTTGACAACAGTCGCTTGGCTTGAGTAACAAGAACTGAGAGCTGTGTCTTTCAAATATTTGCCTCAGAGATGAGACATGTGAAAAACACTGCTAGACTCTCAGGTCAATCAGTTACCTTGGTTCAGGGATGAGGGAGTAGGATCTGACTAACCCCAGCAATCATAAATGAGGAACTATTGAGAGCTAGACTTTTGTATTGGCCTAGCCCAATTTTACTGCCTTTGTGACCCAGGACTGACAGCTTTTCTTATTGGATATACCAAGTTTAAGTTCCCCCATGTGACCCATGTGGCATTTCTAATAGGAACCGCATTTCCTATGTGATAAACCAGTGACATCTTCTAAGACACTTTCACACATGTTTTCTTATCATATTATCTTAGGACCTTACGGGGTTAATAGTTCATACCTGCTTGAAAGAAATTAAGACTTATTTCCTAGATTGCGTGGAACATGTCCAAGGACACGTGACCTTATGAGCTCCTCTGAAGTCTCAGAAATTTGGGTTCAAATCTTAATTCTATGGCCTCAGCCAAAATTCACATTTTCTTACATCTTATTTTCATATCTGTTGACTGGGCAGATTATTCATTCATCCTGCCATTCTTTATTCAGCACCTGCTATATAAAGAGCTATAAAAAGTCAGTGGTCCAAATCACAATCCCAAAGAACCTGGACAACAATAAGGACCCTAAGAGAGACAGATATAGATCTAATTTACATGGGAAGTAGAAAAAGACAAGATCTCCTGAGTAAATTGGGAGCATGGGGACCTTAGGAGAGGGTTGAAGGAGAGGGAAGAAATAGGAAGGGAAGCAGAGAAAAATGTAGAGCTCAATAACAATAATAAAAAAAGATACTTTTATATTTAAATATATATAAATTAAATATATATTTAAATATTCCAAAAAATTGTCCAAGACATTTGAAATTTGCCTTTACATAAGTTCCTAACTGACAAGAATACTGCTGACATGGGATGTAATGAAGCTGTAACTGATGATATTATATCTCAATAGCCATGGGGAAAAAAAGTCAGCAGTCAACAGAACAAAAATCCCATCCTTGTTAGGTTCTGATCCAGTGGAAAGAAAGAAGGCAAAGTATATTCAAAAGTGATGGGTGCTGAGAACTCAACTGGAAAAGAGACTGTGTATTGGAGGCAGGAGCTCATTTCCAAACAGAGTGGTCAGTAAGACTACAAGACAGTCAAACCAGTGAAGACAACAAAAGGTCTTGAGATGCTTACAGAACTATCTAGGCAAGAGGGAAGAGCAAATAGAGAGGTGACAGACAAGTGTCAGGGAGACTTTGCTGCTGTTTCAAGAGCAAAGGGGCCATGAAGACTGCACTGATGTAAGTGAGGGAGGAAGGAAACAAAATCAGAGGCTTCCTTGTAGATACAGAAAATGGGTCAAAAGCCATGCGATGCTTTGGAGGACGTCTGCGCATGCTTAGCTTTGAAGGGTGCTGTTGCTTTCCTGTAGTAATGAGCAGCCAGTGTTTGCTTTTAGTAAAAATCTATGATAATCAAACTTGGATTTTGAAAGAGGAACCTGTGCTTCTCTCTTAGACTACGCTGAAGGGATCAGGAATGGAGACCATTAGTGAGGCTCTGGGGTTTTAACAGCCAGCGAGGGTGGAATTAGAACCACACTGGACATCACTGAGGTGGAGAAAGGGGCAGGAAGTGGACTTAAACATGAAATAGAAACAATGGGATTTGCCAATGGATTCCGGACTGAATGATTAGAAGACGGTTGCCTTTCACTAAGAAGGTAGAGCCTCTCTGAAAAGGTGAGAACAAATTTATCAGTGACTGATTGTTTTCTCCAGGTATCCAATGTGTGGGAAGAGGCATATGTGTACTTTGTAATACTTATGTTATTAGCAACAGCATCACTCATCTTCAACCTAACAATTTCCAGAAAACATATTTCCAGTGGCCGTCAACAAATCTTGATCCCATAAATGTTTTCATGGGCCACTCACCACTCAAAGCCCATGGGTCACAGAGTCGTCTCATCACCTTTATTACTTTTATTAACTAATCTTCCTACACTCTCACCTTCCTTACACCCTGCTTCTCTGAAAATATGGACATGGATACAATCTGAAAGTCGGTACAGTTCAATCAATGGCGTCGTTCATCACTTTTTATTTTTCATATAACATAATTACATTGTGTCTCCCTTCCCATTAAGATTCAGAGTAAGTCTACCCCAGCCTTCCATGTTACAAAAGAGCAGGCTGAGGCCTAGAAAGGTGGTGTGGTTATATTCAACATCTTCACCTACGTAATGATATAATGAAGCTATGGAAGCCTAGGGATCAACCTGGCTCTCATGCTTCAAACTCTTCAACAAATGCAAAGCACAATAAAAATCAGCTCACAGTAACAGGCCAAATCCCAGGAGTCACTCTTACTTCCTCTGTCCTCATCGCTCACATCCAAGCCAAGAAGAACTCCTCTGCCTTCTACTCCACAGTACAGCCCACTCTGTGTCTCTGTCTATAGTTACATTTTCACCTCTGTGTATGTCACTGCTGCCTTCAAATGAACAGTGGAAATGGACCATAAGTGGTGGCCAACTGTCATCCTAAGCCCCTACAATTCACATGACCATTTTGGCTGAAATCCAATGGTCTAATGAGTATTTGAACCAATACAGTAACTTCTTTACCCGATTCCCATCAGCAAGTTCCTATAGAATTTTGCTTGAGTCGCTCAGTCCTCATGGCCTTGCTCCCCTCTTCTTTTGGGTGAGCTCTTGTACCCCTTCTGCAATGCTCAATATGTTCAAGGCTTTCTAGCCTTTCTTCTGGGTCTTTGGAAGTCTAGTTTCTCCTTTCTGAAATATTTAGCAGACGGCTCTAGCAAATATTTCTCTTCATGTTCATACCCTTCAGGAATTCTTACCTCTGAGCCTAGTGACTTGCTTCTCAAGAACAGAGTATAGTATGCACAGGTGATGATATATAACATCCAGGGTTAGGTTACAAGAGACAGTACCCCCATTTTGTCATTTTGTTGGTTCTCTCTCTCTCTCTCTCTCTCTCTCTCTCTCTCTCTCTCTCTCTCTCTCTCTCTCTCTCTCTCCTTTCTTGCTCATTCTGATGAAGAAAACTCCCAGACTCAAACTGCTGCTTGTTCAGAGCAAAGTGTGTCCTGCCAAGAAGGAAATATGTATGTCCCTCAGTTCAATAGCTCTAGAGAAACTGAATTGTGCACCAACAATGTGAAGAAACTCAGAGCCATACCATCTCCATCCCAGCCGCAAAGTGGCAACAGCCCAGCCAGTGTCTTCATCACAGCTTCAAAGCAACTCTAATTCAGAGCTCCCAGCTAAGCCTTGCCAGCATCTCTGACCCAGAGACACTGCAAGACAATAGTGTCGTAAAATAATGTGTTATGCAAAAGTAGACACCACCTCTGAACATTTTCTTTTATGATTCCCTCTGCCAGGAGCTCTTTCCGCCGAGACCTTCAAGGACTGGCTCTAGTCCTCAGTCTCTCGGGTTCTGAATCCATCCCTCTCTCAGAATTCCTTCCCTGCCCTGCAACATCCCCAACCCATCCTTCTGCTCCATTATTTTTATCCTCTTTCAATAAGTGTGGAAAGACATTGTTTGTTGGCCTATTGCTCCTATCACACAGAGACTGCTTAAAGAGTGAAACCCTCTCTGATATGTTCATACCTGACTCTCAGAACCAAAGTAGAGCCTGATACATAATACTTTGTCAGTAACCTTGTGTTGAATATATGTCAATGAACAAGGCCTAAATGGAGTTGTAAAAGAGAGCTGGAAAGAAGAAACAGGCTAAAGCATGGTGTTTTGTAGAGTTTAGACAGCTCCCAGCCTTTGTTTGCACAATTCATCCCACCTATAGGAGTAGATTGAAATTTGACAGGACCCCAGGGTTGTTTGTTTCTTACAAAGATCACCTCAAGACTTCATAATTTCCTTGCATGAGTTTCCTGCAGATTTCAGCTGAATTTTAAGGCAACAAAAACCCACATCCTCTTCCTTCTGGTTTCCTCCCCCATCTTTTCCTCCTCTTTAAATCCACCACCCAGTTTGATGCCCGCTCCTCCCATGTGAAGAATAGTTAATAGGTCGTCAAAATTACCAAGCTTGTAAGGCAGCACAATTATATTTGTTAAGTGTCCAAGATTCAAAACCAGATCAAGCTCTTCTGAAATCCATGTGTTTTTATTTTTTTTTTGTTAATTATGGAGAAGTTTCTAGGCTTAGAGTAGTCTGCCAACTTGTGAAAACATATTCTTTTTACAAGGCTGGTTTTTTCTTTCCTGCTTTCATTTAATCTGCAGCTTAAGGCAATAGGCTAAATTATATCCCCTGACTTCTACTGCAAACAGAAGGTAGAAGATTATCTCCCTTATAAGGAAAAACCTGAGGAATTCATGTTTGCTTTAATCTTGAATTCAACATATAGATCAGAGTATACATTAGTTCAACACCAGAATACCAGAAAGAGGGAAAAATTATTAAATATAAGTTAATAATCTTCCATAGCCATTTTTTGGTAAACTTTGTTAAAAATTATATAAAAGGCTTCGGGCCCGTGGCAGGGTCTGGGACCACCAGATAGAAGAGAAAGTGGGAAGTAGTCTACAAGACATAGGCACAGGAGACCACTTCCTAGGTAGAACCCCAGTAGCACAGACAATAAGAGAATCAATGAATAAATGGGACCTCCTGAAACTGAGAAGCTTCTGTAAAGCAAAGGGCACCGTCAGTAAGACAAAAAGGCTACCTTCTGACTGGGAGAAGATCTTCACCAACCCCTCATCAGATAAAGGCCTGATCTCCAATATATACAAAGAACTCAAGAAACTAGACACTAAAACTCTAATTAACCCAATTAAAAAATGGGGTGCTGATCTGAACAGAGAATTCTCAACAGAAGAACTTCAAATGGCCAAAAGACACTTAAGGGCATGCTCAACATCCTTAGCGATCAGGGAAATGCAAATCAAAACAACTATGAGATACCATTTTATACCGGTCAGTATAGCTAAAGTCAAAAACACCAATGATAGCCTATGCTGGAGAGGATGTGGAGAGAGGGGAACTCTCATCCATTGTTGGTGGGAATGCAAACTTGTACAGCCACTGTGGAAATCAGTGTGGCGGTTTCTCAGGAAACTGGGAGTCAACCTCCCTCAAGACCCAGCAATTCCACTCTTGGGAATATACCCAAGAGATGCCCTATCATACTACAAAAGCATTTGTTCAACTATGTTCATAGCAGCACTATTTGTAATAGCCAGAACCTGGAAACAACCTAGGTGCCCCTCAATAGAAGAAAGGTTAAAGAAGGTGTGGAACATATATACACTAGAGTTTCACTCAGCAGTAAAAAACAATGACATCTTGAATTTTGCATGCAAATGGATGGACATAGAAAACGTTTTACTGAGTGAGGTAAGCCAGACCCAAAAAGAGGAATATGGTATGTATTCACTCATAAGTGGATTCTAGCCATAATTAAAGGTCTTTGAGCCTATTATTCGAGATCCTAGAGAAACTAAATAAGAAGGTGAACCTGAATAAAATCATGTACTTATCCTCCTGGAGATTGGAAATAGACAAAAGTCCCAGGTAACCTCGGGTGCATGGGGGGGTGGGTGGGAGGGTTGTTGGAAGGGGAGAGGGTTAGAGAGAAGGGAGTAGGGGAGGAATGGGGAAAACTCGGGGGACTGAGATGGGGGGAGGGAGGAAGGATGGATATGGGATCAGGGAAGAATATATCTCAACTAGGGGAGTCATTTTAGGGTTTATAAGAGACTTGATTATAAATGGGATCCCAGGTCCAAGGAGAGATCCCCAGATTGTTCTCTGGACAGAGGAGAGGGTGCCTGAACCGGCCTTGGCCTATAACCATACTAGTGAAGATTTTGCCTATCAACATAGATCCTTCATCTGACGATGGATGGCAATACAGACAGAAACCCACATTGGAGCACTGGACTGAGCCCCCCATGGTCCAAATGAGGAGCAGAAGGAGGAAGAACATGAAAAAAAACTCAGGAGCGCGAGGGGTGCGATCACCCACTGATACAAGGGGACGGATCTAATGAGAGTTTACCAAGGCCAGTTGAACTGGGACTGAACGAGCACATGATCCAACCAGATTTTCTGAATGTGGCCGGATTCTCTGAATGTGGCTGGCCCGGAGCCTTTCTGAAAAGCCATTGACAATGGCACTGGGACTTGTTTCCTCTGCATATACTGGATTTTTGGGATCCAGTCTGTTTGGATACTCACCTTCCTGGACCTGGAGGGAAGGAGGAGGAACTTGAACTTCCCACAGGGCTGGAAGCCCTGACTGCTCTTAGGGATAGAGAGGGAGGAGGAGGGGGAGGGGGGAGTGGGAGGGTGTTGGGAGGAGTGGCGGAAATGGAAACTTTCATAATTTAATAAACTTTGAAAAAAAATTATATAAAATACTGTCAGATGTTTATATGTGATAAAATTAACAGAGAACTCCTTTTGATTTAGATGTTCAACAAAAGAATAATGTTTAAATCCATAATGGTGTACTAATACACTATAATATTACACAAATTGTGAAGCCATGCTTTTGAGGACCTTTGGAAAATACTATCAACAGTAGATGGCATTCATTTTGGCAGATCTGAGCAATTCAACCCTACTTTTACTTGTCTACATTTTCAAGCAAGAACATTGTCTTTTCTGGCTCTTTCCCTGCCGTTTTTATTGCAGGTCCTTCCTTCCTCTCCATTATCCTCCAGAGGAAATCCAATTCTTGCCAGCTGTGAGTCGAGGTCTTTCTGTAAGATGGAATCAGGAAAGCGAGAGGGAAACTGCTGAAATTTTAAATACGATTCCTTTCTGCCAAGTGTGGGTCCCAACTCCTTTCTCTTATGAAGAGTTCAGGTACTGGGCAAAGAAGTGAGAAAATTAAAACGAATGTCACCAAAAGATAAGAATAAAGGAGAAGAGGCTCTAGGAAGGATATGCTATGATTTTATGATATGATGAGGATAGTGATGGGTTGGAGATAGATAGAAAATTTTGAAGTTCTGGTGTAGGGGCTGGAGAGGTGCCCTAGTGCTTAAGAGCACTTGCTGTACTTTCAAAAGATGGAAGGGAGTTTCCAGCACTCACCTGTAATTACAGCTTCAGAGGATCCCTCACACTTTTCTGGCCTATAGTGGTGACATACATACATACACACACACACACACACACACACACACACACACACACACACACACCACATACATAATGTGTGCCTGTGCACACATGTACTAAATAAATAAAGGTGTGGTGTATTCTTAGAATATTAAAAATGAGTAAAATAATGAGAAGAAAGACCTAGAAAACTTCTCCACGGGCTCTGAATGGAATTTCACTTAAGAGTTTTTGAAGATCTTGTCTAAAACTCTCATTTCTCCTTATAATTATATGTGTCTAATGGATGGTGACTCTTTAGTATAATATTAGTCAAGATTGGGCTGCACAGATCCCTAGATTATAATGATGGCATAAGAAGGTGCTAAGATCCTCAGAAAGGTTTGCCCGTCCAAACCCTAGCGCTCATTATTTTTCCACAATGAAAATGTGATTCATTTACTTTTGGTTCTTTCTATTTGGCTGAATTTTTCCTAACAAAATTCCTAACATGAAAAGTGCATTGCTCAGAAAAATAATATGTTTCAATGGGGAAAAAAATCTTTAAACAAGTTTTCTACGATCTAGTCCTTCAATTACAGGTGAAAAGAATATCAGTAGTAAGGAAAAGAAGACAAAGGGAAGAGCTCTGTAAATGTACAGGGTAGAGCTTGGCGAACACCTGAAATCCCTCCCACTTAGACCTTGTCCATGTTCACAAGTCAGGTGGGAAAACTATCTCATGATACACGATTCCAGCCAGTTCCTTAACCCAGTTCCCCACCTTACAGAACTATGTAGAAGACAGATGTCTAAATTGCTCCTTTAAAACAGAAAACCACAGTAGAGAGTTGTGATGGTCTATTTTACATGTCAGTGCATTTTTATACATAATTTGACGTCGTTGTTGGACTGAAAGCAAGTTAGTAATTAAAGAACCACCTTTTCCAGACAGTCTGTATTGCGATGGTGTCCAGGCCCAAATAAACTGAGAAAGGCATACAAACCTAATGGGTACCTGGCCTATACCATCTGTAGTGGTTGGTCAGCTCTGCTTGCTCTTGTCTAGCCTCTTCCTGACAGTCTACAATCTCCCTGAGAATTTTAGTCTGTTCTCACACTTGCCCCTCAAATATTCCCCATATTCCCTAGAGAGGGATTCCTCAAAGCCTCTGTATGTTCTAAAGCTGTAGACCTACCCAGCTCTTAGCAGGTCAAACATCCAGAGATGGTTGCTTTCTTAGAGCACACATCTCTCCCTTCATGTGCATGAGAAAGCCTGGATTTGGATTTCTCAAATTTAGCCCACTCTGGATTTGAATCACACTTTGACTCTCATTGGCTGTGTCATCTTAGTCTTTTTGAGTCTCAGCTTCTCCAGGAGTATTATGTGACTAATTAATTATCACTTTGAGCTGAGCACAGTTATTTTCAAAAATGAAATCATACATATTAAAATACCGAAGAGTTCTGAAACTAACATTATCCTGCACATACCCCTTGCCATGCCACAAAGTTCTCAAAGCCTTGGGGTACGCTGGATGCTAGATGAGGGAGTGAAGAGATAAAAGCATTTAATCATGAAATAACTTTCCCACCTAGCTCCTCACTTAATCCTGGATGTATTATTTGCTTTTGTGTGTGGATCTCTCAAAAAAAAAAAAAAGGTGGGGGGAAGCCTCCCTTACCCAAACTTGTTCGTCTTATTTTTTGAATTCTGAGACATTATTTTTAAGTCATCCTATGTCATATTTTTTATTTTAAGCTACCCAATGTTGTATGATTTTTTTATTTCATATTTTTTATTTTTTATTGAGCTCTACATTTTTTTCTGCTTCCCTTCCTGCTTCTCCCCTCCCCTTCAACCCTTTCCCAAGGTCCCCATGCACCCAGTTTACTCAGGAGATCTTGGCTTTTTCTACTTCCCATGTAGATTAGATCTATGCATGTATCTCTTAGAGTCTTTATTGTTGTCTAGGTTCTCTGGGATTGTGATTTGTAGTCTGATTTTCTTTGCTTTATGTTTAAAAAATACTTATGAGTGAGTACATATGATAATTATCTTTCTGGGTCTGGGTTACCTCACTCAATATGATGTTTTCTAGTTCCATCTATTTGCCTGCAAATTTCAAGATATTTTTATTTTTTTCTGCTGTGTGTAGTACTCCATTGTGTAAATGTACCACATTTTCATTATCCATTCTTGAATTAAGGAGCATTTAGGTTGTTGTTTCCAGGTTCTTGTTATGACAAACAATGCTGCTATGAACATAGTTGAGCACATGTCCTTGTGGCACAATTGAGCATTCTTTGGATATATACCCCAAAGTGGTATTGCTGGGTCTTGAGGAAGGTTGTTTCCTGATTTTCTGAGAATTCGCCACACTGACATCCAAAGGGGCTGTACAAGCTTGCACTCCTACCAACAATGAAGAAGTGTTCCCTTTCCCCCACATCCTCTCCAGCATAAGTTATCATCAGTGTTTTTGATCTTGGCCATTCTTACATGTATAAGATGGAATCTCAGAGTTGTTTTGATTTGCATTTCTCTGATGACTACGGATGTTGAACAGTTCTATAAGTGTCTTTCAGTCATTTTAGATTCCTCTGTTGAGAGTTCTCTGTTTAGGTCTGTGCTCCATTTTTTTAATTGGATTATGTGTTCTTTTGATGAGCAATTTTTTTTAATTCTTTGTATATTTTGAAGATCAAACCTCTGTCTGATATGGGGTTGATGAATATCTTCTACCATTCTGTAGACTGTCATTTTGTCTTGTTGACCGTTTCCTTTACTTTACAGAAGCTTTTTTCAGTTTCAGGAGGTCCCATTTATTAATTGTTTCTCTCAGTGTCTATGCTACTGGGGTTATATTTAGGAAGCTTTCTCTTCTATGAGGTTCAGTGTGGCCGACTTTATGTTGAGGTCTTTGATCCATTTGGACTTGAGTTTTGTACATGGTGATAGATATGGATCTATTTTTATTCCTTCTATATGTTGATATCCAGTTATTTCAGCACCATTTGCTAAATATGCTTTCCTTCTTCTATTTGATTTTTTTTGTACTTTGTCAAAAATCAGGTGTTTGAAAGTGTCTTCTATTCGGTTCCATTGGTCCTCCTGTCTATTTTTATGCCAATACCAGCTGTTTTCAGTATTGTAACTCTGTAGGAGAGTTTGAAGTTAGGGATTATGATGCCTCCAGAAATTCTTTTCTTGCACAGGATTATTTTGGCTATCCTGGGTTTTTACTTTTCCATATGAAGTTGAGTACTGTTCTTTAGAGGTCTGTAAAGAATTTTGCTAAATGTCCCTCGTCCAAAGAATGGATATGGAAAATGTGGTACATTTATACAATGGAGTACTACACAGCAGAAAAAAATGACAAAATTTGCAGGCAAATGGATGGAGCTATAAAACATCGTATTGAGTAAGGTAATCCAGACCTAGAAAGACAAATATCACATGTATTCACTCATAAATGGTTTTTAAACATAAAGCATAGAAAATCATCCTACAAATCACAATCCCAGAGAACTAGACAACAATGATAACCATAAAAGAGACATACATGGATCTAATCTACATGAGAAATAGAAAAACACAAGATCTCCTGAGTAAATTAGGAGCATGGGGACCTTGGGAGAGGGTTAGAAGGGAGGGGAGAGGCAGAGAGGAAAGCAGAGAAAAAATGTATAGCTCAATAAAGTCAATAAATATGTGTTTTTGATATAACAAAGGGGTGGGAGCTCTGTTATCTCGTGGACAAACAAGAGATGCTGTCAGATAGTCTGCGATATATTGGATAGTACCTCACTACGTAGCTTGAGGAGCCATGGTATACAGTTGGAGTCTAATTTCTAAATCCAAGCAGTGGTTATACATATTTATCCAAGTAGCATATCAGATTTATTTTCCATTCCAAGTACCATGGATTAAATAGCTTTAGTAGTCACTTAGAGTTTTCTGGCTAATTGGCACATTCTCCTTGGCAATGCTTGATGTTAGTGTTAGTGCCACAATAAAAAGGAGAGGGAGAATCGTTGAGAACAGTGTAGCTTGAGAGAGAAGCTACTGGAAGAAAGTCAGTTTGTAGTTAGAAAGGGCGATAGCAGCTGATTTCTGGAAACAGCAAAAGTGAGATTTCTAACATCTGCATTCAAGATGAGAGCTGTGGTCATAGTCCTCAGTGGTATGAAATGGGGTATTTTTCTGGGAACTTCTTTGATCCCATCTGTATGTGACCTTTATCCTTGGAGCCTCTAGGTGTGACTGTCCAGCCTTCTTGGGAGTCTGGAACACTACCTAGCATCTTATAAAACATACTCTCTCTCGTCAGCTTCAGTCTCTGCAAACCCACTGAAGCAGTTCTGTTTACACTGTCTGATAATAATGAACAGAAAATGTTCACAGCACATCTGGGATCTGAAAGAGATGGATTTGCATCCTTTTAGATCTCATTCACTGGCTGACACCCATCATCTTATTTTGGAATGAAAATTACTTGGGCTGTTAACATAATAAAACACACTAGTGTGCATTGCATGAAAAAAAAACACAAAGACTTAATAACTTCATCAACAGCAAAGGAAAAAACTTGTTCTCTGACGCCATAAAAAAGTAGCCAATGTCTTTATCCAGACAAGATTTTACCCATGGTTGTAAATATCATGTGTCTCTGTTTTGTAAGCAGAGAAAACTGGAATCATTGTCCCCTTGCTCCTTTCAAATCAAATTAAAGGGAGAGAAGGAGAATAAAAGAATAAACATAAAAAACACCACCTTCATAAAGATTTTAAAGCCAGACTGCCTTTGAGCTGCCTTGAAGGTTATACTAAGTGCCCTGTAATACCCAGTTTTCAGAGCATCTACACTACCATGGGAAAGGAAGAGGAGATATCTTGTAAGATCCTGTCCTTTGCTACTTTGAGGAAGCCTACATCATCAGTTGTTTCTTCTCAACAATTCATTTAATGCTGGGAGACAGAATCATAGAGCTTGAGGAACTCTTACTACCCCCAAGATTTTGTTTTGGTTTAAGGAAAATCCCCCAAATGGCTGCAAATCTACATAGAGTTTGGTTTTGGTGGCACTCGAGTCACCCAAAAAGTGGAAGCAAAGGTTATAGTTACTCTCAAATTAATGACAGTCATTTATCTTAGGCTCCATATGTGCTACAGACTTCCCTTCACTATCTCTGATTTATATGCTCATGTTTTAAGTTGGGTCACATTCAGAAGTGAAGAACTTGGGCCTTCTGAAAAACATATTCTTTACTCAAGATCTCATAACATCATGTTGGGGTTTTCTAAAGTCAAAGCTGATTGTCCTTAAACTTTACCATGCGTTATCTCTAGCTCCCTCTAACCCCACCACAGCATGAATGAAAGCATTATCCTTTCAATCACAGGATCTATACATTCTCTCTTCCCCCCACCTCCTCCCTCCGCTCCCCCCCCCATCTATCTCTCTGGATATCATTTCCCACTGCAACTATAGTATTTTGAAAATATGAGAAGATCAGTAAGGTCTTGTCACATAAGATCCAATCCAGTTTCTTACTTTGGCTCCAATAACAAACCAGCAACCAAATAAATGTGCACATTCTCGTCATTTTCCTAGGTCTTTTAGGTCTTTATTTTTATCTATAAAATAAAATTCTGGTCGAAACATTCCATAAGTAAGTAATGCAGAACTTTATTTCATGTGTTGTATTTAAAGAGACCTTATTCAATATATATACTTATTCAATATATATACTTATTCAATATATATACTATTGATTTGTTAAAATTGAACTAATAACCAACACAATGGGGAGCTTGTCTGTATATCCTGCAGATTCTACACAAAGCACACCCCAACCTTTTTGTACTTAGGAACATCACTCCATACTATGCTAAAATGTCATTAAAACAGAGAAAAACATCACCAATCAAAGCATAAAATACAGAAATAAGGCACTAAAGAAGCTGAAAATTGATCTGAATAAGAAGGTGGCATGTCACCTCATTCAACCTTGGCCAGAAATGTATGTACAGTGATTGATTCAGATGCCTGACATTTGTGCATATCAAAGAATTACTGCATAAAATATGAGTATGGATTGGGGTTATAGTTTATTTGAGCAAGGAGATAGGTTCATGAAAGCAGAATCCATGGATAGTGAAGACTCACAATACTTTCCTGTGTTATATTACTTAATCCTCAGAACAATCCCACAGGATATTTTTTTCATTTTTTTTTCTTTTTATTAGGAATTTTTAATACAATCTTTACTCATTTTACATAGCTATCCCTGTTCCCACTCCTTCCCCTCCTCCCACCCCACCCAACCCCACCCCATCCACTCCTCAGAAAGGGTAAGGTTTCCGATGTGGGGGGGGGCAACAAAGTCTGACACATTACTTTGAGGCAAGACTAAGGCCCTCCCCACTATATCTAGGCTGAGCAAAGTATCCCTCGAAAAAGAATGTGCTCTTAGATGCCAGTTCGAGCACTAGGGATAAATCCTGGTCCTATAAGGCATTTCCATTCATATTCTACAAGAAGCCTAAAATGAGAATCTGAAGGTGGAATGAAATGCCCAAAGGCAGGATTGCTTAACGGTGGGGTCAGGTTTTAAACCTGGCCACTGTACCCTTAGCTCCATGAGGTTATTTTTGGTGTAGCATTCTTAGAAGGCTAAGTCTGACCCACCCCAGTCCTCAGCATTTCTGATGGTTCCTGATTCCTGCCTAATCTGGTTGTCTTTTCCAACCTGCGTTCCTCCCCTAGTTCCCACAGACACCCTTCCTACAACTGAATAAACTGACTCCTGTTTGCCTTCTGCTGCTAAATTATTAGTTCAGATGTACACATTTGCACACTCAGTGACAGCCAACTGGTCCTCTATCTAAAGCTGGCTAGTAATTTGATGATCATTCAGTATGTCTTTGGGACGTTCAGCTCACACCTAGAAAAGGTCAGGGATCTGCCCAGTGTTTGTCAGAATCCGACAAGACTTAAATCCAAGACCTAAGGACCATGAGTGATTGTTCGCATAATTCGTTTGACATCCTCCTGCTTCTTCAAAAAAAGCTGCCTTCTGTATCAGAGCAAACAACAGGAACCATAACGGGGAAGGAAGAAAGGAAAAGCAAGGCAATGCCACTAACCCAAGGTGTTTTCAAACTGTTTCAAAAGAGTTTTAGGAAGGAGACAGAGCTGTCTGTGGATCAGGGATCCTCGTGCACTAACAGACTCTAACAAGCCAGTGAATAATAACAGCACAGAACCTCCAGTCTATGAATGTATACAGTTCCTTTCATCTCTAAGTCTCAAGTCTTTTTCCAGACATTATCTCACTCTTCCCAAAGCACCAGTAGAGACCAGATGTAAGTACTATACCCATCCTATTGACATAAAAGTTAAATCCCAAAGGCATTAAGGAATTTTCTGAGAATAAGATGTATCAATAACTTTATTCTTCAACAACAACGTCAAAGCTTTGAACTAGCAACAAAACTAAGCCCTTTCAAGGGCTCAGGGTGGAAGGATACTCTGACAGCAAAGGGTTTGAATTTTAAGTATAGACACCTGAGTTGAAACCTTAACCACCACACCTAAAAATGTCCTGGTGGAGTGCATTTAAAATCCCAGTGTCAGGGAGGTGGGGACAGGTAAGTTCCAGGGGCTCACTGGACCATTAGCTTAGGCAAATTGATAAGATCCAGGTCAGTAAGAGACTATCTCCAAACATAACGCAGATGATTCCTGAGGAATAGCACCCAGGGTTATCCTCTGGCATTCATATGCACACACACCACATATACATCAACATAAAAATACACACTCACACACACACACACACACATACACACACACAGTCTTTTCAAATCCTATTCCACTTCACATAAATTATTGTCTAGGAATAAGTTGAAGAATGAAAATAGAGAATTAACACTTATTGAAGATTTACTATGTGTCAAGATCTTATGTAAAACTTTTCATTGATTCTTGGCATCTATCGTATAAATTAAGAATTGTAATTTTTATTTTACAGACATGAAAGTGGCTCTGAGTGGTGAGCATGAGAGGCAAGATATGATCATAGGTCTCTGTGACTCATAGCTGGCTTCATTTTTAAAAATGCAAAAGAGACTTGCTGTAGTATGCATGAAATGAACATGTAGCAAGAACCGACTATGTGCCAGGCTCCAGGGCTCTAAAGATGACAAAAATACTGCTTGTAGTACTTTATATTCAAAGAAAGAAGAGAATATGAATATTAATTAAGAAAATACTAGATTATATAGATTATATATTCAGTTAGCACATTCTCTGTAACAGGCACTGCAGTCTGTGCTAAACTAAACTTCTCACCCTCTTGGGGCTCACTGTGTGATGCAAACCAAGAATCACAGTTTATCCAGCAACCCAGGGAAGATTAAGAAGAGGTAGGACCTTGACTTCATCTACCGTGTCTTAAAATTTATGCAAATCTAGCCCTCGGTCTTTAACCTATTGGGGTTTATTCTAACAATACTGCACATTTCTTTGTAAATCGACAGTAAAGGTCTATTTTCATCCTCGTTTCCTGGAGACTTCAGTGTTCTCAGTGTTTATTAACAAATACAAATGACCCTTTACATACCAAAACTATGCCACTAGAGTGCACAAACTCAGTTTAGTAGTATCTGGCCCAAAGCCAATCCCATTAAGACTACTTTGATTCAATATCTTCAGTGTCTTCCAAGTATTAGTCTTCACTGTACAAGAACAGGAAAAAATGGTAGGAGGGACAAATTATTTACAACCAACAAAGTTAAAGTCATGTCTTATAATAGTCACGGGGGAGCCTGGGCATTAAACCAGGACAACTAACTATGATCCATAGATCTAAGTTCCTTTCATAGTTGTATATAAGATGCACATATAAGCTGGGTGGTGGCGGCACTCACTTTTTACCCCAGCACTTGCTTGGGAGGCAGAGGTAGGCGGATCTCTGTGAGTTTGAGGCCAGCCTTCTCTACAAGAGCTAGTTCCATGACAGGCTCCAAGACTCCAAAGCTATAGAGAAACCCTGTGTCAGGGGGGAATAAAAAGCACACACACGCGCGCGCGTGTACACACACACACACACACACACAAGATCTGGTCTGATAGAATCAAGTCAATTTAGTCTACATCTAGCAAAGCACAAAATGATCACTAGCCTCATAGCTGTGTGAGAGAGAGCACATACAGCGTGGGCTTTTCTTGGGACACGGGTGTCTGCTGCTGCTCTTCTGCAAGCCAGCCTGGGCCAGTGGTTCCTTTCTGTCCCACTCCACACCCTGGGACGCACCCTTTAGTGGTATCCACAGGAATGACCTCTGCTTGCTCCCTGGAATTTCCGGGATGGTGATCTACATTTCCCTGGTCATGACTCCTCTAGGACTTCATACCTTTAGGGTTGGATGAGACTGCCCGAGGATTTCTTCATGCCCTTGGGAAATAAAACCCTCATACTAGCACTTTTTTCTTCATTGCCACAGCTTGACAAATATCCCACAACAAATGAATCACCTCGTTTAGCCAAATCCAAGTTCTTTAGGTGCCCCATCATCCCAGAACTTTGACCTTTCTGCCTTTTGACCTTTCCACTAGCAGATTTGAGTAGCATTTATCAAGAATCTACTATACATATGTCAGGCTTATAAATGGTATTTAATCATATTTGCTGGATAGCCCTAAGAAGCAGATTATTTTTGACATTTTGAAGATGGATCCCCTAGAGCTTAAAAAAATGAGTAACCAACCCCAGTTACTAATTGGAGGGAAGATCTAGCTCCCCAAGCCAAGGCTCCAAATACTAGTTACAGTACACTGTCCCTTAACAGTGTTGAACAGATGTTTGGGTGGTTGGGGGCGAGAGAGAAATTAAGGTAGGGTGAGAAAATAGGAAAGAGGAGAAAATATATTAGAATTTTCTCCATTCCATGGGCCCACCCCGAAACTCCTAGGGAGAATCTCTGCAGAGTCTTAGGCAGCTCGCCCAGCTGCTTCTGCCAAGTGGAATTTATGAGCCACTGCAGGACACCACATGTAGTTTCAACTGAGACAAATTCCTTCTAAGCACACAGAATGTGCAGAAGGGAAGGGGAGAGAATCTTCGCTTACCACATCCCCGGATACTGCTGCCTAGGAGTGTCCTTTGCAGAGACAATGATCACAGGATAGCACACACTATCCACCACTGACAATTTTTTTTCCAGCAAATGATCATTTTCTCAGCTGTCTCTCAGACCCTTCAGTAGGTGGAAGAGCTGCAAGAGAAATAGAGTTCTGTATTCACATTTAAAAACCAAAAAGAATGTGAATAATAATACGAGTGTAATTGTAAAGGGGGTCAGTAGGGAGATGTGTGAAAAATACTATAGGGGAGAGACAAAGATGCCTTTCTTTAAAGAAATGTTTGCTTATGTCCTTCAGACAGGAGCATGGGAAACTGAATGAGATAGAACTTCAAAAGCGGACAGAGACTACAATATTCTTTGGGTCAATTTCTTAGCATACTGCTCCCACTGACTCTGGGAAGCATAAGGTGGAAAAAGGAGAATACACAGAGACGGTGATAAGTTTTGCTTTCTTTCTTTGGATGTGTGTGCAGTATACATGTGGGGGTGCACACGCAGAGTCCATAACAGAACATCTTTCTCTGCTGCTCCCAGTCTGATAATTTTGAGATGCAGGCTCTTGGTGAACGAGAAACCCTTTGATTAAGCGAGGCTAGACAGTCAGGGAGTCCTTAGATTTCATTGCTCTCTGCCTTCCAATACTGGGATTATGGGCATATACAGCCTTGCTTGACTTTTCACATGAATCTTAAAGACTCAAATTCAGGTCTTCTAGCTGGGAGAAAAAGTGCCCTTATCCACGGAGTCATCTTCCCAGCCCCACTTAATATTAATACATGCAATTTGGAGGGATTTGTTGTTATTTTTTCCAATTTTCTCCATCACCAACAAAGCAATCTCAGTTCAGCACTGGTTGGATCGCTGAGGCATCTTCAGATACCATAAAAATTTCCCACTACAAAAGTTTGGAATGGACATCAATAAACCAAACCCACTACATATTTCTAGAGGCCAAGTGAGTCCCTGCAGAGGGGAAATGCTGAGATTGACTCCTCCCTGAAATGGACCATCAGGTCCTCCAACCTCACAGTTATGGCCCTGGCAATTGTGAAGTAAAAGATGTCTCCTTCTCACCCCTAGTCTTCCTCTTCCACCACTCAGCAGGTCACTGCCCTTCTCCAGCAGCTGGCCTTCTTTACTCTGGCTCATACAGAGCCCGGTATCATCTTGCCTTCTGCCGTCAAGCCCCTTGCTTCCCCTGGAAACCTCTCCGTCCGCCATTGATTTTTCTAAAAGTGGCTAGCTCACTCTCGCTTATTCACAGTTTCTCCACCCGGGCCAGCTCTCAGACCTCCAGTTCATGTACACCAAACTCCTCACCATAAAATTGGTTTTGGCTACCCCACTTTCCCACTCACGTTTACTTTCCTTGCCTGCAACCTCCTGACAGCCTCAGTCTCCAGCAGTGCACGGTCCAGGCGCTATCCATGCTTCTCCTACTAAGCCGTTTGCGCAAGTCTCTTGCTTGCTTTAATTGACTCATGCGTTTGTGTTCCAGGTTATTTTCTATGCCCATGAACACTAAGAGGTCCTTGCAAAACTCTAAAGATCATGATTAAGGATGTTGTACCATCCATTTACCTAACATCCAGTGCAATACTTAACAGATTAGCAGGCATTCAAAGATATGCATTTAATGAAGAAATGAGTGACCATAGGAGAATGAGCAGATGCTGGAGGAGCCAGGAACTGTGAAGCCTCAGGGTGCCTGAGAGCAATTTCACTTTCCCTCCTCAGTACACCACAGTGCATCAGTCCTCCCAAAACACACACACACACACACACACACACACACACACACACACACACACACTGTTGTCCTTTTCTCTCCTAAGGTACTTGGTATCAGCCTCTCTTTTCAGGTAGTCTTTATCATATTTCTCAATCCACAGGATCTAATAGCTATGCAATACAACATCAACCAACAACTCAATTTGAGTGACAAATCTGACCACCTAGTCACCTAGTTTTCTTCTACCTTCTTATCTTTTTTTATAGCTTTACTTGACTCCCCTGCTTAAATTCTACTTTCAGAACATCACTCCTGTGCCTCCAAAGTCACAGCACACACACACACACACAAACACACACACACACACACACACACACACGACACAGAATACTTGGACAAAGATAATAAATAAAAAACCATTGTCTGCGGTGCAGAATGGATGACGTGCTTGGTGTAGTTGAAATATATTCATTTAACCTGTTCACAACTTAGAAAGGCAAGAAAGTGAGGAACAACCAGATTAAGCACCTGCACTGAAGCTGGGCAAACCGGTGAAAGACAAAGCCAGTGCTTGAACTTGGCTGTTGTTCAT
Source organism: Myodes glareolus (assembly GCF_982192425.1). NCBI lineage: Eukaryota > Metazoa > Chordata > Mammalia > Rodentia > Cricetidae > Myodes > Myodes glareolus. The sequence continues at coordinate 24,634,440 of NC_142044.1, forward strand.
TCATCTATCCCTTCGCTTATTCATTGAGCAAATATTTGCCCTATGAAGTCTTACTTCCAGACTGTAGCACTTTGGGGGAGAATCATTCATTTGGCCGACATAATCAATTCTGTCACTTAGACAAAGTGAAGGCAGACAAAGGCGGGGACCAGAGGGATTGCAGAATAATTGACACCTAATCAAGGGAAGGAGAGGGGCAGGGAGCTAGCTTTTAGTTTCTGGTGAGATCTCAGAGAGGAAGCCCACTGTTCCAATGGAGCGTCCCTCCTCCAGGGCTCTGGATTGAATGAATTCCCTGAATGGAGGGGATGGGTGTTGAGACTTGTTTTATTGGTATTTACAAAGGTTGGTTTTAAAGGATCAGCGATTTGCAGATTCCATTTGGTTGTGTCATACCCACGTTTCATTCATCACATCCAAAGTGTGTGTGTGGGGGGGGGGGTGCTACAGCCATGCATCAGTGAGTAAAGATTTGCAGCAGGGATGAACCATCCCCTGAAATTGGTGGCTGCTGGGATTCTAGTTAATTGTTCTTCCACTACTAAGGTGGCAGCAGTCCCTTGGACAGGGATTTATCTGCCTTTTGCATCTTGCACCAGTTAGGTGTTTCTATCTATTAATCCTTATGGGCTGTGTTCAGATGGGGCTGGTGCTTAATAAAGGCCATACGCATTTCAGTTACCTATGGGCCTATACACCTTCCTCAGTGTACTCTGCACAGACGCTGCCTTAGTCATTTTTGCCTTATTCAGTACCAAGCCTGGCAGTTGGATGGATGCTAAATCAGATTCTGAGTCTATTAGTCTGTTGCTGTGAAAAGAAAAAAAAAATACCATGACCAAGGGCAACTTCAGGAAGCATTTCTTTCAGCTTGCAGTTCTAGAGAGCAAGATCCAGAATAGTGAGGAAGGCATGACAGTAGGCTGCAGGAGCAGGGAGCTGGCAGATCACATGTCAACAGCACTCGGGAAGCAGAGAGAATGAATCAGAAGTAGGACACAATGCTAAACTCTCAAAGTCTGCCTCCCTCCTACCCTCCAGTGATATGCTTCTTCCACAGGCCTCCATGTCCTAAAAGTTCCAAAGTTCCTCAGTCTCTCCCAAGCAGTGCTACCAACTGGGAACCATGTGCTCAAATACATAATTCTCTGAGAAACACTTTTTGTCCAAATTAGTACAGAAAAAAAAACAAGCAAAAAGGGGTGATCAAAAGATGTCTATTTTGTTCCACATGTCTAGTATTAGGGTTTTTGTTACGTGGACTTTAGCTCTTGGAAAGAATGCTGTTTGTCCAAATGAGAAAGATTTATTAAAACTATATTACGCATATTTATACAAGTAGTTTCATATATTATATATGGTGTTTTGTCTCCTCCACTGATGTGGGATTTCCCTCTGTATGCTGTGAGTACCATTGATTAATAAAGAAACTGCTTTGGGCCCGTTGCAGTGCAGAATAGGGCTAGGTGGAAATTCCAAGCAGATAGAGGAGGATGAGAGGAGGAGGAGTCAGGGAGAAGCCAGGTACCTGCCCTAGGAGGCCCTAGGAGACAGACACCAGATGCCAGATGGAACCTTACCAGTAGTCCACAACCACATGGTGATACACACATTAATAGAAACGGGTTAGTTTAAGATATAAGAGCTAGCCAATAAGAAGTGTGAGCTAATAGACCAAGTAGTGTCATAATAATATAGTTTCTGTGTGATTAATTTGGGTCTGGGCAGCCAGGAAATGAATGAGCGACCTCTGCCTATACTCCTCCTTTTTAAAATAAATAATACTATTATTTCTTGTGACTTTCCCCAAGTGTCTTTGTTCTTCTTTTACCCATCTTCCTCCTTCTTCTGTATTTACCCCCCCTTTCTCTTTTCCCAAGGGCTCCCTCTCTCTTTTCCCATTTCCCCTATCAGATCACTTGTATCAGTAGAGGAGATGGAGAGATCTGGGCTTTAAGACTGAAGAGATAGCTGGGCAGTTAAGAGACCTGCTCTCCTAGAGGTTCCTAGTGAGTTTCCCAGCACCCATATTAGGCATCTCAGCATCACTTGTAACTACAGCCCTAGGGAATCTGACAACTTCCTCTGACTTCAGAAGACACATACATACACACATACTTATACACACACACACACACACACACACACACCACACAGTCATACATACACATAAAATAAAATCAGAGACAGAGGTAGAGGCAGAGACATATGTCCTGGTTTCCATTCTAATTGAGACAGTTTATTGCACTCAGTGCTGGCACATCTTACACACTGAGACTCTCTCGGAGCATCAATTTTCTGTTCTTGAGAAATGAAAATAATATTGCCTACTTGTTAATAGTGTGGTAAGAATTTAATTATTAATTTAAGGATTAAATATATTTGCAAGCTACAGAGTTTGAAATTGTTTCGCTGGTACAATAGGAAAGAAATGCTTTCAAGATTTAAAAGAGCTGTGACGGGCCTTATGTGCGCCATGTACATGCTACAACACTTCTGTTAATCAGTAAGTTTATCAATCAGATGGTTTGATGTGTATTTATTTGTATGTATACATGTGTGTATTTGTCACATGTGGGAGTACTTGCAGAGGCCCAAAGAGGGCACTGGTGTTACTAGTCCCCTGGAGCTGGAGTTACAGATAGTTGTGAGCCACTGATGTGGGATCTGGGGACCAAACTCTGGTCCCCTGGAAGAACAGGGAGTGTTATTGGACTCTGAGCCATCTCTCCAGCTCCAGGTTTGGCATTTAAATCTATAGAAGAGAAAAACCTAAGCTGCCCTTGTCAGTAGCTACAGTGATGGTGTCATGGCGGAGTTCCGTTCTTCCACCACCATTTTTGAGCACCCCACGTGTGTTGTGCACTCTAAGATAAAATCATCGACAATGAGCAGGTGAGATTAGAATTGTCTCCAAAGATGTTATCTCACAGCCTGCTTTGCTTCCCTGAGCCTCAGTTTCTCCATCTGTCAAGTATTCCATTACGACCTTTGGCATTTAATAAGTCTCTAATACCAAAGTTGAGGTGGTCACTCTGATTCCCCACTTCTGGGCAATTCTTTTCAAGAGAAAAAAAAAGTCTGCTGGTTAAGCTAGCCAAATAATAATACCTGAAGGTCATCCCCAAATATTTTTGTGCCCTGGGAATCCCAAATTGATGTCATCCCCCAAAAACTGATTCTTCGACCATTCACACATGATTTTGTACCATGCTCACCTGCTTTATCCTCGATACAGTCCTCCAAGGGGGTATTGCCGGATTCATTTTACCAGGGAGATCATCTACTCTTAAAGGGATTAGACCATTTAAAGCACTAAAAGGAATGAGCTTGCCAAAGGCATAAAATCAGGTTTTCTGTTTGCACCATTTCCCCTCCCCTTGCAAGTACGTTCACGATAGTGATTGGGAAAGGCAGGTTCGGGGAAGCAGAATTTAACCAAAGAAGCTGGAAGCTGGTAGGTCATTCCAAGAGCCCACAGCTCCTCCTTCAGCCCTGAGAACCTCAGAATGGGTTAAGTCCTCCTGGCTCGGTCCCAACAGACATTAAATTCACCTGTGCTTGCTCTGGAATAAATCAGTGTCCCTTTCTGCTCTGCTGTTGTCTGGAAATAATGCAAATGCAACGGCCTGCATGGGCTTTGTGCTTCCCTAGAAGGATGCACATAATAAATTGTCCCTTAATACTGTTAAAGAGACATTTTCCTCTTACTCAGGAGCTTCTGAGGTTGGATGCGGCCACTCACCCAGTGAGGAGGACATGTGTCTTGTCACCGGGTCCACTTATTCATGTGGCCTCTCATTGCTCCTTGGCTCCTCACGTTTCTAAGTTCAAGGATACATCACCAGCCTCCTTGTTGAGGTGCAGGACTCGCTGGTAATCTAGGTGGGCTACCTTGTTTGTGCTTTGAATTTGCTTCCTGTGTTTTATATGTTTATATATTCGGGTGCTCGGAAGCTGAGGGAAAATTGGTGCTCTCAGTCCATGCCATTCATCATTTGGAAGAATGCCAAGGTGTTTCCACAGAGGACAGAAGGCACTGGTCTCCCCTGCAGGAAGCCACTGCTGCTCCTTAATTGTTTGCTGGAGGAAGAATCAAGGGTAAAATTTAAAGTAAATGGCTGGCCATCTTGCGCTAATTCATCAAAGCGTGTTTCGAGTCAGTAGTCAGGGCATGCTTCAGCCCCTGGCACCGCCACCTTCCACGAGAGTGGAAATGTTAGCAGACCTCCAAGCCGACGAAATCCGTGGGAGGCATTCAGCAGTGCTTGAAAAGCAAAGGAAGAAGAGGCGGTGATTTCTATGCATACTCGTGCTCCGTTTGCCACATGGGAAACACCAGTTGTCTGTGACCTAGTTATCAGAGAGAGGAAGCAGGAAAGAAAATCCACAAAGCTGTTTGCTGTGTAGGAATCCCATTCTCCAAGGCACCCTGCGTGTCGAGAAAATAATTAGCATCACCTAGTTTGATTCTTGTCCTTTTTGCATAGACTTTTTTGTAGTAATAAAAAAATTAATCTCTATAAGGGGGATCAAAATGAAGGACAAGGATCGGGTTAGGAATCGACCACGTGAAACCCAGGTTTGTGAAAATCTGGACGGGGAACCTAGGGTGATTTTAGGAAATCTGCCAGGACCACCTCCAGTGTACACACACTCTCCCTCCTTGGCCTCTCTCTGCATTACATGTGATTGACTCTGAAATGCTCTGTGCTCTTCTATCAACACTATGAAGATCTTTATTTTTGTTTTTCAGTGTGCAGGCATTCACCTATCCTGCAAATGTTTGCTGAATCCTACCCTGTAGCTGGCACTGTTCAAGATGCCAACGATATATCAGCGAACAGGGCAGAAAACACCCATGCCCTTGTGGAATGTACCTCTTCGTAGGGAGCTAGACGGTAAACAAGGTGAATAAGGAAAAGGTACTGTTGGAGGGCAGTTGGAGGGCAAGGGAGATGAACTGAAATGTCGGAAAGGCAGCCGAAATATCAAACATGATGACTGCAAAATCCTATTGAGATGCGTATTTTTTTAGTAAAGACCAGAACCATGTCAGAGAACAGCCCTGCGACGGCTGGGGCAAGGCAAAACACTCTGGGGACAAGAACAAGCTGGTCTGCAGGTTGCCTTGGGGTGGCCGAAGAACGGTGAGGTGCAGCAAAGAGGAGTCAAGGGGCCCAGTTGAAGCCAGAGAGCTGGAGAGACATATCGCAATGAGCCTTGGGAATTATATTAAGGAGCTGTTTTTACAGTGATTAGATGAGGTGGCAAAACCCATCTCAAGCTGATTGACTGCATCACCTTCCAACACCAGAAGTCCTTCCTGGTTGCAAAGTCAAAATCTCCTAGTTACACAAAGAAGGAATCTAAGCAGTAGTGGCCTGTGCCCGGTCTGTTTCCAGAACCGTCCTAAATTCCCAGGCTTCCCAAATACCAGTCTGGCTAATTAATTAGCTTCTTCAAACTACTTGAACAGTGGCATGTGTGGGAAGACAGGTGAAGTCGCCAGTGCCTTCCTACGTTTGGGTCTTACCTACGTTCGTTCTAAGTAACTGAGTTGACTGACGTGATCAGATCTTTAGAATCAGTGAAGATTGTAATCTCTTGAGAAACTCTGAAAGCTGTAAAATCTCCAAATTAGAAAGCATTTTCTCTCCTAATCCCTTATCCAGAGAGTCCCTTGATCTGACAGGACCCAGTAGAGTTAACAGGAGTGGCTGTGAGAATGCCAGTCATGTTACTAATAATAGATGCCATATGAAGTTGAACATATTTTTGAATAAATTAGAGTGAATTACATATTAACCCAAAATATCATTATTCACAATCCCTAGAATTCCGGCATGCATTTTTTTTGAAACAGGGCTTGACTCTGTAGCCCTGGTTGACCCAAAATTCATTATGCAGACTAGACAAGCCTTGAACTTGTAGCCACCTTCACGCCTTTGCATTCCAGGGTTGAGATTACAGGTGGATGCTTCCACAGCTGATCGAGTATGCCTTTTTCATCGGAAAAGAAGGGTGACAAAGGGTGAGAATGGCAGAACCAAACAAAATCTAGACATGCCCCACTTAAATTTTTCTTTTGTGACCCTTGGTGGCATACAGGATGAAAACCACTTCCATAGGGAACGAGACTAGAGTGGAAGAACACTTGTCTGGGAAATCGCTGTCATTTCTTCTCCATTTGCCTCCTGCAAGGATAGAAGTGATCTAGACTCCTTTTCCTCAGTCCACAGAGCGGTGAACTCATGGCAAATGCCAGACAAAGGTCTTTTTCTGAGGACAATTTCAGAATGAGTTATTGTGCTGTTCTCATAATTAAATGCAAGGAAGTTACCATCTGTAGATCAGACATGGCTCTTCACACGAGAGAGGAAATTACTAAATATATATTTACATAGTTCTCATGAATATGCATCTTGTAAATGCACAAATATGTACAATTACTTGATAGACTGTTTTGGTTCCTATCTTCCGAATATTTAATACAACTGTAAATGTTTAATTCATATTTATGGGGGATGATTGAACAGTTTCAGAATTATCCCAAGTCTTGCTGGAAGCAAGATGGAGTGTTGCTAGTATATCTGTGCACCACGAGTTGGCTCATGGAATCCACACTAACTGATTTAACAATGATTTTCTTACAAATCCTATTGAATAAAGCAGTGGCAGAAGCCGACTTATGTTCTGTAGCAGACATACTAGATTCCAGTCCTATGGTGGCCTGTAGAGCCCCAATCTGGACTCCCCATTGTCCTAATGTACCTCTTTCTGCTACACCCTTCATCACTGAACCTCAATTCATGAACAATTCACACTCAACCGTTGGTCCCTACTCCCTATTCCCAGAACACTCTTTAGATTATCAGCAATATTTTGTTACTACATCACTTGTCTATGAGGCCTGTCTCAATGTCCCACTACAAATTTCTGTGGCCTCATTGTTAGGCTCCTGGCGCTTGTGATATGCCCTGGCCTCTTTGTGCTTTTACCATTCACATACAATGTCACAAATGTATGTTTATGATCTGTTCTCTGTCTGCATGCTTACTCAGAGCAGCACTCCAAATCCTAGAACAGACCTGGAAGTTAGCAGACAGCAGGCAGAAAGGAAAGGAGAGAACTCAAGTTCAAACTCTGCACTGGTCAGTATAGCAGAAGAATGCTGCAAGCCTCGGTGATGCTTAACTGGCCAGATCTCCAGCGCTGTGCCCATTTTCTCTAGGAATTAGCTCTTAGGTGCAGCTCTGATGTGGAAGGCTTTGATACCGTGTCGCATACATGTAAACTGTTAGTGTTGAAATTTCCTCCTGAGAATAATCTGAAAATCAAACAAGTGAAATATATGAAAAGTATGCATTAGAGTGGGGGAGAAAAAATCCACGGTTTTGTATGAATCCAGGCTTATTTGTAGGTGATGCTTACCTAGAAATCATTCCCATGAGCCAAAAGGGAAGAGAGTCTACAAAGTATGGGCCATCATTTTAGTATCAAGATAAAGGACTTACAAAGGGAATGATTCAAGAATGCATAGTTCCATAAAAATAAAGAAAACTAAATCTTGGGGTAAAGTATTTCATGGACACCCAATATCAAATGACAACAAAACAAAACAAACAAACAAACAAAAGCTCATGCAACTTCCAAAAAGTGCAGATGAAGGCACCAAGGCACTAGAGGCTAAAACGTGTATTTTGAGCAACTTGGAAAAGAATAAATCGAATTTGTGACTGAGAATTAATCTAGTGAAATTAACCTATTAACCTACCTCCAAATCAAAGATCACTGCAATACAGGTGGGAAACAATAGCAGTGGGACGAGAAGACAATGAGAGAACAGCTGTAATCCAAAAGACAAAGGGATGAGGGGGAAGGGAAGGAGGAAGAGAGGAGGAAGAGGAAGAAAAAGTGAGAGAATGAGAGACCCATTCTAATTCTCCTATCCACAGATGTCACCAACATTCTGGCGAGGAAAATTGCTGGTAATTACCAGAACCACATTCTTGTTATAAGTGAACAGTATTTCTGGCTTGCCATACATATGGGGATGCTTAAGGGAATGCTTAGTGAACTGTAAATAGCGTGGGTTCAGTTCTGCTCAACTAATCCTATAGACAGTAATTACACAGTCTCAAGTCTATGCAAACCCTTCAATTATCAGGAAGACTCTCTGAACCATGGGGAGCCAACCGACAGTAGTTATCAAAACCCTGTTGCCCCCACTGGTGTGGGGAAAGAAGTAGAGAACTTCTAAATCCTCAGCATTGTGATAAACCGGCTAAAGGAAAGCAGCACACAGCTAGGAAGTTGTTTGAAATGATGTCTCTGTGGCTATGAAAATGTCCATAACCTTTATCTGTTCTTCTCCATGCACCCAGAAATATAATTTCTGGAGAGTTTTGTCATGGATCTAACATAGGGACCCTGGAAACAGCTTTGTTGGCTCGAAGGCATTTGGAACCAGATTGTTTTTAAATGGTGCAAATGGAAAAAAACAACATCAATATTCAACTATTTTGAATATGGAGAGATCTTTTCACTTTATTAAATTGGGTGTACAGAGGCATAATACAGAGTTTCACACATGTGTTAAATAGTTGTATAGCTACCATCATCAAGATAAGCACATCACCTGAAGTAGTAAATACACCATCCCATTCCCAAAAATGCACTCTTCTTTCCCTATGTTTTGGCCTTTACCAGATGATCCTAAAGCACTGACAGATAGCACCTAACTTTGTGTGTGTGTGCGTGTGTGCATGTGTGTGTGCGTGTGTGTGTGTGTGTTTCACTCAGCATGATGCTTGTGAGAGATGTTGTTGAATATTTTATTCAGTCATTACCCATATATATATATATATATATTCTATTAGTCACATTGCTCTGGTGTGTTCTGTTGCTGTGCTAAGCACTATGACTTAAAGCCATTTGAAAGGGAAGGGAGTCTTTCAGCTTGCAGGTGGTACTCCATCATCTCCTTCCTCGTGTCCCTCACAGAGGGAGGCTAAGACAGGAACTCAAGGAAGGGACCTGGAGGCAGGAACTCAGGGACCGCTCCACAGAGAAGAGTACTTCTCAACTCACTTCTGGGCGAATAATCAAATATCCTATCCAAGCCAGGCCCACTTGTTCAGGGCTGGCATTGCCCACAGTGAGTTGTACACTCATCCATCAGTTAACAACCAGGAAAGTGTTCCCACAGGGATGTCCACAGACCAGTCTGATGGAGGAGTAACAGAAGAGGAGGAAGAACAGGAGAGGAGGAGGGGGGGGAGAAAAAGAAGAAATAGTGACCGTGTAGCAATGTGCAAGTTCATTCCTGTTTCTTTAGTGGAGCTTATTTTTAAATCACCAAGTATTTGAATATAAAAATGTAGTAACCCTAAAGTAATAAATACCACCAACATTTCCTGCCTAAGATATGAAGTATTTTTTCATAGTAATCACTTTGTAGAATGTGGTTTTATCTTGGCAATGCATTTTTCCTTCTCAATGCTTTTATTAGCACATAATAATTAAACTTAATAATGGGTTACATTGTGACACTTTTGTATGTGAACATTATGTATTTCTGTCATATTTACCCCGTTATGCTCTCTGCCCTCTTCCCTCTCCTACTGATTGCTTTTCTCTTTCCATATAGGCTTCTTTCTACTTCCCTGTCTTTTTTTTTCAATGACCCAATATGTTTCATTAGAGTTGCTTATAGGATCATGGATAAGGGTTTGTTTACAGAATTATTGACAACTTACCAGTGGCTACACCACTGTAGAAAATGTCTTTCCCTCCACCATCAACTATGAACTGTGTAAATCTTCATGAAGAGGTGGGGTCTCCTAAACACCTTCCTGTTCCACGACAAGATGCCGATGAGCTAAAAAAAATTGTTCAGAGTCTGTGCAGTTGATCTGAGGTGTTGTGAGTTTAAAAGAATAATAGGCAGCCATGTCATGCCCAATAGCTACCACCCCATACCATTCCCCTCCCCCATTCCAGCTTCTTCCAGCTCTCCTATCTTTTCACCCCTTATTTCTTTTGTAATAGGCCCTGAACTTTGGAGAAGGTGAAGTTCACATTGCATTTAGGACTGAGCATTCAGCTGTCACATTTTCTCATCCTTTAACCAGTCGAGTCTCTGAAGTTGTTGCTATGCAGTATAAAAGGAAACTTGTCCAGCCAAAGCTGACAGCAGCACTATTCTATGGACATAAAGATAATGACTTAGAAGACAATTTTATAGGCACAGCGTGTTCACTTAATAAAAGAACAGTAGCTACTACTAAAGTCATGACCTTCCTAGCTGTATCCAAATGTGAATTCCATCCTCTGGAACAGGTCTCAGATAAAATCCAATCAAAAGGTGCTTAGGTACCCCCATAACAGGCTTGCCAATATTGCACCAATTAGTGCCTCTTACCTGGCCAGTCAGTACTGCTACGCACAGTGTTCACAGCTAAGTAGCACTGTAGACAATTCTCCCCCATCAGCTTGCACCATGCAATCTACCAAGAGCAGAGCTTGCCAACAAGGAGGAAAATTACAGATATACCATATTTTCCTTATCCTTCTATCAACAGATATTGAGGTTCACTTAATAATTTGTCCCTTGTGAATCATGTCACAATAAATATTGATGTAAAGGCATTTTTCGTTATGGATTCAGATTCACTTTGGCATTTTGCATTTTTTAAATTTTAAGATAACTATAGCTGTAAATCTTGTGAGGATTTATTATCTGAGTAGTATATTTAAAGAAGGTATTCTGTATCCTGCATCATGTTTCACCAGACAGTATTTTAACCAGGCAAGTACCAAAATTACTGTTGACAGAGGTACAATGTGTGATCGATCCTGTGCCACTTTGTCACATATGTGGACTCATATCGGAACATGTGTAAGCTACCACAAACAGCCCCCTGCTAATCCCTTCAGGATTACTCCATCCCCTTACTGCCTTTTACAAATAGTAATGCTTTAAATACATTTTCTTTGACACACTTTAGTAAGCAAATCGGGCTGTGTGGTGATTCCAGTGAGAAATGTCCTCCACAGGCCCATGTATTTGAACACTTGGTTCCCAGTTGGTGGCACTCTTTGGGGAAGATTAGGATGTGGAGTCATTCTGGAGGAAGGATGTCACTGGAGGCAGTAAGCTTTGAGATTATAAAGACATGCTCTATTTCAGCTTTCTCTCGACCTCAAGCTTGTGGTTGAGGTGCAATCTCTCAGTGTCCCGCTTCTATCACCATTAGGGGCTTCTAGCTGCCATGTCTCCTTCATCATGGTGGACTCTTATCCTTCTGGAACCAGAAGACAAACTCTTCTACAAAACTGTGTTGGATCATGATGTTTCATCACAACCACAGAAAAGCAGTTAATACAGACAGTGTTGCAATTCTTGTTAAAATCATCAAACACAACACAGAAAGTTCAAAAAGAGAAGAAAAGTGTACAAATGTGCGGGGGGCCATCCTGTCCCGCAGGAATGAACGCCACCAAAAACGAGAATTCCTTCTCTGGTCACATCTTTATTTGGAGCATTTCCTTGAGGAAAATTGGGGGAAGGGAAGATAGAGCAGGGACGAGAGAAAGCTTAGAGAGAGAGCGTTGGGCCCCGAGGCAGCTGCTTTTAAACGGCGGAGCAGCCTGAACGCTGTCCCGATTGGTCAATGCCACTCTGCTGGTCTGAGCATGTGCAGGCAAGGGTGCAGGCAGGGTTGCTCAGCCCCACGTGGCTACCTCCAAACTGCAGGACCACCTGTGCCTCCAGGTGGCTCCCAACATCTCCCCCTAATTATTGTCTTTAAGAGCAATAAGGCAAAACTATTTTCCAATCTGGTCCCCACCTAGACGCAGCATGCCAAGGATATCTCTGCTCCCACCCATCTCCAAGGAGGGAGAAAGGCAGAATAGAGTCAGTCAGAAAATTGTTAAGAGATAAGAGGTTGCACAGGGTGTTGCTCAAGTCGATGGTGTGAAACAGCTGCTCTTGGCACCGCCCAGAAGGTCATCTCTGCTGTCTCCACACGAATCTTCCACAGCAGGACATTCAGCATCCATTGGGTCATCTTCTTTATCTCTCTGGTCGGTCTCGCTGGCATCCAGATGTATGTCAGCATTCCTAGAAAAACATAAACAAAACTCTCCTCCCAAATTAACATTTAAGAGTATTAAAAACTCTCAGTGTAAAAATTCAGCACAATCAGTACTGGAAGTAGGCTGGTTTTGAACTTAGAGACTTGTAGGTCTCCGTTTCAAAAAGCAAATCTTGTTTGCCTGTACCAGCAAAATTTTGAATTAAAAATTAAGTGTAAAAAGAATGCAAGAGAAATCCTTTCTCTGGGGGAAGCTGTCACTGGTAGTGTAGTCCCCCTCTATTGTTTAAAAACCAAAGCAGTTGTCACTGGGAATTGAACTCAGGACCTTTGGAAGAGCAGGCAATGCTCTTAACCGCTGAGCCATCTCTCCAGCTCCCCTATTCAGATGGAAAAACCTCTAGGTAGCATTTTTTATTTCACCCGTTGCCAGGGGCAATAGGTAATGATAACCAGGTTGACGCGCCTTTATTATGATAATTAGGACCAGTTCTTTGAGGGAGAATGGACGTCGATCATCTGGCTACTTCCTGCTGACAAAGGGGCGATGTTTGGGGGATAAATGTTTTCATCTGACTAATCTTTTGGCGACAAATGTTTTTATCTGACTGAATTTTTGGCGACCTTGGCTGAGGGCGGCAGCAGCGGACAGCGGCAGCTGCCATAGCTCCGCCTCTGAAGCCCCTTATGGCGCGCTCCGCATGGCCCCGCCCCGGGCCGTGCGCGGGCTCGCCGTTTCACCTCAGGCAATGAACTCGCACCGCCGGCTGTGAGCCTTTTCCAAGCTCCGGCGAGGGGGGGGCATCCGCCCACCCGTGGAGGGCCCGGTCTGCCCGCGCGCGGAGCCCCGTTCTCTGGGAACTCATCTCCGCCCGCCCATGATGCTATGGAAACACAGTTTTTCCGCAGAGCCGATTCAGCTCCTCTCTGCCTTCTATGGCGCCGCTGCTCACCACACAGCTTCCGCCTCAGTCAGGCGAGTCCGCTCAGGTGCTGAAAAAGTCCTCCAAAAACCATAGCCCCGCCAGAAGGCCGGGACATATAGCCTCTGATGACACACGGACTTTAGCCTGCCCGCGACCTGGCTATTCGCAGGCCTCCAGCAAACTCCCCGCCAGCAACTGGTTGCGTCTCCCTCCTGAGTAGCTGGGATCACAGGTGTGCACCACCGTGCCTGGCCCACTTCCGTGTTTCTAATCAGGCATTACCGCTCAAAGGCGGGCCGGCTGCCGCCAGCACTCTCAGCACGATCAAGCAGCTTGTCTTTCTCAGTCAAAAATTAAAGTTTTTTGTACGTGAGAGCCAGAGACTGAGCTCTCTTAACAAAATTAGGCGAAAATCACCTCCAAAAGCTCTGTGGCTCTTTAAGAACAGGGAAGGCAGTGATCAAGCTCGCCTCCCTACGAGACTGTTGCCTCCAGTCTCTAACAGCGAGTACGCAGGTGGACGGAGAGGGAGCGGAAGCCGCGGTCTCCCGTACCCCATCGTCCTCAAAGTCCCGCCTTAGTTACCTCGCCTTTTTTGCTGCTGTTTACATTCCTCCTGCACTGAACTTAAGGGATTTTTCTTCCCCGTTGCTTTCTGTACCTTCTTTCAGATACCTTAACTTTGATTTTTTTTGTATTTTCTTTTCTATTTTAGGCCTATCCTTTGAAATTCCTTTTTACATTTCTTTTCCTCCCCTTTCTGGGGATTTCAACCGACGTCACTCACCGCTCCATGTTCTCAGAGTTCTGAAATTCAAGGCTCTCTGTGCTGGTGTCTGATCTTGGCTTTTTCTCCCGGGCTTTCTCAGGGTCCCCCGGCGTAGTTGTCAGGGTCCCTCAGCGTCCGGGGTTTCGAGCACCAGTTGCGGGGGGCCATCCTGTCCCGCAGGAATGAACGCCACCAAAAACGAGAATTCCTTCTCTGGTCACATCTTTATTTGGAGCATTTCCTTGAGGAAAATTGGGGGAAGGGAAGATAGAGCAGGGACGAGAGAAAGCTTAGAGAGAGAGCGTTGGTCCCCGAGGCAGCTGCTTTTAAACGGCGGAGCAGCCTGAACGCTGTCCCGATTGGTCAATGCCACTCTGCTGGTCTGAGCATGTGCAGGCAAGGGTGCAGGCAGGGTTGCTCAGCCCCACGTGGCTACCTCCAAACTGCAGGACCACCTGTGCCTCCAGGTGGCTCCCAACACAAATGTACACATAATTTTAGTCTTGTTCTAGTCTACTTTTCTTCCCTTGTACCTAATAATCATTCTTTTGACATTTATTTCCTATTTAAAGAACTATATTTCTTTTCTTCATATTCTTGTTTAGTTTCTCTTCCTCTGAAAGTATCTTTATTTCATCTTCATTCAAGGAGGATATTTTTTCTGTATAGAACTCTCAGGTATCGGTTCCAATCTTCTTTAAATTGGTAAAAATTACTATCACTGACAGCCTACATGGTGGTTTCTGATGAGAAATATGCTATTATTTGTGTCATTTTCCTGTCTTACTGGCTTAGTTTTCAGAAGTTTGATTATTGTGTATTTCAGCCATACAGGTCTTGAAACAATGAGCTATAGATTGATCAGAGCTCATCATAGTTAAGGTTTCTGAGCATAGGGAATCTACGGGTTCATGTCTGATAAAACTGCCAAAAAATTAGTGATGATTTCTTCAAATAATTTTTAGTGCCACCTGCATTTTTCTCTCCTGGGACTTTCATGACATCAGTGTTGGATCTTTGTATGACTCATACCAGTCACTGATACTCTGGGTTTTTAACTATCATGCATGACATTAGGCTTCCTTATGAATTTTTGAGAAAATTTTGGTTTTATTGCTTCTCTTTCCCACCTCCTTAACCCATCCTCTTGATCCTCTTACTGTTCTCCCACCCCCATAACCTCTTCTCCACTTTTATATCTTGTGTGTGCACTACTCTCCCCATCCTTCCTCTGCTCCTCCTTTTACAGCACCCTTGCCATTCGCCTAGCCTATTACCACACGCTCATTCTGTGGTCTGTGTTCTCTACCAATGCTTTCCTTCAGTGCAATCTTTTTTCCTCTTTCTCTTCAAACTGAGACGTTTCCATTGCTGAAACTTAGGTTTCAGTGAATTTTACGCTGTTGTTGAGAATATCCAACGAGTTACTTGTTTCAATTTATTAGTTTAATTTCTACATAGCTTTTCTGTACATTTTTTTCCAAAGAGTTTTCATTTTGTTGCTTCCTTTTTATCATGTATTTTTAATTGATCATGGAAATACTTTTAAATGAGAGCTTTAAAATTATTGCCAGACAGTACTTACGTCCCTGTCGTGGATGTGTCTGTGTCCGTTGATTGTATTTTCCTACTCAACATTTTCCTGATTCTTCATAGAATGAGTGACTTCTTTGTTGAAAACTTTGAGCATCTGGGATTGTGAGATTAAATCTTCCATGTTAGCACCTTTCCTTCCTTAGCAAACAGGACAGAACAGAAGAGCACCACCCCATAACAACTTAACAGAGGTGGAAGTCAGACACCTTCCCTGGTCTCTATCTCTACCCAGAAAGAGAGAGCCACATTACTCTGGGATGGGTGAATGTTTTACCTCCACCCAGATCCTCCACTGATTCCCCCTTGGTTGGCAGTGAAAAGTGAGATGGGAGGCAATGGGCAATGTGAAAAGTTGGTTTAATTGCTGAAAGGGAAGGTGAAAGCTCCTATGTGCTGTCTTCTCTAATATAATCTAAGCAAGGGAGTTGTGACTTCTTCTATACACTGACAAAAGTGGGCAACCAGGTCCCCCATGGCACTGAATGATAAGATGGGGCGGGGCTACGGTTTTGTCTGCAGCACTTGACAAATGAGAGTTGAAAGTTTCCTTTCTTGCCAAGTTGCCCTTGTCTGAGCTTCTGACTGGAGAGAGAATCTTCTCTTGAGATTTGCTGTCTCTTTCCTACGTGACGTGTCATTTGTAAGGTTGCTAGCTGCTTCCCTGTAGTCTGTGATTTATGAGAACAACAATAACAAAAGAAGGAAAGACACCTCAGACCTTGAGGGCAGGAAATCCACTAACTGACTCCAGTCTCACACCAATCTTAATTCTTTCCTCCACTTCTCCAGCTTTCTTCCTCGCTGTAGATCTAATTTTCAAAGCTTTTTGGATACTGATGTGAAGGACTATGGACAACTATTCTGTCTATTTTTGAAGGTGTTTAAGTTCCCATGATGCAACACAGGAGAAAAATGTCATGGTGTTGAATTAGGAAAGATTAAATTTTCTGCCGACTGTGGATACTACACATATCTTCACTCATCACGAGTGTGCAAGAAAAAAGACTGAAATATTCAACATGCAGTAGATATTGAGTTAATAAAACATAATAATGAATAAAACACTATTTCTCTGTTTTCCAGTGCTTTGTAGGGTGGTAATAGTGCAATAAATGTACAAAATAGAAGAAAACAGAAATGATTTAGTCAATTAGACAAGTAAGGACCTTAGTGGGGGATGGGTGTTATACAGAGTCTTTGGTTGGCACATGCTCACAAAACTGAGTCTCTGACAGTCAGAATAGTACTGCTTTGCTAATGTTGAGGAAATCAGATATTTGAATAAAGATAGAAGTGTGATCATGAGAAACCTTACATGCAAGAAGGGTTGTTTGCTGTTTAGGGAAAAGATAACAATAAATTGAAATTGACATCCACGATTATCTCAACAATCAACTATAAATTTGATCACTATATATGCATTCTTTTCAACATAATTCAAAGGATGTACTGGGTAGCTCCTAACACATCTTTGGAAGTCACCAGATAAGGTTCAAGCTAAAATAATAGAGGGAAATACAAGTTAATTACATAGCTCCTGGCAAAATCACACACTTTTTTGTGATAATAATGTGGTAAATAAATACATGCTCACTCCATGGGAAATGGTGGCAATTACTGAGAGCATATGTTCATACCACCATATTGCTCACTGATAATTGTGCAATTAAACAATGGTAGTGCGCAAAGTGGATATTTCTGTTTCTCTGTTTTTCTCATGCTATGTGAGATGCATGTGAAAGCCATGTGTGGAAAGTTTCAAGCAGGAATCTCACTGTGTGAACATTTTTTGTTGTCGTTGTCAACTCTCACTCCCCAAAAAATACTCCAAGAACGAGACTCTGACTTTTAGTAATACGCATCTATTTTTAAGTAACTGCCACCATATAATTAAGGCCCAATGAACTGTTTGTTCATTAGATTCATAAAAGTTAATGAAAGTCTTGTGAGACATAAACAATCTAAAGGAACAGGTCAATCTTGACAGCTTCATGTCTGTGCTATGTTGCCCAAGAGTACAAGTTACATTGAGGAAGTTGTTCATCCAAATATCAAGTAAGGGGACTCAAGAGAAGGCTCCATAGGCAGAGTGCTTGCTCTGCATGCATGAAGACTTGAATTTCAATCTTTTAGTACTCAAGTAAAAGCTGAGAATAGCCATAAATGTCTGTACTCCCAATACGATAGGGCAGATACAGTGGTTCCCAGGGAAGCTTGATGGCCAGCCAGCCTAGCCAAAAATGGCGAGCTTCTGGTTTCTGGTTTGATGAGAGAACTGTCTCAAGACAATAAAACAGCAAACTGTAGAGAAGATGACCAATGTCCTTCTCTGGTCTACATATGTGTGCACAGACACACAGATGCATAGAAACACACACACACTGCACATACACACTCACACAAACTCTACACACACACACTCACACAAACCCATCTATCAACAAATACCAAGTGATCAGGTCTGTGCACACAGAGACCAGAGGAGCGTCAGATCATTCAGAGCTGGAGATATAAATAGTCGGGGATTTCTGGACTTATTACTTGGGTACTGAGATTTGAACTCTGGTCTTCTTGATAGCACAGCAGGTACTCTGAACTGCTGTGCCTTTGTTCCAGTCAACTTCAGTCTTTGATTTTCAGTTTTCTCAACTGTAAAAGATTTGCAAAGGGCTTATTATGAGGCTAGAGTGAAATAATGTATGTGAGAACACTTGTAAACCAGGCGAGCACCATACTCACAAGGAACATTCTTATTAAGGAGCTGCTCTTTCAACAGAAGCAAATGAAGCCGTTTCTTCAAAGATGTCGGCATTGTCTCAGGGCCTATCATCAGTAGCTGGGAAAAGAATGAAAGAGTCACTGTGATTCTTTCTCAGAAGCAGGGAGAGTGACCTAAGACAAGCCATCACGAGCAACCTTCAGAGTAAACAACAAAAACAAAAGAACCAGCGAGGAGCAAGTCCTAGACGGAGTGGCTCACCCCTAGAATCAAAGCTCCATGAAGAAGCTCCCATAAACATAACAGCACGGGAGTCTTATGAGCTTTCACACCTCTGTGACACATTTTAGCTGACCTATTTGTAGAAAAAACAAAAACAAAAAAAACCCACATATCTGGTGATAAGACTTAAGATAAAATATGAACAAAATCAATATAAAGTATAGCGAATCAATAACCACAAAACAAGGCTTTCTCTGTTTCTCTGGATCTCTGATTTACACCATCAAATACAACACATTGATTCCTAAGGTTATTTGCAATAGAGAAAATGCATCCAATTTTGAAGAACATTTTCAAACAAGGAAAGAACTCAACAATTAGATCTGTTTGTTTACTGCAATTATCTAGCAGAAGAGAAACTTTTTACTCGCCATGAAGGGATTTTAAAGTTGGTCCATTAATTGAAAAAGTTTAAAGGGGTAAGCATCGTATTTTGCTTCAAAATATGTACTTGGTTATACAATTGTCGATCTTTTAATGGAAGATCCAGGTTGGCACATTGGTCATGGACCAAGGGTTTGGAGTTTAACTGTGTCTTGTGTGAAACAAACACAATGGACACTGCCTAAGGACTCCCGGCAGTGGGATAACAGCTTAACATTCAGGGGAGTGAATCTCGGTTCAGACCCCGGTTCCACCTCTGATGTCTTCTTGATCATTTGATTTCCTCTTCCCAGTCATTTTATATAATGATTTTGTTAGCGAGCTGTCTTTGTCAAGTCTTTTTAGACTATTTAGCTTGCACTTCACGGAGGCAAAACTCTGTTTTGCACTCATATTTCATTAGTCTGTGTAGTGATATGATTGTGCAAAATATTATAGATGAATACATGAGTAAAATCATATACAAATAAAACTTAAGGTATGGCTTAAACCCTGGCTCTACCTACAATGATGGAAGTATAGAGTGAAAAGAGACATTTTAAGGTCTAACTTCATCTTAACAGTTCTTCCTATTTCTACCACTATTCTGCCCCCCCCCAAAAAAAAGTTTGCTCTAAGTGTATTCTCATCATCAAGGAAGAACTGCTTTCTATGTCTGCCCCATCGAGTTGTATAACTTTGTCTATTTCTCTGAGAGCAGTGCAATGCAACTTGGAGCTGTAAGAATGTATTGATTATATATGATAAGACGTATTTCATACTTGCAATCTACATCTCAAAACAGTTTTAGATTTACAAAAATAAAACATCATAATGGGACACATTTCTCACTTGTTCCAAAGCATGGCTCCGTCACCATCAACACGTGCTTGACTTTTTTATTTAATGTCAAAAGCATTTACTTGGACAAATAATTATATCCCATCTTATAGAAGCTATTCAAGTGCACAACTTGTCCTCTGTAATGTGTTCACGCCTCTTATATGCCTCACTACCAATCGATGACTGCAGGGGAGTTCCACTAAGGATCTGCATGCATTTGTTTTCACTGTTAAGCATGCTTTCCTTTGAGCAGGGTATAAGCTTTTGATTTAGAGTTTGGAGAGTTATCGCACTCCCATTCCCAATACCTGGTATTTAAGTAAATTGATTCTATTGGTAGCCAGTCACGTGGATAAGATAAGGCTAGTGAGAACAACCCACGCTGTGGCCCCACTACCTAAAAAGTGACTGAAGGAGATTTTTTTTCTACCTTGTAGGATCTATCTAACTAGGAACAGAATCAAAGAGATGTAAAAGGGAGGAGGAGAGAGAATGAAATCTAGAACCAGCAGGGAGAGGCAGGGAATATTGGTGGGATGTTTTTTCTTTGCCAGGGGCACTTGTTGTTTTTAACTTCTGTACTGTTGTGATTTTTCAATGGAGTTCCCCTTTACCTTTAACAGTAGTAAACGAGAGAAAATTCCTCTATTGAAGCTCCTAAGGTTGTCTCTCTGTAATCAGAGCTACTTTCCCAATTTTACAACAGAGAAGTACTTTCAGCAGAAGCAGATATAGCTTGAATGTTGTCATATGATGCAATGTTCTGGACTCTTTGGGAGCCCACCATCCAGCTCCCTCATAAATCACACAAGGAGACTTTTTTCTTAGTTACAAATATCAGGCCTTAGTTTTACTTGTTTCTTGCTGGGTTTTCTTAACTTACCCTAATTACCTTTTGCCTCTGGGCTTTTATCTTTCTCTGTTTCTGTATACCTTTCTTTTCTTCTTTCTGGACTTGATGTGTAGCTGGGTAACTGGTCCCTGCTGTCCTCCTATCTTCCTTCTCTTACTCCTCCTTCTCTCTCCCCCCAGATTAAGCCATTTATTTATCCTCTCTCCCTGCTAGCCCTGCCTTTCCTTGCTCCTGCCTCACTATTGGCCATTCATCTCTTTATTAGGACCGTCAGGTGACAGACAAAGAATCACAGCTTCACAGAGTTACACAAATGCAATGAAAACAAGTCACACACCTGAAAACAATATTTCAAAACACTTGACCATCCTCAGCACCAGGTAAAAAAATGTTGGAAGCAAAATGTAGCAGCATGTTTAAGAGTCTGTAGGTAAAGTAGCAGGGAAGCAGAAGTGAGGGGCGATGACATCAGACAGGAGTGGTAAGCAGGGTGGCATGGTCTTGTGTAGAAAGCTGGTCTTTATTCTAAGGACAATGTGGAATACAGAATATCATCCACCCAAAGGAGGATCAAGTGTCCGCACGTGTGTTGGAGAGATCATTTTATGGACACAGGGGGAAATGAAGGACAGATCTGAAGGCAGGAAATTGACCCAGGAAGCAACAGTGGCACCTCTGGTTGGGGCCATGGAAGAAGTAGGTGTGTTTGACACGCATCCATGTAACCCTGCACATATCCAGTTTGGGGTCCTAATAAGAAAAATTCCCACTCTGGTCTCCTTCCCTTATTCAAATCAAACTCCCATGGTTTAAAATGCAACTTGGGAAAATAAGAATTTGTTCAATCAATAAATCTCAATAATTTGATGGCTGAGTACAAATAGACAACCCATCCCCAAATTCTCTATTAAAGAAGTTTGTCTTGGTCTCCAGGTGTTATGTGCTCGTGGAGGTCAAACTCAACCATTATGTGTTTTATTGCCACATTATACATGGCAGCTTTAACTTACTTGCACAGATGTCAAACTTGAAAGGTTTTTTAAAATTTACATATGAAGTCTTCTCCCACAAATTTATGGGTTGAGTCTGGTATCCTAGTAAGTAGAACTATTTTCTGAGTGGGAAAACTGGGAGGTAAAGCTGAGCTGGAGGGAAGAAGTCACTGGTGATGTGACTTTAGCTGTACCTGGTTACAGTCTGCCTTCCCCCTCTCTACTGCCTATCTATCATAAGGGGAAGAGCCTCCTCCACAGACTTCCAATCCCATGCTGTTCTGCTCAATTGAACAATGTCAGTCCAGTTTGCACCACACCCTCTAAGACCATGAGCAACCTAAATCCTTCCGCCGCTTTAAGTTGTTCTAAATAAACAGTCTTGTAGTCACGGCTACAGAAGGTTAAGTAACATGACTTGCAGCTACTTTCTTGTGGAATAGTTTCCTTATCCTCTTGTTCTCCAGACAATAGCAGATGTGTAAAGTATTTATTCATTTTGTTTGTATTAGATAGAACTTGACTTTCCTTGTCTTCTGTTATATTGTAATTACTGGTTCACTGAAATAAAGGTTGACTTTGCAAGTGAGCAATCATAGTCAATACTTCTTGTAGACTCTCCAGAAACCCAGGTATTTTTTAATGGAATTGTTTTAAGAACTAATTAACTATCCTTTTTAGAGGATTCATTGGATCATAACTGGTTTTTGTGCACACACACACACACACACACACACACACACACTCATACACACACACTGTGTAGGAAAAAGTATACCATGTATGCCTTTCGTCGTTCAAATCCTCTCCAACAGGTACAATGATCTGGTCAAGCTCAATCTTAGGATCTTTACCCTGATTAATGCTCTTATAGTCAGTATTTGAATGAAGAAACATGGAGTGACCTTGTTTCCTTTCTTGTTTCCCATTTAGGGTCAAATCACTTAACCAAAGAATAAAAGGAGTTCCCCCTGTCAACCTTCCCCCTGGGGACCATCTTTCAGAATCACAGAATCAATATTGTCCCAATAACCAACCACTTCCATTTTGCCTACAATTGTACCTCTCTTAACTCTGAAAGTACCCTACCCTAGAAACTAATTCAGTCCAACATGGCAAAAACAATCAGTTCTTATTGATCACATGTCACTGAATGCCTGTAGTATACCAGATGCTGTAATACATGCTTAATTTTCTGTATTCTACTTAGTCATTTTAAAGTATGTCATGTAGATATCGTCTCCATTTTACAGGATGCAGAAAACCAATTCAGAGTCACCAAGCACCTTGCTAGGATCACAAAGTTAATGTGTCTTGAAGCCAGGACTTCAGAATGCTTGGAAATCACTCTCTTGATACTTAGCAGATGATACCAATTCTCAGCATATCCTTAACTCTCTTGGGAAGAGAAGTCACAAGCTTCTTCTGCTCATATATTTATACTAGCTGGAAAATAACTCTAGTATTTAAGCTGTCCTGTGCTGATGAAAAGATAACTGAGGAATCCCAAAGACCTTAACTCAGCTTCTTTCCAAAATGCTTCCTGTCTTTACAGCTTGGTTTCGGATTTGTTTGTGTTTTTATGTTTCTGTCATTGTGTCTGTGTCTGTGTGTGTGTCTAGAAGTGTGTCTGTGAGCAAATCTGTAGCTGTAAGCATCCGTGAGAGTGCAAGGATGAGTGTGTGTGTGCTGTTATCTCTATGTATGTTTGAGTGTATTTTGTGTGAATATGTGTGTATGTGTTTGTATGTGTGTGTGTGTGTGTGTGTGTGTGTATACATGTATGTGAAGGTGTGTATGAGTTGGGGGATGTTTGGTTCTGGGTATCAAACACAAACACTTTTCCATGTTAAACAGGCATTGTATCAACAAGCTATAGTCACAGCGCATGGCTCCAAAATTCTTTTTTCTTTTTATTATGGGTCATGGAGACAATACATCCTATGTCAATGTGATAGAAGCTGTGTGACTCTATGTTCCAAAAATTTGCAACCTGAAAAACCCAATACATTGCTAGAGTGATATTTAATTTACTTACATCAAGTTAGCTATAGTTTTATGGTGTGGGAAGTCCTTCTGTATATGTGTTGCTTTCATTGGCTAATGAATAAAGCTGCTTTAGGCCAATGACTTAACAGAGTAAAGCCAGGTGCAAAATCGAAACAGCAATGTAAAGAGAGAGTAGGCAGAGTCAGGGAGAACCCATCTAACCACCACAGGAGACAGATGTGTCTGATAGAGCCTGCTGAAACTTTGCCAGTAGGCCACGACCTGATAGTGGTGTTGCACGGGTTAATGGAGATGGGTTAGTTTAGGATATAAGAGCTAGCTAAAAATACGATTAAACTGTTGGCCAGACAGTACTGCAAATAATATGGTTTCTGTGTGATTATTTCAGGTCTGAGTAGCTGGGAACGAACAAACAGCCTCCGATTACAGTTTTTCATTTCATTTCATTTTACTGATTTTTATTGAACTTTACATTTTTCTCTGTTCCCCTCTCTTCCTCTTCCCTTCTTCAATCCTCCCCCAAGGTACCCATGCTCCCAATTTACTCAGGAGATCTTGTCTTTTCCCATGTAGATTAGATCCATGTATGTCTCTCTTAGGGTTCTCATTGTTGTCTAGGTTCTCTGGGATTGTGATTTGCAGACTGGTTTTCTCTGCTTTATGTCTAAAAACCACTTATGAGTGAGTGCATATGATAATTGTCTTTCTGGATCTGGGTTGATCTTTCTCATTACAGTTTTAAATCTTTGTGTGGTAATAATCACTGTACAGACTCAATGGTTATGCTAGCCTCTATTTTTTAATTTATTTCCAAAACTTTCTTTCAAAATTCTGTATCTTCTAAATACTTCAGGACGCCTAAGCAGAGGGCAGTCCTACAACCCTCCACACCTCCTTCCAATCCCAGTTTCCACATGAGACCATCGCCTTGTCTCTAGTCTCCAACAAGGACTTTTGTCAATGACTCCATGAGCTAGTCAAAGTCCGTTGAAATGTCAGCATTAGCCTCTATGGGGTAGAACGACCTTTCTCTCCTAGTGAGTCTTTTTCTCATGTGGTATCATAGCACTGAACTTGTCAATAATGGCTGAGGAGTTTCAATAATGGGAAAGAACTCAACCATCATGGTCCAAAGAATAAACAAGAAGGATGGCATTGTTCATATCAAGTCAGCCTTAAGTGGTGACGTTAAGCCATCTCTAGATCTGTCTGTTACCATTAGCTGTGAGCTCCTCGGACACACCTACTAACTTCTCTGATGTTTTATTTCATATTTTGCAAAGTAATAAAAGTAATAGCATATTCCTCAGACTGCTGCGGTGAAACTTCAAATGTTTAACAGTTGTCACAAACCTAAAACAAGACTTGGAAACTAGAGAACCCTGAGTTAATGGTGACTTTCTCTCGTTTGATCAAGAGGGCAGGGAAGGTACAACACAAGGCAAGAGTCAAATGTAAGATGCTGTTAAAGTTTGGTAAGACTCCAGAACTTTGCTCATGTTGCTTAGTTCAATTATACACCCATGTCAAAGAAGAGGCTTAGTTATTTGTTACTTTCTTACTTGTCTGTGTGATTCATTTCACATGTTCATCTTAATTACTTTCCAAGAACAAATAAGTGGAGACCAAAGGCAGGGACAATACAATGCCCTCTCTTTGTATGCATGCGTGTGAGTGTGTGTGTGTGTGTGTGTGGTGTGATTGCATGCATGTGTGCACATGTATTCAAAGCAAATAGAAGGCAAGATTTGGGGAAACAACAGCCATAAACCCCATTCCTTCATTGATTGTCATCCTACATCATCATCCCTTCTTCATCCGTTTACAATGTATACTCCTCACTTCCCTGGTCTCACTCAGTGTAGGATTGTCTGGTTTCAACACAAACTGCATGGGGGAGAGTATCTTTCTAACAAGCGGAGACTCCGTCCTGTCTTGCCATCTAGACGCATCTGGGAAACCCACAGGCCCAGCTGGCTCCTCTTCAACAACAGCAGTAGATAAGGAAGTAACACGTCTGACCCATCTGAACGCCATCCAAAAGGAAATCCTCTCTGAGCTGGCAGGAAACTCCAGATCTGCCGCTGGCAGGAGAACAGAGGGAATGAAGAGGCAGCTATATTTGAGGGCAGCAACTGAAACTCGGCAATTTACAGCCAGCTCTGCCCCCACTGCTTATTTCCCTCTCTCGGAGCCTCAAGGTCCCCACCTGTAAAATGGGCTGTCCAAAATCATGAAAATAAGAACTCTCCCAACATCTGACAAGCTACCACCAGCAGCAGCATCTCGCAGGCACTCGCTCCGGACCTGCAGGATAAGGAAAGGATGGAAGACACTGTAGACAAGAGAACTCCCCAGGGATCTTTTGAAAACTTCCTCCAGCTTCCTGGCAAGGCCAGCCTCGGCTCACAGTTCCCTTTTATTTCCTTGTGTAAGCGTCTGCAGCTTGCATTCCCAGGCAATCACTCCCTGCTCTTGATCCCACAATGTCCAGTCTACACGACTCTGAAAGACACCAGTGCAATGCTACTCCCGTATCTGTCTCCTCTGTAAGTCTTTTTCAGGGTATCGGAGTCTAAGCAGAAAGAGATATGACACTCATACTCTTAAAGAAGTATGTTCAAGGAGACAGAAAAACAAAATCACTGAAGAAATTCGTCACAGTTGAGAACCCAGGGGAAGCAGAGGCGAGAGGCTTCATTTGAACAGGGAAGGAGGTCCAGCGAACCTTCACACAGGGGAGAGTCTTCAAGAGAAAGGGCCACACCTCGTTAACCCCCATGTGCCATGGTCTCCTGCAACATCTGTCACACTGTGCTCTGAATAAATCGTATCAGCTCCCTGTTTCATTCTCCCTCTCTCTCTCTCTCTCTCTCTCTCTCTCTCTCTCTGTAGTCTGCATATTCCTCAGCACTCAGCACTATGTTTTATAACAATGCTCATCACCTAATGTATGTGGCCGATACTTTCATTGGGCTGTTAAGTGAATTAATGCCAGGTAGAGCTAAGCTGGAAGCTCCGTGCAGCCTCCTTCATCAGCTCTAGCCAGCCAAACACATTCAGAGTTCTGCAAATCTGTGCTGGCGTTTAGCACGTAAGACATGAATAGAGGGTGTCAACCATGTGGCTGCGATCGGCTCGAATGCAGAGTTCATTCCTGACATTCATTAATTTTTAAATACATGTTTTTGTTCCACTGTCAGTAAGAGTTTAAATTTGTATCACATATTCACAGACCAGTGTTCAGTTCTGCCAGCATTAATTCACTAAAGCATTCAACAAGATTCTGGCCACCTACTATGTACTGATAGCTGGTTTAAATACACATTCAATCATGAAGTCCTTTGCCTGCTTTGATAGGATAGGGTAGATGAGTCTGTTCTGCCTATGGATGGATAAATCCCTGGTGTGGAGAGACAACCCTGGCTAGTCAGTTCTTGAGGATTGAATGAGATCGCTCTGGCTCTCTGCACATAATAACTGGAGCATTTCATTGTTTTTTTTTCCTCTGTTGTTCTTTATGTTATTTTTTTACTCACTACACTTCTTCCCCATCTCCCTCCTTGAGTCACTCTTGTATTTTTTTCAAGACTGCATAGTCTGTCCATTACAACACGGTGCTCTTTTGGCTGTTAAGTCACTAGCATGTATCCTGAGCTTGGCATGAAGCAACCTCAATAAATGCTTGTGTAACTGGAGGTTTCTCTCCCATTCGTCAGTTCCCAAATAACCACTCTGAGGCTTAATATTAATTACAAACTATTTAGCCTATTCGCTCAAGCTTATTATTAACTAGTTCTTACAACTCAAATTGACCCATTTCTATTATTCTATATTTTACCATGAGGCTCATGACTTGTTACCTCACATCTTGCTTCCCTGGCAGCTGCTGGTATCTCCCAGACCAGATTCCACCCGTTTTCTCCCTGTATCTCTGTTTGGATTTCCCACCTGACTCTATTCTGCCTTACTATTGGTCAAATCAGCTTTTTTATTAACCAATAGTAACAAAACACACTCACAGCATGCAGAGAGGCATCCCAAATCATGTTTGTTAAGTGAATACACAACACCTGGAAAGACTGGATGATTGTATAGAAGCCTCTCCTCTTCAAAGACACCTCCAATCCCAAATCATGGATGAGGGATCTATAATCTCCATCAGGTCCAGTCAAGAGCAGTCTCTTCCTTTCACATCATCACAGCCTACCTGCGAAACCCCTGAAAAAAAACACTGCGGCACAGGGACATATACAGAGGAAGCTTCCAGGCAATGGACAGTGGCTGAACACACAGAACTAGAGACAGAGGGGAAACCTCGACTCTTTGGTAGCTCACGACCCCCTTCAGCCTCTGTTTTTCCCGGTCCTGAAAATCTCCTTCTGCAGGCTGAGACCACAAGCAGCTGGAAATGGAAGATGGACAGAAGTGACTCTCTAAAGGAGAAGCCCAACCAGTGGTGAGGAATTAGTTACAGGACTTACGGCTTCTGACTCTCAACACTAAAAATCGTATTCTAACTTGGTGCCAAAGAAACCTGCGCAATCTCCACGAGTCAGCTGGCACAGGCCCTGTGACGGAAACCTCAGGCAAACAAGCCCCATGGTAGCAGTAACACCCAAGCGCTGTAAAGTGCACACCGGGAGGTATTTCAGGCCTTTCCCCTTGCTCTCTGGCAGCGTTCTTTACTAGAGCCAGTGATTCTCAGAAGGAACACTGCAGAGAACCCAAGATGCTCTGTCCTCCACACCACCCGCACTTGTATGCATTACAGAAGACCTCGCTAGTTGTCCAATTTGCCTCTCTGGATGAATGGGACTGCATCTATCCAGATCTGTTTTCCTTGGGAACCAGTTGCTTAATCTCTTTTATTTCCTCGGAAATTAAAGAGGAATAAATAATACCTATCTCCTCCTAAAATGGAAAAGAAAGATAATCTCCTTTTGAGTAGATGGGTTTCCACAGTGTTGTTAACTATCAATATTGATTATCAACTTGACAAAATCTACAACCCATTAGGAAAAAGGTCTCTAGGCATGCCTGGGAGGGATGACCTTGATAAATGTGATTGAGGTGAGATGGTCTACCATAGTTGGCAATATTCCCTGGTCTTGGGTCCTTAACTGTGTAAAAATGAAAGAACTGAGCATCAGTATTAATTACTTTTGCTTCCTTGTTCTTGCTTACAGATACATGTGACCTAGCTATCACAAGTACTGGCTACCGTGACATTTCTCCATGTAGACTGTGAACTGTGGGCTAAAATAAGCACCTTTTGCCTTAAGAATAACATAGACACATAAAAAGTCAATAAAAGAGTGTGTATCTATCAATAGAGACTGTTCGTTTTTCCAGGGGCAGAAATAAGATGAGCCTAGTATGAGACATGTCTTTGCAATTTGGAACTGTACTAAGGAGTATGCCAAGAATATTGCATCTGTTATTATATTTAGCATTCACCAAAAATTACAACCAAGTGCCATTACTACCTTCATATCCAGGGACCATGAGCAAGATGCCTGCATCCAGAGTCTACATTAACAATTAGTCTTAGATTAAAATCCAAATGGCCTACTTTCAAAGCTAGTGCCCATAACTGAGTCTCTGGCCTGGGGTGCAGAGAAAAACCTCACATTGTGTGAACAAGAGAACATTCTGGATTAGAGAGGGGTGGTTCTCTCCGATGTTCTAATTTTTCAGATGGGAAATGAGGCTTAAGCTGTTTTCAGCAAATAACTTGGTGAAGAATGAGTTTCTCTAAGTGCTTTGCAATCACAATAACAAGGACACTAAATGCCACATCTCACTTGTCTTGTAATAGCTGAGGCAGTATTTTCTTTGTGTGTGTACAGATGAGCAAACACATGCCGTGTGTGTGTGTGTGTGTGTGTGTGTGTGTGTGTGTGTATGTCTGTGGTGTGTGCAGGCCAGAAGTCACGATTAGGTGACCTCCTCAATAACGCTTCACTTTTTTTTTTTTCAGACAAAGTCCCATTAAACCTGGAGCTGGTCAATCTTACTAGATGTGGTAAACAGCAAGCCTCGGAAATCCTCCTGTCTCTGTCTCCTCGGCACTCCAGGGACAGACACTTGCCTCTATGCCTGGGTTTTCCATAGGTGACAGGGTCCGAACTCTGGACCTCATGCTTGTGTGGTGAGTTTACCAAATGAGCTATCTTTCGGGCCCCGGAAATACTTTCTTAGGAAAGATACTTGGCTTGAAATGTGAAGACTTAGCTCTAGATTTTCATTTCCTCACCCAAATGGAGGCTTCCCTGTGGTCACCCCACCATCTGTAAAGGCAGACAGAATCTCTGTGCTGCGTTAAGATGCTGAAACGGGAGATTATATAAACACGTGGAGCTACATTCCGACAATGCAGACCTTTTCTTCCTTTCTTTTTTTTTAACTACAAACCTTACGGGAATTCTGGTGGCAGCAGAAAAGAAATGCTTGATAGAACTAAAGCAATGAAGATAGAACAAATGAAAATGCTTCCCCTGTTGCCAGGCTGGAGGGTCCCGGAGGCCAACGACCATGTTGGGATTGATGGCTCCAGCATCTGCAAGGCTGAGTAGTTCCTGCTGATTGCGTGCCTTTAGGGAGTGAGAGGCAACTCACCAAGAGAGGTTAATGTAACGGAAAGGACTGTGGAGACCGAGGCAGGAGGGAAAATGTAGGGTAAAAAAAAATTGCTTAGACCTTGCAAACTCTGCTCCCCAAAGAAACAAAAGGTGCCCAGAGAAAAAGATAAATGCAACATCTAGAAGGGAATAAGCAAAATTCAGAATGGCTTCCCTCTGGATGACAGAATAATGAGATATTTATTATGGTTCTGCCCCCATTCAGTATTTGTCTAACATCTCCAAATTTTCTACAACGATCGACTGTTAGTTGGTAATGGGGGCAGGGGTGCTAAAGCTACACAGAACCTGGCTAAAACACATGACAGAATAAGGAGTGTCTTTGAGTGTGAGCAGATTGGATTTGAAGCATGTCGCTGTGAGCTACTCAACTTCACACCATTAAGAAGAAAGCATAGCTCTGGTTCAGACTACATAGCCAGATTACAAACTCAGATTTGCCTTCTCCAGCCTCCCAGAAGCACAGCACATCTGAGAAAGTCCCGTATGCCATCAGTGCAGGTTTTCACAGGGATCATTGCCAGCAGCAAGACTATCGGGGATGTGGGAGTTGGAGAAACGCAGCAGGTGCTCAGCATCAGAAACCTCTTGCTGTGGTTGTGGATCCAGGCACGCAGGACTACAAAGGGATGACTGCACCTTGAAGGTCCATGCTCCCACCTTGTCTCCATTCCCAGCC
The DNA here is from genome assembly GCF_982192425.1 of Myodes glareolus. Lineage (NCBI taxonomy): Eukaryota > Metazoa > Chordata > Mammalia > Rodentia > Cricetidae > Myodes > Myodes glareolus. Next base: position 24,665,220 of record NC_142044.1, read on the forward strand.
CCTTCGGTTTGTTGCAGATTATATAAATAAGTGTGAATCTGAATTTCTCATCATATTTCTTATGGGGTAAAGAGGATAAGAGTGGGTCATACAGATGAATGAGAAGGGAGATGTAGATACGCAGATACATTCTTCCAGGCAGCTTATAGGAATTGTGGGGATTCTGTGGGACACCGAATTGTCACAAGATCTGGTTAGCATCCCACAAAATAGTCACCTTTGCAGTGAAGGTCTAGACACATCTGCTGTCCCCTTTGTATGGCCTGATCTGATGAATGTTCCTGTCTGTGCTTCTGTCAAAGTCTGTCTATTAATGTGAGCTAATGCCGCATTTGGTAGCCTATGACATTTCAACATAAAGCTGCTATTCTCAGGGCTGAAGGAGCACCCGCTGACAGAGGGAATAGCAATGTACAGGGTGTGCCTCTCTGTCTTTTCTGCCGCCTTACCCAAATAGAATGTGACAGCGCTTCCAATGCCAGCACTTCTTTTTCAGAGAGCCCTTAAAATACAGAACTGCACCTCCATGCTCCGCAGAACACGAGCCTCCACACTCATCACCAAGCACAAGCCCAACTCCTATGCTAGCTACTGTCCGCATCTACCCTTGACCCTGGTCTCCTCCACAGGTAATCAGAGGAGGCTCACCAAATTACAAACATCAGCACACGATATTCTGTCTAAAGCAGTGGTTCTCAGCCTTCCTAATGCTGCAGCCCTTTAACACTGTACCCCATGTTGTGGTGATCCCCCAACCCAAGTATTATTTTCCTTGCTACTTCATAACTGTAATCTTGCTACTGTTATGAGTCGTCATGAAATGATCTGTGTTTTCAGATGGTCTTAGGCAACCCCAGGAAAAGGGCCATTCGACCCTCTTCTGAAGGGATCTCGACCCACAGATTGAGAACTCCTGGAAAGCAACTCAGTAGTCTTCTATCACAGAACAAAATCCATAATCTGCATTCAAAAGGCATGATTGAGCCCTTCCCTGCCTGCTTGTCTCCTTTGCTATGCTATACCCATAGATCCTGACAACTTCAGTTAAAGCTGTAGCTCTAGGACCTAGGACTCAGAGCCACAATGTCAGTCAACTTTTCTTCAATGTGTCTTGAAGTGAATGAGCAAATCAAACTCCAGTTTAAATAGAACCCCCCCCCAAAAAAAATCACAGCTCTTCAATGCAGACCCTGGCTCCTGGTTACTCATGGGGACCCAGACACCCAGACATGGCCCCAACCACAGCTTGACCCATATGACATCCTGGCTCCAGCTGGCAGCTCATGAGGCTTCTATTATTATAGAGAGCCATGCAGTTGTCAGGGATCTGGACCACCTCATGAGGCCATGCTTGGTGTAGGAAAGCCTTCTGTGTTTGTGTTGATTTTATTGGTTAAAAAAAGAAGCTGCCTTGGCCTTTTGATAGGGCAGCCCTTAGGTGGACAGAGTAGATAGAACAGAATGCTGGAAAGAAGAGAAGTGTGGCAGACGCCATGCTTCTCCTGCCCCAAACAGACATTGGTTAGACTCATGCTGGTAAGCCATGATCTTGTGGTGGACACAGATTAATAGAAATGGGTTAGCCAAGATGTGAGAGCTAGCCAATAAGCAGCTAGAGCTAATAGGCGAGGCAGTAATCTAATTAATACAATCTCCGTGTGATTATTTCGAGGGTTAAACTAGCCGGGTGGCAGCATGCAGCCCGCTGTTCTCATACTACACATGCTGGTATTCTGCAACTACGCAGCTGCTGAGTCCACCCCGAACTGAGTGACCTGCACTGCCAACTAGGGAAATGGTGACATCCTGGCTTGGGATGCTGACAAGGACGATGTCTGGGTCTGTGATCTAAGCACAGTCAGTGTCTGTGTTAATCTCCATGGCCCATATTTCCACTGAGAACCATTCAGATGACTGAGATCTGGTCTGCCACCTAAGATCATGTTAGTATTTGAGGGCTGTGCAGCTGCCAGGACCATATAGTTCTGAGTGGCCCATGCTGCCACCTGGGGCCATGGTGTCATCTGGTCCTAGCCTGCTTCCAAGGTCTATGTCTGGGTCTAAGGCCTCGGTCTGTGTTGATGTCCATGGCTTCTGTTACCACCTAAGATAGTGAGGTAGGGCTGCACAGAGTTGGCCCCACTCCTCACTGGCTACACCACTAGGAAGAACTGGCCCTCCCTGGCCACCACCTGCAGCACTCTGGAAAGCAGGCCCTGCATCTCACCTGGACAGCACAGTGGTGTTGAATCCATTGGCAAGGGTATAGGTGAGCTGGCCCTGAAGGCTCGAGAGTGGGAGAGCTGGCCCCACTATCTGTCTGTCATGAGGTGGTGTAAACAAGAGAGAGATGCTCCCCTCACCCCAAGCGCGTTGGAAAACTGGTCCCAGGGCCAAAAGAGTGGAAGAACTGACCATGTACCTCACCTGGGCATCACAATAGAGCTGACCCTGTAGACAGGTAGAGGCGATTTGGCCATATGAATGTGAATAAGAAATCTGGCCCCATCCCTCATCTGGCAGATGATGGAGAGGGTGAGAGAGAGATGCCCAGTACTCAGGAGGTGGAGATGGAAAGTGATATGGCTGAGCAAAGAGGGGAATATAAGGTGGGAGGAGACAGGAGCTCAGGATTCAGTCTGAGGTTTCATAAAGATGGCATTCAGTCTGAGGACTTGTAGAGACAGGATGCCCTATTGGGTCTGAGGATTTTGAAGAAGTAAGAACTAGTGGTTGACTGCTCTTCTCTATTTTTGAGCATTTACCACAATATCTGACTTCAGGTTTTTATTATGAAGACCAATTAGAATTCAAGCAACGGCAGCCACCTGGAGAGCTGGCCCCGAAGTCAGGAGAGTGGGAAAGAGGCCTTGTCCTTCATTGGCTGCAGCACTTGAGAGCGTGGCCCATGCACCTTGCCTGGGCAAAGCAATAGAGCTAATCCTGGTGGTATAGGTGAGCTGGCCCTAAGAGTATAAAATCAAGAGAACTGGACCCTCTTCTTGCTGCCTACTGCAGTGGGCGAACTAGTCAGAGCAATACTGGAGAGACTGCCCTGTTGGTGTTGATGAGGGAAAGCTAATGGGCTGACAAACGCAGTTAGCATCCAGGCCCAGAACCAGGGATATGAGCTGGTCCACCCAGCATTCACCTCATCTGTGAACTGCTGGAGTATGTGAAGGACCTGGAACTGTAGATTCCATGACACAAGGCAACAACAGGATAACCAAGAAGAGTCCCAGTAAGGGCCCAGTATTGAGGGCATAGTAGAAGCCAGAGGCCCCAAACCAGACCAATGACTCATTACAAAGAACACTCACAAGAAAAGATGTATGGATTATATACTGTATTCTATCTTTGTCACACTGCAGCTTCCATGCCAAGACTTTTATTGTTGCTGTTGGTGGTGATGGTTATTTTTGTTTGGTTTTTTTTTTTGTCTTTCTTTTGAATCTTGTTTTGTTTTGTGGAGGAGATTGCAAGGGCAATGGGTAAATATGGAGGCATGGGAAGATGGACGGGGTCTGGACGTGAAACCTTCAAAGAACTAATTTTTAAAAGTCCCTGTTCTTTAACAATTTCCTAAGCTCAGTTCCCCACCCCCCAAATCGTCAAAAGGAAAAGAGAAACTTCTTCAAGCTGTGATTTAGTCTCACTAGAAACTGTACGATTCTGGACACACCTATCAGATTCCCTGCCATCTTTTTCTAAAGGAGAAGAGCGCGGGGAAGTAAAAACAGCTACCTCAAAGAGCTGTGGCTCTGACTTGATGAGTGCATATGTGCTGAGTTATTTGAGTTATATCTGGCACACACAAGAAGTCCTGTAGACATAGCAGGCCTTATCATCACTGTAGTTATATTTGAATCGCATCAGCTGCATTGTGAAACACTTCTAGAATCTACCACTGGGCGGGAACATCATCCACACTGCAGTAAAGGTGTTGAAATGCAAGCAGGCAATGAAACCAACCAGCTCCCACACAAGTGATAATGAAACTGGTCCATGGAACAAAAGGCTGTGACCAAAGGTGAACTGAAGGATTTACAGTACATTACCAAAAGACTTGAACAGTACTCAACTGTTGGTTCAAATATTAGAGGCAAGAGTCCTAGACAGCATGAGCCAGGCCTGATCAATTACAGTAACAAGGAGACATAACGAAAATCAAAAGCTGTGATCAGTGTTGCCCTGAAAAGGCAACCTGAGGAGTGTGGGAGCACACACAAGAGCCCTCCATTTATATAGAGGTTTAGAAGCATCACAGCAAAAGTGGGATCCTCCCACTCATTAATGCATGCCTTGCAGTATGCCCTGAAATGTTGTGATGATTCTTGTGTGCACTGCCATGCTCTGCCTTGTGGGTTTTCTGTTTCTTCCCAGTTCCTCCCTTTAAAGATTCTAATTTGAGACAGTGTCCAATATTTCATATTCCTTTCTCTCTTTCCTCATCCAGTCACCCAGGAAGATATTTTTTGGCCTATTAAAAGCAACCCTAGCCCGTGAGGGGTGCCATCACCCACTGATACAAGGGGACTGATCTAATGAGAGTTCACCAAGGCCAGTTGGACTGGGACAGAACGAGCACGTGATCCAACCAGATGCTCTGAATGTGGCCGGATTCTCGGAATGTGGGTGGCCCGGAGTCTTTCTGAAAAGCCATTGACAGTGACACTGGGACTTGTTTCCTCTGCATATACTGGATTTTTGGGATCCAGTCTGTTTGGATACTCACCTTCCTGGACCTGGAGGGAGGGGGGAGGAACTTGAACTTCCCACAGGGCAGGAAACCCTGACTGCTCTTTGGGATGGAGAGGAAGGAGGAGAGGGAGTAGGGGGAGTGGGAGGGTGTTGGGAGGAGGGGCGGAAATAGAAACTTTTATAATTTAATAAACTTTGAATAAAAAAAAGCAACCCTAGTCCTTAAGCAAATAAAAAAATGTTTCTGTTTCTATAGTAAGAGTTCTCCAACATTTTTGTGAAGGAAAATATGTTTTTCTCTGATGGCAAGGCAAGGAGATAGTGTGGGAAATATTTTGCCCTTGACTTATCCTCCCACATGCCCATCAACCATCACATAGTAGATGAAAAAGAAATACAGATATCCTAGGAGCACAGTGGGGGGGGGACGCTCATAAGTGAAAAAAAATCCATGATGCAACAATAATTAGACCAGGTACCCTAAGAACTCTCCTTCCCACTCCAGAACTGCCGAGGAACCTCATCACCAATCCTACAGCTAAGCATTTGTTCTTGAATCAGATATTTGTCAGTCTGATATCTCCTGAATGAAATTAGCCAGATTTAAAACTACTCTGATGTCAACTCTACTGAAGCAAGAGGAGGACATGTTATAGTGAGGAAGTTGGAGAAGCACAGCTCAGACAGACCTTGAGCTCCGATGTTGACATACGGAGGTAGAAAATGCCCTTTCTAGAAATATCAATTATTTTATCAGGCAAGTCTTAATTTAACAAAGTATCTTTATTCTTTCTCTTTATTTGAGGACATGAAGCTCCACTGTGTATAACAGGTTAAGATGTCATCGGCAGTCATGAGACACCATTAATGATCAAAAAATTGTCGGGAAGAAACATAAAAAGAGAGAACATCCAGGATTCTTGAAAAGGTGCTCAATTTCAGAAACATTTATAACTGAATGGTTGGAAAAGAAGCCTCTTTTGGGTGTTGAATTGTTAGAGCCCCATAAAGACTCGCTTAATATAAAGGATTTGCTCTTGAAGGCTGTTGATGCTGATAGCTAAGTGATTCTTTGATATGGGAAATGACTATGTTCACAGGGATATTGCATTGCATTTTTGGACTCTTTCAATGGCACTTTCATAGCCGTAACAACCAGAAACATCTCAGACACTGTTAGAAGTTCTCAGAGCCAAAGTTTTCCTCTTTGAACCCATACGATGGCATACCTCAAGAAGGAGATGATTCAAATGACGTCATGATGAGCTGAGTCTCCGAGAGGCGGCTGGGAGATTCCTTCTACACATATTTATCTACCTGTCTTACAGATGTTGGGCTTGTAAAAACCCAGGAGAGGCCAGGGGCTCTTGCAATCCTGTTGATGGCAAATAAAGGGCTTCCCTTGAAAGTAGAGATAGAGATGGAGATGGAGATGTGGAAAGTATTCTAATGAGGGAATTGGCAAGATTTGTGACTGGCTGAACTATGGCGCTAAGAGATTTCTACAATATTCAGTATAAATTATAATTAACAACATCATCCTCTTTGACAGATCATCTAAATATCTTAGCAGCTTGATATTTGGTCCCTCACCCATGGCAGTCTCATCTGGTGTTTGTCCAGAGGATTCCAGTGAGACGGGTGACTTGGTGATTGTGGTCTCACCATGCTCTACACCAGGGCTTCATAAAACACCGCCTGTGAGTCAAACCCAGGTATTACCTGTTTTTGTAAATTGTATGTTTTGGGTGTGGTGTGTGTTGGCATCTTGTCACATCTTCTTGTTGGTGTCTGACTACAACAAAGACTGCATCATCCACAAGACCTCACACACTTCTGGGTGCTTTCCTCAAGAGTTTGGAGTCACTGTTCCATAGTCTCTGTTTTCCTTGCTGCCTCGAGCTGGGTTCTGTTTCTATCAACCAATGAGTTGTAAGAGAAAGTGTGAATACTCACTAAAAACAAAAAAAAAGAAGTGCTACATAGCTTCCCTATGGCCATTTCCTTCCCCTGGCTAGAATTGAAGTAACATGGCCAGCTTTGCTTTAGGAAGACCAGCAGACATAAAGAGACTGGGGGGCGGGGGGGGGGGGCAGTGGAAATAACTACCAGTCTCCATTCCACATCCATGACTCTGGGCAGACTTCCCTTTGATGATTATCATCCTGCAGTTCTCTTAGAATAGAAAGCCCACACATTCCTGCAAAGCACTGTAAACAATCATATGTCAGTGAGCCGCGTTAATGACCAATATAAACCCCTGAGCCCTGAGTTTAAACAAAGGCATTATATAGTTGGTAATCATGGAATAAACATGATCCTAGTTAATAAATTTTCTCAGTGCTATATGCCCTTTTTTAATTCAAGTGAGATCAGTTAAGTAAAGCTTTTTTTTTTTAAGACTTCAAGTGGAAATTCAGTTAAGATTGATAAAATAGACTGTGTTCCTTACACCCGGTGTCACGTCAAGCAGAAAGGAAAATAAAGACATACCAGATACCTGCAGGGGCTTCATCCTATGTATAAGATACATAAATACTGAGATAACAAAAGAAGCATTATGTCTAAGTTCAAAAAAGTTGAAGCTTTATCTTTCCATCAGACCAAAGAGAAAAAATATCCCCAAAGACTAGAGTAGTTGGGATCTGTTTACTGGAAAGGGGGAAGGGAAGCCATTACAATCCTTAGGTCTTTTAGACAAAAAATTAGAAGTGAAAGTTGAACAAATCCAAAAAAACACTTTGCAACCTAGAAGTCTTTCTCATTATCTGATCTCCTTTAATATTCAACCAAGTCCTGTGAATTTGGGGGTCATCTGGAATAAGCCAGTTTCCCAAGACTGAGACATCATGAGCAGGGACACTGAGGGAGAGGGACAATGAGTCTGAGATAAATGTCAGCGTTTTTTCTCCTTTCTTTCTCTCTTGTTTCCTTTGCCTGCTTACTAATCCAGGGCTCTTTGCCCTTCCCCCATTGTCATTGAAAATGAAGATGTCCTTCGTTAGACACCTAAATAGCCACAGAGAGCTCCTGGTGCACTCCAAAGCAAGCAGCAGCCAGGAAAAGGTTTTTCTCACACAGACATCGAATTTTCCACAGGCTCCATGGCGGCTCCTCCATGGCTGTGGGAAACATGGAAGCCACAGGTTGAACACTCTCCCCGAGATTGCTTCATCAGCTCACAGGTGTACAGCAGCTTTGAAATGACAACACAGCCACACCAACAGGTAGAGGACGAGGCTTGTGAACGCTGTGGGCTCCTCCAAGCTTAATAATTGAATTAGACACGGAAGAACTGATCAAGAATACAGCAGTTCTTTGTGGAGAGCCCTAGAGAATGCTGACTCCTCTCTGGGGTCTTGTTCCCTGATACCCACAGTCTGTGTCAATTGTCATCCTGGCTCTTAGACAACTAGAACAGCCAGCCGGCTGCTGAAGGACGGAAGACACTGGGGCATATGATAACACATATGGACACAGTACTCTGCCTGCCCAGCTGTAGGCTCCTGCAGGAGCTAAGATGTAAGGTGGAGTACACATTTCCTAGGCCTCATAGGAGTCACCCGTTACTGAAAGGTGAAGGTAGGACAGTTGTCACAGTACGTTTGGCAAGGGGATTTTTTTTTTCAGGTGACAAGGCCACTAATGGAAGTGGGGAAGCAAACAATGGCCAATTTGCCTTGGCCCTAATGGATTATGTCCACACCCCTAACATGACATATCTGTGCGTGGTTCCTAGCTGCTGAAACGAACTTTGTATATCCACCCCTCTTCTTTATATCCCACAAATAAGAGGCTTACAGTATGCCATTCGCCATGGGTCTGGGCATGTCTGTGGATTCCAGTTTCTGCCCTTTGGTGTGTCTCAGCCCTGTTCCACCCGACACTCTCCCATCTATCCATCTTCTTGTTCAATTGCTCATGCTATGCTGTGACAATTTCCGCCAGTGTCAGGAGGCTGCTCCCATCCCTTCGCAGCTGGAAAACTCTGTATATATTATTGTTAAGCACAAATCACATGAAGTAATCTGTTTTTGTTACCCCAACTGGTCTTGGAAGTTGAACGGACAGGAAACACACCTAATTCTTCTCCTTCCTCTGCAGGCAACTGTTAGAGGGACTGACAAGGGGCAGACATTTAACAGACGATTTTGGAGTTGCTAAATCTCAGCTGTAAATCTGGATTCCAAGAAAAGAGGAACTGGAAGAAACCTAGAATGGTAGCCGAAGTATCTTAAAGCTATTACCGTGTATCCTTCGAACCCCAGTCAAATAAATAGCCATTGGGGTGTTTTTTCCTTCTTCTTTAGAAAGTGGGAAGACTTTAGATACACATAAATAAAGTCATGATTAAAGAAATTAGGAAATTAGGAGCTTAGAATATTGTTCAGTTACAGAGGATCCACATAGTATGTGTGAGACCATATGTTTATTTCCCAACCACTTGCCTCCCTAAGTCCCCTTATTTCTGTAACTAACTGTGTCAATGGTGAGTCAATGAAAACCTGAAATAAATCTGTACTACGTACTGATTCAATGCTGTGCAGTTATAAGTCAAGAAAAAGAAAAGATGCTGGCAGCAAATGGGATAAGAGAAGGACCTTGATGTTCAATCAGCGCACTAAGTATTAAATTCGGACTTCCTGTCAAATGGCCACCTGTTCCCAGAATGATAAAGAATACGAAAGCAAAAGGGCAGAAGTTACCGAATGAAGTGGCAATCTCTTTAGCTTGCTTTAAGGATCCAGATGATGGTGTTTGTATTTACAGAAGTTCGCATTCGTTCAAAGGTTCACATAGCTCAGGCTAGCGCTCAGCACCTCTATAGAGATCCTCCTGGGGTAGATTTTCTCTTCTCAGGCCCACTTGACTTGACTTGGGGTGAGCCAGTGTTCTGTTTGCCTCAGTTAACACCAGTAACAATGGTAGTGATGGTGTGAGAAACATGGTCAACCATGTTATGAAAATGTACATTAATTTTTACTAAAGAGGGCTGGTGGCTTTGTCCTGGCCAGAGATTTAGCCCATGGCCCATTAATATTTAAAACCAACCTGGAAGTGACTTGCTACCTTTAATCTAAAAATATTTGATGAATTCTTCTGTGTACTGTGATGGGGCAATAAAAACACCAGCATCATCACCAGTCTCATGCCAATCATGATGGCTGGTGGGAGAAGAAAGACAAAGATGCACATGGATAAGTAGCAACTATTTTTTACCATAATTTCCTAAAAATTTATAACCAAAAAGCAACTGAAAGGCGACTTTATGACCAGGGAAGTTATTCTTAACCCGTGTCTACAAATGAGGCAATAAAGGCTCAGGGAAGTTACATAGCTTCAGATTATATAGCCACACAATGAGAAAGCCAGACTTAGACTCAAGCCCATGTAAACGGAACACATGAAAGAGTCAGACAGTAGAATGGAGCCAAAAATAAGCAGATTGAAGCCTAAGCCTTTGTTTATCAGCTTCTTAAGAACAGGACAAAAACCAGCATTCTGCTGAAAATGTTATAGAAAATTTTCACATGACTGGACAAACTTGAGCTGATATAAAGGTGTGATTAAGGTTTAAGAAGAGGGAGGAAGAAGGGAGATGCAAGTAGGGAAAAACCTGTAGTTTCAGTGGGCTTAAGTAGCAAGGATTAGGGAAGACATTTTTAGCATGATATTTCAGGAAATTCTTAAAATTTTTAAATGGACAGATATAAAAGTAAGTATTCAAAGTTTTCTTTTAAATGAGAAAACTTAGATCCAGGGTGATTAAGTGTGCATTTGAGGTGACACAGTTGGTAACTGATATCAAAGAATATTAAACTTGGAAGCAAAACTCTCACACTATATGCAAGAAAGATTAACAAGGCTAGACAATCAGTGGTGGGGACTAACAGTGTAGCTGATGGGGTTGTAAACCCATGAAAATTTTCAAAAAATCATGAAAGAAGATGCAGAGGGTATTAGAATTGCCATAGTAGACAATGAAGCTACAGCCGGTTCATATGTAGGAAAAGAAAACTTGGAAACAAAACTGAAGCATTCTCTAACCTTACTCTTCTTGCCTTGAAGTCATCCTTTCCAAGTCTGGCTCCCCAAGCACATTGTTTGTGCTACTTTAGAATTGCTGACATCTCTTCTCTGCCAGACTGGCTGTCCAATAACACAGATTATGTCATTCAAATCTCTATTTCCTCTCGACACTTGTCACAAGACCAGGCACAAAGGGCCCAGTTATAGCTGGAAAGAAAATGGCAATCATTAGGAAGATTCTGACTCACCTAGAGCATGGGTAGCAAAACTGAACCACTAGATTGGGAACAAAGCTTGAATGCCTTGCTGTAGGGGTTGAACTTTCTTTGGTAGGCAAAGAAGACTCACCTGCATACCTTCACGTATAAAACCATTCTCTGTACACGTATAAAGGTAAAGAATTGAAGAGTTTCTACCAATGCAACCCTTGAATGATACGATAAATATTCAAATCAGCTAAGTTCTTTTCTGACTTCAACTCAATGAGAATTAGGAACCACACCTACAAGTCTACCCACTTGAGGTGTCGAGTCACCACTGTAGATGCTAGTCTTCTCATGTCCAAAGAAAAGGAACACATTCTACTCATTGGTTTGTGGTGAGCACAACGCAGTCGACTAAAAGGCACAGCACACCTTACAATTGCTAGAGATTGTCTCTACTCACATAGTAGCACGAACAAAATTGACCTAAGTGAGATGTGTATGGAAGGGAATTCAGGGCTGAGTGAAATTGAAACATATAATCCAAAAACACAGTTGGCAGGCAAATGACTGCACCATGCTCACACTAAAAAGAAAAAAAACAAGCAGAGAGAGAGAGAGAGAGAGAGAGAGAGAGAGAGAGAGAAACAGAGAGAGAGAAAGAGGGCTATCTCTCTCTCTTTCTCTCTCTACTCATACTGTTTGGGGATAACTGGAGGCATCGAAAAAGCTTCCATAGGAAAGGAGGACCTCGTAAAAGAAGAAAAAAATAGCCAGTCTGAGAAGATCAAGCTTCCCACACAGCATGTGCAAAGTCCCCAGTTTAACTTAAATCAACTATGGATGCAAACATAAATAAATGAATGTACGGAGGAAATGAGCATTCACAGAAGCTGCTGGCTTCTAAAACAAGGCTAGTGTGGGGCATAAATAGTTTGGTCAACCAGGCTGTTAATTAAATTTTCAGGTTTCCTTCTTTCTATGAAGGAAGGGATATAATGTATGGTCGTGGGAAAGATCACAGGATCTTCCCTTTCCCGACCAGGAACGATTACCCTTCACTCATTATCCTTCAGACCCCTGGGGGGAAAAAAAACAGCTGGACCAGAGACAAGAATGACAGCACATGAAAGACTCTGGGATAATCCCCTAGCTTGACCCTAACTCTGAGACACCTGTCAGAAAAGGGGCAGCACCTATGTCTGTGCCAAGTGTCACATTCCTCCAGCCTGGACCTTCTCCAGAAATGATGTGGGAAGCTGATATCTATACAATAGGAGGAAGTAGACTAGAGGTCCGCAAGAGGATGCAGAGAGATAGCTTTCTGGTTGGGGCTGCGTGGTTGACCATCACTTTTGTTGTGCTCTTGTCTACCCTGTTTCCAATGGCATCTCTCCCTTTTACAGAGTCCCAGGAAAGGACACTGGAAAGTGATTTATATAAAAAAAGAAAATAATCCCACTGGGAGGGTGGTCACATGACCCACTGTCAATGCTTGATCAAAAGGAACAGTTTCTGACTTTTGCTCTTGAAACTTAGGATTGTCATAGGAGAGAAAATAAAGCTAGATTGCAGTTTGATCTGAATAGAAGTTCAAGACAGATTTAACATCAATTGAAAGTGCTGCAACTAATATGACAATATGGCCCTCTCAGATAGATAAATGTGGGTCTAAAACTAGACTCTAATCCCTACATCCTCTGTGACGTTAGGTCACATACCACATCTTTCTGAGTCTCCTTTTCTCACCTATAAAATGAATAAAAAATTTAATTAATAGGTAAAATATATTACTGATAATTATTGTATTTACAACAAAATTTTTATTGTTAAACTTATGCATAAATTAAATGCACAAGATAAACTAACAGTTCATTTATTTAATCAAATATGATTCTCTTAAAAAACAATATTTAAGCTCTCCGTATGAAAATCTTAATATACAAAAAGAAATATTTAAAATGCCTATTTATAAATAAAATACATTGCAGTGAGAGGGCCTATTTGTTCATCCCATTCACCTGACTAGCTTACACCTGAAATAATCACACAGAAACTGTATTCATTAAAATACTGCTTAGCCCATTAACTCTAATTTCTTATTGGTTAATTCTTACATCTTAATTTAACCCATTTCTATTAATCTGTGTACTGCCACGTAGTTGTGGCTTACCAGCAAGATTCAAACCAGCCTCCATCTCAGGCAGAGGATCCATGACTTCTCTCATTCCACCATTTTTCCTCCCAGCATTCAATTCTGTTTTCCCCACCTACCTAAGTTCTGCCCTATCAAAGGGCCAAGGCAGTTTCTTTATTAATTAACCAATGAAAGCAATACATAAACAGAAGGACCTTCTACACCAAAAAATATTTACTGAAGATTTACAAAACTTTTTTGATTGATACAGTAGTTTTTGGAAAATTTTGTTAAATGTGGATAAAAATTATTTAATTGATTTACTAATAAGGATGTGTGGGTCTAAAATTATAAATATAAAACTATAAACAAAGTCATTTCAATAACTGAATAATTTATACAGACCAGCAAGTGAATGGTGAAGTCAACAAAGGAATAGAAAACACCTCCTAAAAAAGTATTTGTCAAGGTTAATCCGTTTTAATGATTATATTATGGGCACCTATGAGGCAATAGAGAAAACTGAGTGAACAGTCTGTAAAAACTATACTGTATTTCAGTTCTTATGTGAGCCTTGATTTATTACAGAATAAAATTTTAAAAGGACAGACAGACAATTATCCTATTTTATGTCTGTCACCCCACCTACCATGAGCTGGAGGAATAATCGATGCCAGTTCATGAGCTACCAGAAATACATAGCAGGATCTTCTTAGAATAGAATAAAGAAGAAAGTGGGAGGAAGGGAAAGGAGGGAAGGAAGAAATGAAGGAAGAAAAGAAAGAAGGAAGGAAGGATTTATTTGATATTACTCATAATGATCTGAACAAAGCAGTATTGAGCCAACCTATAACTGTACAAACAAATACAGACCAATTATAGATGAAATCACTAATTAGTAAAAAGTTGGAAAATATTTTTAAGCTAATATCACCTATGATGACATAAGTGTGGTAAGATGAAATGATTCATAATGCTGCTCAAAATGTGCGCATATTATACACACACAGATATTAAAAACACTACACAGTAAAAGTATATTTTAATACATAATTCTTCCTCTATAGTTCAGAAACTTGGACAAAGATTTCTCTGTAGGAAAAAAAGACTGTTTAACAATAGCAAAAGAAAGAAAGAAAGAAAGAAAGAAAGAAAGAAAGAAAGAAAGAAAATAGTAAAAGAACATGAGTATTTGGCAAGCAAATGATAAGACTTTGATCTGATATTAAATTAAAGCATTGCAAGTACTTTAAGTATAGCTATTTAGAAATCACAATTAAGTGTGTATATATATACACTTAATATAAATATAGATATATATTTGACAGACATTGTAAAACAAAAGAACAAATCCATACTTACATTTTAAAAAGGAACAGAAATTTACCAATTTTTTCTGTAAAATCATTGTATAAATTAGTGAGAGTACTTACAAGAGAATGGAAAATATATTCCTGTTTAACTTCCAAGTACCTAAAGATTAGGAAAGCCAAGATTCAGAGAAATAATGCCATTAATATGTTAAGAGCAAATCATGATCACTCAGTCATCGCTGGCACAGTAAGGCTAACTTTAGGGAAACAGACAATTGCCTCTGACTTAAACATTATACAATGGGTATGGGTATTAAACTGTTGCATGGCATCTGTGATGGCTAATCTTCATTGTCAGCTTGATCACTGTATTTCAAACCATGGAAACATGCCTCTATGCAGGTCTGAGAGAGTCTTGAAAGTGGCTTTAACTGAAGTGGAAAGACAGGCCCTGAATGTGGCTGTACATGGCCTAGACAAATTTTTAAATAGAGACAGGAGGACTGGTCTCATCATTCTCTGCTTCCAAAGTGTAGTTGCATCCTGACTATATATAGGATGTGGTGGCCAGGCCTTCCCACCAGGAATTGCTGTCTCCCCTCAAGCTGTAAAACAATGTCTATCGTCAAGTTGCTTCTTGTAAGATGCTTGACCACAGCTCTGGGAAAGGCAATGAATGTAACATTCCACAATAAAGGTGAAAATGTTCATGTTTTAGTGCATCAGTTATAAATAAATAGTGACTTGAAATATTAATCCCAAATGTATTCCTTGATCATCAAAAATACCGATAATAATGATGCCAGTATTTTCAGGTTCAAATGAAGACTTTCAGCCCAACTGAAAGAAGATTTCCTGTTGGCTGAGAGAGCACATGGGCTTTCCTTGCTCTGTGTGCTGAGGTGTGTAGAGAACAACAAAATAGAATAATTATAGAACCATGTTTGGAGTTTTTGGAAGTTTTGTTTATTGTGCAGAGACATTCACTCCTGTCTCAATCCTACCAACTGTGCAGCACAATTGAGTATTGTTTTATTGAAGATAAGTACACGTTACAAGGGTAAAGACTCACTGTGTTTTATTAGGCAGGGTTCTCTAAAGGAACAGAACTGGTGTGTGTGTGTGTGTGTGTGTGTGTGTGTGTGTGTGTGTGTGTATTACAGTTGTTTACAGGCTACATGTCCACATAGTACAACAATAACTGTCTCACAATGGCTAGGCCAAGAATCCAGTAGCTGTTCAGTCTGTCTCAGCAGTTCCCATCTATTTCTAGGGCCCTGGAGGACAACGAGGAAGCTGCTGCTCATCAGATTACATTGGAATCCTGACAATGTAGGTTCTAATATCAAAAAAAGAACACATAACAGTAGGATAGATGGACTTGTCATTGGGAGTAAAAGCAAGCAGGAGAAAAGCAAAAGCTTCCTTCTTCCTTGCCTTTTTTGTTTTTTGAGATTATATAATTGAAACATTTCTCCCTCTTTCCTCCAGCCAAACCCTCCCATATAATCCACTCCACTCTCCATCAAATACATGACCTCTGTTTTATTCATTGTTATTGCATGCATATATGAATATATATAAACATATATTACTAAATATAAGCTATTCAGTCTATATAATGTTACTTGTATGTATGTTTTCGGGACTCTTTGGCACTGGACAGTAAATTAGTATGTTCTTCCCTGGGAAGAGTAACTATCCCATCACAGCATTCCTCATTTGGGTATAGTTCTCTGTGTGGGGTTGAGGCCACCAGAAGCTGTGGCCCAGATTTAGGGTGCATCTTCCCACCTTTCATAATATAGTAAGAAAAACCCTTCACAGGAGTGCCTTTTAGCTGACTACAGATATAATCAAGTTTGCAACCAAGATTAGCCATCATAATGTTTGTAAAAATGGAATCCATCCCTTATATTTTTGTTACAATAATGACATGTCATGTCCCAGTCAGTCTGTTGTTCTAAGAAAGACAAGAGACTTGAGCAACTGACAAGCACACAATGTATAAGTTAGGAAAAATATGAGTGACCCCCAGCGTAGAGAGTCTCATCCCAGACAGCCCACAGTGTGGATCAGAAGGAGCCACAGGGTGCTGCGGCAACTCTCTCATAGCATGTCCAGTTACAGCTGATCTGTAGAGGATGCTTTGTGAACTTCTGTGTGCTGACCCTTAAAATACTCACACATATATGACTAAGTCACTGAGAGATGAGGTATTGAAGGATATCTGTGATACTTACAGATTAACTTCCCTATGTTGAAGAAAGAAACAATAAAACATTTAGAAAAACTCCAAAATAACTTTCAAAAACAGAATAATGGCAAAATGAGAAAAGAACATAGGTAAATAAAAGTTGATTTTAACATAAACTAATAAGAGATACTATGGTAATAAGATTGGTCGAAAACATAAATGAAAAGAGAAAGACTTTTAAAAACATAAATGCAGTCAGCCTGCACTGCTGGCTCCACCCTGCTAGCGCCCCCACCAACCATCTCAGCTTCCATCCAGAGGGCCATCGGAGGGGTGAGTTTGCTTCGGGCCTGCGGCAGGGGCCCTGCGAGGAGGTGCTCGGACTTTCCCCGACCCCATAGACTCCCAGGTCACCCTGCTCTGCTGGCTCCACCCTGCTAGCGCCCCCGCCAGCCATCCCAGCTTCCATCCAGAGGACCTTTGGAGGGGTGAGTTTGCTTCAGGCCTGCGGCAGGGGCCAGGTGAGGAGGAGCTCGGACTTTCCCGGACCCTATAGGCTCCCAGGTCAACCTGCACTGCTGGTTCCACCCTGCTAAGTTCTCCCGCCTGCCATCCCAGCTTCTATCCAGGTACAAATTTCTATATTTCTCCCTTCCCACGGGGGCCATAAAGTTTCCCCAGCTCAGTTGCCTTGCACACTGGGCCTGCTCTATAGGCGCATCCCGGAAAGAGGGAGTGCCTGTGCTTCAATAGCCTGCCTGAGGAAAGGTAGGCATTCTATCAGTGAACTCCCTGCCCAACAAGGGAACCTGACCCGCTACCAGAAGTTCCAATAGAGAGCATTTGAAAGAAGAGATGGGCAGACGCCAAGGCAAGACCTCATCCAACAATCTGAAAAACAACATGAAAACATCAGATCCCAACGACCCTACAACAGAAAGACTTGAACACTCTAACCCAGATGAAGTGGGAAAAAGTGCCATTATGAAAGCAATAGAGTCCCTTAAACAGGATATGAATAACACCCTTAAAGAATTGGACGAGAAGTATAACAAAAAGTTTGAAGAAATGAGTATAGAATTAGATGAGAAATAAAACAAAAAGTTTGAAGAAATAAGTAAATCCGTGAATGATACCCTGAGAAACCAAGAAAAAACAATCAAACAAGTAAAGGAAACAGTCCAAGAATTGAAAACTGAAATGGAGGCAATGAAGAAAACACAAAACAAGAACCGGCTGGATATGGAAAACCTAGGTAAACGAACAGAGACTACAGAATCAAGCATAACCAATAGAATACAAGAGATAGAAGAACGAATCTCAGATTCTGAAGATACCATAGAGAAAATAAATGCTCTGGTCAAAGAAAACAGCAAATCCAACAAATTCTCTTCACAAAACATTCAGGAAATTTGGCACACAATAAAAAAACCAAATCTAAGAATAATAGGGATTGAAGAAGGAGAAGAACTGCAGATCAAAGGCCCAGAAAATATACTTAACCGAATTATAGAAGAAAACTTTCCCAATCTAAAGAACGATATTCTTATGAAGGTTCAAGAAGCATACAGAACGCCGAATAGACTGGATCAAAAAAAAAGTCCCCTCGCCATATAATAATCAAAACACAAAACATCCAGATTAAAGAAAAAATATTAAGAGCTGCAAAGGAAAAAGATCAAGTGACTTATAAAGGTAAACCTATCAGGCTTACACCAGACTTCTCTATGAAAACCATGAAAGCCAGAAGATCCTAGATAGAGGTACTGCAGAAACTAAGAGACCATGGATGCAAACCCAGACTACTATACCCAGCCAAGCTATCATTCACTATCAACGGAGAAAACAAAATATTCCAGGATAAAAATAAATGTAAACAATTCGTAGCCACAAATCCAGCCCTACAGAAAGTAATAGAAGGAAAATCGCAACCCAAGGAATACAACATGGCCATCACTGCGTACAATAACCCAGACATCTAGCGACCCTTCACAACCACAACTCAAAGAAGAGAAACACACAAACTCTACTACACACACACACAAATAATAAACGGAATCAACAACCACTGGTCATTAATATCACTTAATATTAATGGACTCAACTCACCTATAAAAAGGCACAGACTTAGAGACTGGATAAGAAAACAGGATCCAACATCCTGCTGTTTACAAGAAACACACCTCAACCACAGAGATAGACATCTACTCAGAGTAAAGGGTTGGGAAAAGGTTTTCCAAGCAAACGGACCTAAGAAACAAGCTGGTGTGGCCATTCTAATATCTAACAAAATTGACTTCAAACTAAAATCAATCAGAAGAAATGGAGATGGACATTTCATACTCATAACAGGAACAATTAATCAGGAGGAAGTCTCAATCCTGAATATCTACGCCCCTAATATAAAAGCACCCACTTATATAAAAGAAAAACTTTTAGAACTCAAGGCAGTCATCAAACCACACACTAATAGTAGGAGACTTCAACACACCTCTCTCACCAATGGACAGATCAATCAAACAGAAACTCAACAGAGAAATAAGAGAATTGCTAGAGGTAATGAATCAAATGGACTTAACAGATATCTATAGAACATTCTACCCAAAAAGGAAAGAATATGCCTTCTTCTCTGCAGCTCATGGAACCTTCTCGAAAATTGACCACATACTCGGTAACAAAGCAAACTTACACAGATACAAAAAAATATTAGTAATCACCTGTGTCTTGTCGGATCACCACGGAATAAAGTTAGAATTCAATAACAATTCGAATTCCAGAAAGCCTACAAATGCGTGGAAGTTGAACAGTCAACTACTGAATCATCCTTGGGTCAAGGAAGAAATAAAGAAAGAAATTAAACTCTTCCTTGAATTTAATGAAAATAAAGACACAACATACTCAAACCTATGGGACACAATGAAAGCAGTTCTAAGAGGAAAGTTCATAGCACTAAGTGCCCAATTAAAGAAAACGGAGAAAGCATATATTGGAGACTTAACAGCACACCTAAAAGCTCTGGAAAAAAAAGAAGCAGACTCTCACAGGAGGAGTAGAAGATTGGAAATAATCAAACTGAGGGCTGAAATCAACAAAATAGAAACACAGAAAACAATCCAAAAAATCAACGAAACAAAAAGTTGGTTCTTGGAGAAAATCAACAAGATTGACAAACCCCTAGCCAAACTAATCAAACGGCAGAGAGAGAACACTCAAATTAATAAGATCAGAAATGAAAAGGGGGACATAACAACAGACACAGTGGAAATTCGGAGAATCATTAGATCTTACTACGAGAGTTTATATGCCACAAAGTTGGAAAATGTACAAGAAATGGATTGGGTTTTAGATAAATACCATTTACCAAAGTTAAATCAAGAGCAAGTGAACAATCTAAATAGACCTGTTAGTCGTGAAGAACTAGAAGCTGTTATCAAAAACCTCCCCACCAAAAAAAGCCCAGGACCAGATGGTTTCAATGCAGAATTCTACCAGAACTTCCAGGAAGAGCTAATACCTATACTCCTTAATGTATTTCACAATATAGAAACAGAATAATCATTGCCAAACTCTTTTTATGAAGTTACAGTCACTCTAATACCAAAACCACACAAAGACACAACCAAGAAAGAGAATTACAGACCAATCTCACTCATGAACATTGACGCTAAAATACTCAATAAAATACTGGCAAACTGAATCCAAGAATACATTAGAAAAATTATCCATTATGATCAAGTGGGCTTCATCCCAGAGATGCATGGTTGGTTCAACATACGCAAATCTATCAATGTAATCCATCATATAAATAAACTGAAAGAAAAAAACCATATGATCATTTCATTGGATGCTGAAAAAGCATTTGACAAAATTCAAAACCCCTTTATGATAAAGGTGTTGGAGAGGTTGGGTATACGAGGATCATATCTAAATATAATAAAAGCAATATATAGTAAGCCGACAGCTAACATCAAATTGAACGGACAGAAACTCAAAGCCATTCCACTAAAATCAGGAACACGACAAGGCTGTCCACTCTCTCCATACCTCTTCAATATAGTGCTTGAAGTCCTAGCAATAGCAATAAGACAACATAAGGGGATCAAGGGGATTCAAATTGGAAAGGATGAAGTTAAACTTTCATTATTTGCTGACTATATGATAGTGTACATAAGAGACCCCAAAAACTCTACCAAAGAACTTCTACAATTGATAAACACCTTTAGTAATGTGGCAGGATACAAGATCAACTCCAAAAAATCGGTTGCCCTCCTATACACAAAGGATAAAGAAGCAGAGAGGGAAATCAGAGAAACACCACCTTTCATGATAGCCACAAATAGCATAAAATATCTTGGAGTAACTCTAACCAAGGAAGTGAAAGACCTATTTGACAAGAACTTTAAGTCCTTGAAGAAAGAAATTGAGGAGGATACCAGAAAATGGAAAGACCTCCCCTGCTCTTGGATTGGGAGAATCAACATTGTAAAAATGGCAATTCTACCAAAAGCAATCTATAGATTCAACGCAATTCCCATCAAAATTCCATCAAACTTCTTCACAGACCTTGAGAGAACAATAATCAAGTTTATATGGAAAAACAAAAAACCCAGGATAGCCAAAACAATCTTATACAATAAAGGAACTTCTGGAGGCATTACCATCCCTGACTTCAAACTCTATTACAGAGCAACAGTATTGAAAACAGCTTGGTATTGGCATAACAACAGAGAAGTCGACCTATGGAATCGAATAGAAGACCCGGGTATTAACCCACAAACGTATGAACACCTGATATTTGACAAGGGAGCTAAAGGCATACAATGGAAGAAGGAAAGCATCTTTAACAAATGGTGCTGGCATAACTGGATGTCAACCTGTAGAAGAATGAAAATAGATCCATATCTATCACCATGCACAAAACTCAGGTCCAAATGGATTAAAGACATCAACATTAATCCGTCCACTTTTAACCTGATAGAAGAGTAAGTGGGAAGTAGTCTACAAGATATAGGCACAGGAGACCAGTTTCTAAGCAGAACCCCAGGAGCTCAGACAATAAGAGAAGCAATGAATAAATGGGACCTCCTGAAACTGAGAAGCTTCTGTAAAGCAAAGGACACTGTCAGTAAGACCAAAAGGCTACCTTCCCACTGGGAGAAGATCTTCACAAATCCCTCATTAGACAAAGGTCTGATCTCCAAAATATACAAAGAACTCAAGAAACTAGACACTAAAACTCTAATTAACCCAATTAAAAAATGGGGTACTGAACTGAACAGAGAATTCACAACAGATGAACTCCGAATGGCCAAAATGCACTTAAGGTCATGCTCAACCTCCTTAGCGATCAGGGAAATGCAAATCAAAACAACTTTGAGATATCATCTTACACCTGTCAGAATAGCCAAACTCAAAAACACCAATGATAGCCTATGCTAGAGAGGATGTGGAATGAGGGAAACACTCATCCATTGTTGGTGGGAATGCAAACTTGTGCAGCCACTGTGGAAATCAGTGTGGCGGTTTCTCAGGAAACTGGGAGTCAACCTCCCTCAGGACCCAGCAATTCCACTCTTGGGAATATACCCAAGAGATGCCCTATCATACCACAAAAGCATTTGTTCAACTATGTTCATAGCAGCACTATTTGTAATAGCCAGAACCTGGAAACAACCTAGATGCCCCCTCAATAGAAGAATGGTTAATAAAGGTGTGGAACATATACACATTAGAGTTCTACTCAGCGGTAAAAAACAATGACATCTTGAATTTTGCATGCAAATGGATGGAAATAGAAAACGCTTTACTGAGTGAGGTAAGGCAGACCCAAAAAGAGGAATATGGTATGTATTCACTCATATGTGGATTCTAACCATAATTAAAGGTCTTTGAGCCTATTATTCGTGATCCTAGAGAAGCTAAATAAGAAGGTGAACCTGATGAAAATCATGTAGCTATCTGCCTGGAGATTGGAAATGGACAAGAGTCCCAGGTAACCTCGGGTGCATGGGGGGGTGGGATGGTTGTTGGAAGGGGAGAGGGTTAGAGAGAAGGGAGTAGGGGGGGAAATGGGGAAAGCTAGGTGGACTGGGATGGGGGGAGGGAGGAAGGATGGATATGAGATCAGGGAAGAATATATTTCAACTAAGGGAGTCATCTTAGGGTTTACAGGAGACTTGATTATAAATGGGATCACAGGTCCAAGGAGATCCCCAGATTGTTCTCTGGACAGAAGAGAGGGTGCCTGAAACGGCCTAGGCCCATAACCATACTGATGAATATTTTGCTTATCACCATAGAGCCTTCATCTGGCGATGGATGGAGATAGAAACAGAGACCCACATCGTAACACTGAACTTAACTCCCTAGGTCCAAACGAGAAGCAGAAGGAAAGAGAACGTGAGCAAAGACGGCAAGATCAGAGAGAACCTTCATCACACGATGGATGGCGATACAGATGGAGACCCACATTGGAGCACCGGACTGAGCCCCCCAAGGTCCAAATGAGGAGCAGAAGGAGGAAGAAAATGAAAAAGGAAATAAGGACTGCGAGGGATGTGATCACCCACTGATACAAGGGGACGGATCTAATGAGAGTTTACCAAGGTCAGTTGGACTGGGACTGAACGAGGTCGCAATCCAACCAGATTCTCTGAATTTGGCTGGATTCTCTGAATGTGGCTGGCCGGAGTCTTTCTGAAAAGCCATTGACAATGGCATTGGTACTTGTTTCCTCTGCATATACTGGATTTTGCAGATCCAGTCCGTCTGGACACTCACCTTCCAGGACCTGGAGGGAGGCGGGAGGAACTTGAACTTCCCACTGGGCAGGAAACCCTGACTTGACTGCTCTTAGGGATGGAGAGGGAGGAAGAGAGGGAGTGGGGGGAGTGGGAGGGTGTTGGGAGGAGGGGCGGATATGGAAACTTTTATAATTTAATAAAATTACAAAAAAAATTAAAAAAATAAAAACATAAATGCAAACACAGACTACAGATTGAAAAAAACAGGAATAGAGAGATACATAATCTCAAAAGAGAAAAGATATGAGGGTGTGAGGATGGTGCAATTGTATCATTGTCACAAAGGGATTTTTTCTAAAGAAAAATTAAAGATTTCAAAAAATCTCAGCAGTATGTAAAAAAACACAGAAAACGATTTAAAGTTTACATATGGCAAAGTATCTCAGTTAATAAATTGTTAAGTCTCTTAACTATCCAATAAACATCCATTAAAAATAAAACAGAACAAAAACCTGTAATTTCATTAAATGTTGTGAGAGAGTGTTGAATCATTTGTTTTGAGATAAAATAAGATAAAGGCAGAGCACATAATTTCTATAAAAACAAGACATAGTATGAATAAATAATATCTATTTATAATAGTGTGATACAATATAACACACACAACAATTAGTAAGTAAAAATATGCAAATCATCCATAGGTAGCATAAAACTCAATATAAATATTAAAGAAATCTGAATAAGTGGTAAGTTCTATAGTATTCTAAGTCCAAACAATATCTGAAAGATACTAATTTCCTCAACTACTCTATGAACTTAATGTAACAATAATAAATGGTTAATAGCACTCTTCATAAAACTTCCTCAACTGAATCTAGAATTCACATAAGAACAAAAATCCAAGAGTAACCAAGATGTGTCTCCATTCACATTTATGAAATATTTCCTGCTAGGTGTCAAGACTTTCCAAGAGTACAGAAAATTCATATAGTGCGGGAACAAAGACTTACCTAAAGACAAATGAGGGGAAATAGAAACCCATAAACAAACAAGGACCTAAAAAAATAAAGACTACATTGTGACAGAATGAGGAAAGGATAAACTTTTTGACAAACTGCTCTGGAATATTGCTTATTTACCAGGTTTTTTTTTAAATTTTTTAATTTTCAAGACAGGGTTTCTCTGTAGCTTTGGGTTCTATCCTAGAACTAACTCTTATAGACAGGCTGGCCTCGAACCCACAGAAATCTGCCTACCTCTGCCTCCCGAGTGCTGGGATTAAAGGTGTGCACCACCACCACCCGGCTATGGAATAATGCTTGTTAACCAGTTCTAAAATGATGTGTGATCTGAACAAGACACCAGCTTCAACTACAGAAAGAATCAAGATACAAATTTAAAAAGCCTAGCTATAAAGCCTTTAGAAGCCATTTAAAAGAGTATATTTATGACTTTATGATTTAAAAAAGTATAAAAAGTATAAAAAGCACACATCTTAAAAGAAAAGATCGACCCCTTTGACTACATTCAATGTAAGACATTTATTCATTTAAAGATACAACAAGAAAGCAAAAAGACAAGCTAAATGAAGACTTTTTAAGAAAAACCAAAGAGGATTTTGTATTTGACATTTATGAATGTTTTTCACTGAGCTAAATTTACAAAGACAGAGTATGATGAGGCAGAAAAAATATTATAGTTGGGGACAAAGATGAAACCATGAAAACAGTCCAAATCCATAAGACATTCAACTTATTTAGTAATGAGAAATATAAAACCTAAAACAATGAATATGAAAATATAACCCCCCCTTCTGGATGAGTTGCCATTTCAATCATAAAAGAATGGAAAAAACTGTGTCCATGAAACTGGAGGGCAATTAGACCTCTCATTTGTAGCTGTGGAGTCCACCAGGATTCCTACAGACGTATGACACAAGCAGATGAATTGCCATGGAGACGCTAAAGTTCTTCATAGATAGTGGCCACCAATAAAGTCAAGCGCATTCTTATCAGCATTATTTGTCAATAACCAACCTGAGAGCCATTCAAGTGCTCATCATCAATGAAATATACTAATGTCATATCCATGCTCTGGAACATACCACCACAGTGACAGGGAATCAATACCAGTGTGAGCATTAATATAGAGAGGCCCCTGACACGCAAAGATGAAAAGATAAAGGTCACGGAAAAAATATGCACAATATGAGCCTGTTCATATAAAGATGCAACTAGACAAAACTGAGCATTTCACCAAGAGTCTTCCATGTAGATGGAAAAAATTGCAAAATTATACCATAAAATGATTAAGTTGAAGGGGAGCTGGGTACATGGGCAGGAAGAAATATCGGCAGCCCCCCTGAGGAAGTGCTGATTATTTTCAAAGATCACTATCAGTTTGTTGAATAGTACACTTTATTTAATCACACATGAAAATAATTATATAACTCAATAGACAATGAAATAAAAAAGGGCTTTTATGTTTGCCTGAAGTTTGGTGGCATCAAAATGGGGCAGAGGCTAAAAGAGAGTAGCATTGGAGATACAAGCAGAGAGAGTAGAATGGATAGACAAATTGAAGTCACTTATTTTTAGAATAAAGTCCTTAATGTCTCCTTTACTGAGTTCCATGTAAGCTCTAATCACCTTTGCCCTGGGTTCATAGAATTCCAATTTGCATGTTGATAAGAACTCCTCAAATCACACTCTTCTAAAAGGAAAATGCTATTTCAGAGGCATAAGCCTGTTACCAAAATCCATTCTGCACCAAGCCATGTAAACACTCCCCTGTGTGAAAGATGGCTTTAAAATGGAACAGTTCTTAAAAGGTGAATAGGGTGAAGAAATGAACTTCCAGATGAATGAAGAAAAGGCATTGTGATGTATAATTTACCCCACACATGCTGCTGTATTTATCTCCCTCTTTCCATTGCCCTGAATCTCCATGATGTCGACCATCATAGCACCTGAGCCATTAGATGGGAGATATTACATTGCAAGAAAGCTGTTAAATAAATGGGGCTTCAGTGCGTCTAATGAAATGTACTTTCCATACAGAACAGGCCCTCGGAGGGAAGAATAGGCAGTTTGCAGAATGATTTATGTGCGCCCTGGAGTTGGACCTATGCCAGGTTTTTCAACACTGGGTAAATTCATTTAATAATATATTTATTAAGTGGAGGTTAATAATTTCCAACAGTTTTACATGACGACTAGAGAACAAGGCAGGAAAAATAGAAGAAATGGGTGCGAGAATAAACAAAACAATTACATTCATCTGGACAAGACACCAGTCTTAGCTATGCCAGACATAATATAAACAGTGCCTGCCCCACTGTTTATGCTTTTGTATGCATGTCAGTTGTTTCTTATAATATATGAAAACATGAATAGGTACCAATAAAATCCACGGTTGAATGAGCAATTGTGTGCATTAATCTGAAACTTCAAGACAAAATTCTAAGGCGGAGCTCTTTCCTAAACCAATACCCAAAGGGTAAAAAAATTAAAACTTTTGATACATATATATTTTTCTGTCACGATAAGATCAAATTCATATTCAGGCCAACCAAGGTATCTAATTCTAATGAGGCCATATGTTTATCCTACAGAAAGGATGGAAGCTACCCTGAGGTGGATGACCCTTTATATCCAAGATGAGACCGAATAAAACCAAAATGCAGGGTGAAATAATCGGCTCATAGCTGCATTTCCCACACCGTGCAGGGAAGGGAGGTGAAAGTGCGTTGAACATTGAATGGTTTGTGAGCAGAATACTTAATGTCCTAGACAGACAAGCACACACACACACATGTACGTGTGTGCTCTCTCTCTCTCTCTCACACACACACACTTGCACATAGAGTTTTAGGAGATTAAACCTAGTACCAAATGCAAATTAGACAACCAATGAGCCGGATCTCTTGTCCAATTGCATATGATAATATAATCTTTAGCCTTTCCAGAATTTTAAGATACTAGTGTCCATGCCCATTATGTAGATCGGAAACTGGGGCCCTAAGCTAGTGACTCCCAAGCAGTTTATCTAAGAATGCAAGGCTAGCATGACTCCCCTATAATTTTTTGCTATTACTCTCTGGATGGTGAACTCTGTGAAGGGCTCGCAGGTAGGGTCATGTGAAGTCAGACGATTTACTGAGTGTGTTCTATAAGCCTCTACTCTTATCTTCACCTGCCCTCAGTACAGACTTTTTACCCTTGACTTTCTCAAAGTCACGAGGTGTTGAGAGACGCTGTGAAAGAGAGAGATGGTGGAGTCGGGTATTTGGTTAAAGGCTCAACACGAGGGCTGAGCCCCTGTGTGTACATGTTCTCTCTCTAATATTCTGAACGCATTCGTTCCTTCATTAAGGCCACTTAATAACACTGAACCCCATATAGCTCAGGGTGCTGCACTATCGCTGTGGCCCTCCTCTCATAGTTTCAAGTATTTAATTAGAGACTCTTTTGATGAAATTCTATGCAATTGCAGAATTAGCATGTGTTATCTCACTGGTACTTGGTCAGACTCTGTACATGATGTGAAGAATGGGAAAATCCAAACATCAGGAGAGTAGGGATTAGGATGAAGTCAGGTCTGGGTCAAACTGCAGTTGGGTGAAGTCTTAAATAAGACCAATTATGCCTCAAGTCAGGCTTGCTCCACTGAGGCTATGTCACACAGATTTATTGCTCCTCTGTGTTCTGATCTAAATAGCTATCACATATATTACCTTCATTTAGGTACTTCACAGAGCAATAGACACGCAACAGTAAGACTGAGATAGACATGAGGGTATTCATAAATATCTGGGGGAGAGAAAGGTCTAACCCAGCCTTGCATGCAACACCTTTGAATAAGAGGTGGCATTTGAGGCAGGAGTAGAATTCTGTAGGCAGAGAGTGAAAGAATACCCAGCCATAGGCAGCAACAGAATGAACATCACTTAGGGGACTGTGTGTGTGTGTGTGTGTGTGTGTGTGTGTGTGTGTGTGTATCTGTGTCTGTGTGTGTATTACTGAATGGCTACAGGCTACATGCCCATGAGTGTGTGAGTGTGTCTGTGTGTGTGTCTGTGTGTCTGTGTGTGTTACTGAATGGCTACATGCCCATGAGTGTGTGAGTATGTGTGTGTGTGTGTGAGTGTGTCTCTGTGTGTGTCTGTGTGTGTTACTGAATGGCTACATGCCCATGAGTGTGTGAGTATGTGTATGTGTGTGTGTGTGAGTGTGTCTCTGTGTGTGTCTGTGTGTGTTACTGAATGGCTACATGCCCATGAATGTGTGAGTGTGTGTGTGTGTGTGGTGCTGAATGGGTACATGCCCTTGAGTTGGGGTAACATACACCCATGCATGTACTTGTAGAGATGAGAGCAAGTATGTTGCTATCCATCTTATCGTCTTAAAGTAGCCTCTCACTAAATCAGAAACTCCTTGTTTTCAACTCAGCCATCCAGCTAGCATGCTCTGCAGATCCTCCTGTCGCTGCGCCCCAGTGCTGGGGTTACAGGTAAATGCAGCTATGCCTAAACCTTTCTATTGGTGTCAGAGATTAGAACCCAGGTTCTCATGCTTGCAAACAAAGTACTCGTACCCATGTCCCTGGTTATCTAAAGGGTTCATTTTCATCTCTCCTTCTCATGGGTCAATTGTGAGGTTGATTCTCAAAACCATGAGATGCATACCCAGCTGGTGAGCATAGCTCAACAATTAAGTTTAATACAGCTTCAAGCCTTGAAGACAAATCTCTGCAACATGGTGTTTCCTGGGAGCAAATCTCTACGGAATCCTCCACTAATTAACGCATAACCCACCCACG
This sequence comes from Myodes glareolus, assembly GCF_982192425.1. NCBI lineage: Eukaryota > Metazoa > Chordata > Mammalia > Rodentia > Cricetidae > Myodes > Myodes glareolus. Next base: position 24,694,364 of record NC_142044.1, read on the forward strand.
GGTGTCCTAATAAGTGAGACGTGCAAGGCCCGCTCAGTTTTCCAACACACTGAAATACCTTCCCACCTGACTGTTTCTTCGCATAATGGCAGGCAGATCACTGCACTTTAGAAGCACACGATTAGCCAAAGGCAAGGAGGTAAAAGGCTTCTTACATAGCTAAGAAGTTGAAATTCTCTGGTGGATGAGCATAGCCATGTAGTGTGGCTTGTCCTGGTGTGATTTCGCTCCCAGGGTCTCTATTCCAGAAGCGTAATTAAAACCCTCAGTCTTCTGACCTAGTTCCCAGGGAGCCTGTAACCTTTCCCTCACACTTATACAGATGCTATGATTTGAATGGACTTAATCCCATAATATTTACCCAGGAAGTGGTAATATTAGTCTAATGAATGTGGCTGGCATTTTGGACCAAGAACAGAATTGTGATGCAAGAGGTTGCAGTCTCAGGTCCTTGATTCACCAGTGGACCCGGGGCAAGCCACTTAACAAATCCATTCCTCAGTTTCTCCAGCCATAAAACAGTGATAATCATAGTTCCCACCGGAGATACCCTTTGTCAGGACCTTTGATGTTAGGTTCCACAGACAAAGGACTGTTTTAATTATTCTAAGTGTAGTAACGAGGAAGGCACAATGCCAGAATGACTTTTATAAGACTTCTCAGGTACCTGGTTCCGGCCGCTGCCAGTGACTCATAGTGGACCACAGTCTTGCCTAGCTCATGAAGCATAGTACAGGTCACTGGCAGGGAGCAGAGAGAGGCCAGTGGGGGTAAACTTGATTACATGACAGATGTCACTATTGAGTGGAGACAAGCACAGGTTTTGGCACCGGATCAGGGTGAACTCGTGTCCCTGCCTACTGACTTTTCTCGGCAACCTTGAAAGAGCTGCTTTTGCTTTCGGGGTTTGGGTTCTTTAATCAGACACTAAAGAAGCTAGATTTGGTGAAATGGATAACAGCGTTTGTGAAATGCCAACCCAACCTCGACCTCTTTTCTCCAGTTTTGACATGAACCTTATTCTTTGAGCTGTTTCAGCTTCACAGCAAAACCGAACAGAAAGTACCAAGTTCTATATAAGCCGTGCCCCTACACACACCTGAAGCCTCCCCAACTATCTGTGTCTGGCCCGAGTGTTACATTTGCTGTCATTAAGCCTACATTGACTCGGGCTTAGCACACTGAATCTCTTCATTAGGATTCAATTGAAGCTGTCCATTCACTGAGTTTGGGTAAATTTACACTGTCATGTACCCAGAATTTTAGTGTCGTAAATAATTTCACTATCCGAGAACAATCCTCTGTGTACCAGGCATGTTCCCCATTTTACCCTGAGCCCCTGGCCCCTTCTGGTCCTTGTAGTGTCTCTCTATTTTCCTTTTTCAGGGCACCATTCAGATGAAATCATACAGCTTCACTTTTTCACCTAATGATGCAGGAGGAAGGTGCTCCCACACGCTTTCATGGCTTGAGAGTTCATGTCATTCTAATACCAAGTAGCTTTCCATTGTCTGCAAGAACCATTGTCAACTCACTCACCAAGTGAAGGACATCTTTCTCCTTGATTTTGGAAATTCTAAGCAATGCATTTGTGCACACCCAAGGGCAAGTTTTTGAGTTGAGATCAAGTTTCAACTTACTGGGATAGAGAGCAAGCAAAGAACGCATGGGAACAGTCTAGCTAGTTGTGGAAGACACTGCAAAATAACCTTCTAAAGTGTTCATAGGGTTTTACATTCCTACAGCCAATATATGAGAGTCTTTCTCATTCCATATCCTCATCAACATGTAACCCTTTAAGAGTTTTGGATCACTGCTTTTATAATAGAAGGGTACTTTGTGTATGAATTATAGTTTCTGAAAGGTCTTCCTGCTAAATTCAAGCAGACTTTGACCTGAAATCAACAAGGATGTATGTGTTGGCGTATTCGGTTGGTATGATAAATAACCAGATCAGCTCAAGAACAACTGATATAATTTAATAATTGAAAAAAGGGTGAACTCACGCTACAAGAGTGGGAGATCCGAAGTCCAAAATGGTCCGGCGTGTAGAGAGAGCGCGAGTCTACCTACCCCAGTTTTTCTACCTGGGCTCCAGGCAGCCACACCCTAACCAGATGTGACTGGCTGAGTTTCCCCATCACAAGGAGGGTAGCAACCACTCCAAGCAGTAAAGCTCCAACCCCTACAGTCTGCAGAGTATTTCTACCAATTATCCTGCCATATTATCTGCTCCTAGCTCATATTCATCACATCTTCTGACCAAGTCATTGTAACAACATTATAAAGCGATCCTAACTAAATAGTCTCTGTCCAGTACGGTGGAAAGTCCCCAGAGCCAAAAACCAAAAGGAAACAGAGATTTAAAATCAGAGTCATTTATTTTCCATCCATCCCAGACACACATATTTCACCCATATTCCTTTAGATTCTCATAGGCTTTACAAACACAGAGACAGTTCTCCAGGTATCAGATCAGAGATCTTCAGAGTAAGGTCTAGGTTGCCATTAGGAGAGTGGGAGAGCATCTACCTTGAGAAACCCACATATGCTAAAATTCTAAGAAATGTCTGCTCTTGGGGGCAGAATGACGAGGATGGAGAGTGTCAGAAACTCTAGCATGTCTAGACTAGATTTAGATCCTAACTGGCACAAACTGACTGGTGATGGTAGGGCCCGTATGTATGATCAAATGTGATGGGGGGAGGGGACACCTTTGCTGTGGCCACTACACTGTGCATAAGGACACCTGCTGACTCTTCAGGAAGCATGCTTCAGTCTCTTTTGTCATTGTCTAGTTGCCTATGTTGGCCTGTGACAAATCCATTCTCAAGTCCAATTAAATAAATCGATGCCATTTAACCAAATATCAAGTGGACTTATGTGGCACTCATGTTGGTTTTTCTTCTTTGTGTCATTTTGTTAATGCGTTCTTTGTGTCTCAGAGTGAAGACATTCAGCAAATTAAGTTCTTAAATCCTTGATGCTCTGTGGCATATGATATTTTTTTTGGCCTATGACAGGACTGAAGTAATTGTACTCTATTTCCTTGCTCAGTATTTTAGGAGTTCATATGTCAATTAAGAGTTATATGCTCCTCGAGATCACAAAGACATATCTAGGACAAAATCATAAGTGTCGTGCTTGCTTGCTCTATAGACTACCCGAGGCAAAAATGAACAGTAAATCATAACAGAAAAGATAACTCCTGATTTCTACTGACAGAGGAGGGAACATAAGAGAACGGGGGACAGAGAAAGAGAGGGAGAAAACTGAAATCTGTTTTACCCAGACCATGAGAGTAATTTGCCATGTTTTATTAATGGGTATTTTCAAATCTGGAGCTAACTTAATTGCCAATTAATTAAAAGATGATTGGATAAACAATGGATTGTACTATAGAATGAAAATAGCACAATTTCCTGTCATGGTGTGGAATGAACACTCTTTATCCTATTGCCCTACCAATCACTCAGTTCTTTAATTCCTGAAGAACCCCAGGAGCCATTTCTTGAAGATGAGAATTAAATTGGATCAACATTAGAGGACTTTGGGGTCAAACTATATTAAAGCAATCATAATTAATTAAGTCAGAATAGAAAAAAAAGCATGCCACGTAAAAGAGTCTAAAATAGCAACAATAGCATTAGCATTACAATCAAAATGCTTGTGTCTGAGGCATTTACAACTGCGTACATGATTGACACACACAACCCCTTCCTCAGCCTGCTGTCATCTTCTGTAGATGGAAAAGACTGCTTTTGCTGCTATTAACAGAATCCCAAAACTAATAGTGGCCTAAGCAAGGCAGATGATTAATTTTCTAACTTGTAAAATATCAAATGTAGGTATCCAAGAACTTGGGGGATCTCTACTCAACGGAGATTTTAGAACCTGGGACATGTATATCTTACTTTTCTTTCCTGTTGTAGGCTTCTAGTCCCCAAATATCACCTCATAATCTAGGAAGGCTGTGCTGATATCAGCTTTCACATACCTATCTAAACCAACAGAATGCATTTGTTTTTATGTTTGAGACCGGGTTTCTCTGTAGCTTTGGAGCCTGCCCTGGAACTAGCTCTTGTAGACCAGGCTGGCCTCAAATTCACAAATACCTACCTGCCTCTGCCTCCCGAGTGCTGGTATTAAAGGCGTGCACCACCACCACCCGGCCATTTTTTAAAGAAGGAAAGCAAAGTTTCAGCATAAAAATCTATGTTACATAAAGTATATAAAGTTAACTTGGAATGTTGTCAATTAAAAGAATACCACATGGACAATCTAATATAAACATTAATTTGATCTTAGGTTGATCTCATAAATGTGAAGAATTCAGGAAGGAGAGGATGATCCTGGCACTTGTCTCTTTATCAACGCATCACAAACTGTAACTGAATCCAGTTCTGGGAGCCTTCTTTGAAGGGTAACAGGAGGGGAAATGATCAACCAAAGTGGAGAAGGGTCATCAAAGTAAGTAGACCATTGCCCGATGATACAAGAAATGTTATGGCTCACTGCCTACAGTGAGCGATGGAGAAAACTAGGAAGAATGCCTTTAGGAACTCTTAGCCCAGAGGAGGAAATGATGCCAATGAATAGGATGAGAAGAGGTAAAAGATGGAATGGAATAAAAGCATCATGTTACACAGCAAACTTAAAGCAAGGATAGTGTGGTGGGTTTGAATAAGAAATATGGCCCATGGGCTAATAGGTTTGAGTGCTTACTCATCAGAGAGTGGAACTACTTAGGAGGGATTAGGTTGCATGGCTTTGTAGGAGTAAAGTGTCTTACTGGGGAGTCAACGTTGACATTTTAAAAACCCAAGCCAGGTCCTTTGTCTCCCTCTCTTCTTGCTTCCTGTGCATCCAGATGTAGAACTCTCAGCTACTTCTTCAACACCACATCTGCCTGTGTATCACCATGCTCTCTGTCATGTTGAAAATGGATTAAACCTCCTCCAATTAAAGGCTCTCTTTGATGAGTTGCCATAGTGATGGTGTCTCTTCACAGTAATAAAGCATTGCCTGAGACAGATCATGTCTGAATTGGGAGCACCATGTTGTGCCTCCACAGCATTGTTCTGAAAAAGTAACTCAGAACAAATTCAGTAAGACCAAAAGCTGATATTGTGGGAATGGGGGTGGGTGGTAGAATCATTGCGAACCTCTTGCAGTGGTCCCTGAGAAGAATACAAGGACAATGATCTGACGCATTTGCAACTGAAGCAGAATACAAAATATTCCCAGAGGAAGGAGAAAGCAGAATCATAAGAACTCAGTCATTCAAAATACATCCCTTCATGATAAAGGTTCTTAGAGAGATCAGGGATACAAGAAACATACCTAAATATAATCAAGGCACTTTACAACAAACCAACAGCCAACATCAAACTAAATGGAGAGAAATTCAAAGCGATCCCACTGAAATCAGGAACAATACAAGGTTGTCCAATCTCTCTATATCTATTCAATATAGTTCTTGAGATCTAGCTAGAGCAATAGACAACAAAAGGAGATCAAAAAGACACAAATCGGAAAAGTCAAACTGTCATATTTGCTAATGATATGATAGTTTACATAAGCAACCCCAAAATTTCTACCAAGGAACTTCTACAACTCATAAACACTTACAGTATGTAGCAGGATACAAGATTAACTCAAAAAATCAGGAGCCCTTCTTTACACAAATGATAAATGTGCCAAGAAAGAAATCAGAGAATTATAACCCTTCACAATAGCCTCAAACAGCATAAAATATCTCGGAGTAACTCCAATCAAACAAGTGGAAGACTTGTATGACAAGAACTTTAAATCTTTGAGGAAAAAAATTGAAGAAGACACCAGGAAATGGAAATACCTTCGATGCTCTTGGGCAGGTAGAATTAACATAGCAAAAATGGCAATCTTACCAAAAGCAATCTACAGATTCAATGCAATGCCCATCAAAATTCCAGAAAAATTCTTCACAGACCTCAAAAGAATGGTACTCAATTTCATATGGAAAAGCAAAAGCAAAAAAAAAAACAAAAAGAAACAAAAACAAAAAAAACAGAACAGCCAAATCAATCCTGTGCAATAAAAGAACCTCTGGAGGCATCACAATCCCTGACTTCATACTCTACTACAGAACTACTGAAAACAGCCTGGTATTGGCATAAAAGCAGACAGGTGGATCAATGGAACCAAATCAAAGACCCAGATACCAATCCACACACCTATGAATACCTGATTTTTAACAAAGAAGTAAAAAATATAAAATGAAAAAAAAGGCATGCTTAACAAATAGGGCTGGAATAACTGGATATCAACACGTAGAAGAATGAAAGGAGACCTATATCTATCACCATGCACAAAACTCAAGTCTAAATGGGTCAAAGATCTCAACATAAAGTCAACCACACTGAACCTCATAGAAGAAAAAATGGGAAGTACACTTGAATACATTGGCCCAGGAGACCACTTTCTAAATATAACCCCAGAAGCATAGACACTGAGAGAAACCATTAATAAATGGGACCTCCTAAAACTGAGAAGCTTCTGTGAAGCAAAGGATATGGTCAACAAAACGACAGCCTACAGAATGGGAAAAGATCACCAACCCCACATCAGAGAGAGGACTGATCTCCAAAATATACAAAGAACTCAAGAAATTGGTCATCAAACGAACAAATAATCCAAAAAAAAAATGGGGTATAGACCTAAACAAAGAACTCTCAACAGAGGAATCTAAAATGGCTGAAAGACACTTCCAGAAATATTCAACATCATTAGTCATCAGAGAAATGCAAATCAAAACAACTCTGAGATTCCATGTTATACATGTAAGAATGGCCAAGATCAAAAACACTGATGACAACTTATGCTGGAGAGGATGTGGGGTAAAGGGAACACTTCTGCATTGCTGGTAGAAGTACAAACTGGTACAGTCCCTTTGGATATCAGTATGACAATTTCTCAGAAAATTAGGAAGCAACCTTCCTCATAAGCCAGCAACACCACTTTTGGGTACATATCCAAAGGATGCTCAATTGTACCACAAGGACATGTGCTCAACTATGTTCATAGCAGCATGGTTTGTCATAACCAGAACCTGGAAACAACCTAAATGCCCCTCAATCAAAGAATAGATAAGGAAAATGTGGTGCATTTACACAATGGAGTACTATATTGTAGAAAAATAAAGACATCTTTAAATTTGTGGACAAATGGGTGAATCTAGAAAATATCAAGTTGAGTAAGGTTAACCAGACCCAGAAAGGCAAATATCATATGTACTCACTCATAAGTGGTTTTAGACATAAAGCAAAAAACAAGCCCACAATTCACAATCCCAGAGAACCTAGGCAACAAAGAGGACCCTAAGAGAGACATACATGGATCTAATCTACATGGGAAGTAGAAAAAGACAAGATTTCCTGAGTAAATTGGGAGCATGGGGACCATGGGAGAGGTCATTGGATAATTATGGCTGAAGCTAGGTTTAGAAACTGTTCTTGATATTTCTAGCCTAGAAAATGTGAAATGATTTGTGAAAAACAGGTTTAAAGACACAGGTGCTGCTCAGTGTTTGGGGAAATGGGTACTGAATTTGTTCTGTGTGGTCCCAAGAATTAAAATTAAAATTAGGTGACAGCAGTTCAGAAAAGTTTTACATGAATAGGAAGAATAATTTTGTGAGATTCAGATTCTCTGCTATCTGAATTCTGAACCAAATGTTCTATGATCTTAGTGTGTGCTAAACTCAAGAGAGCAACAACTGAGGTAATAGCCTGCTATGCAAGATGTCTGTAGATTTTTACTTTTATCCCATAACCCCAGACACATGCACACACATGTACACACAAACACACACACAAACACACTCCTGGCTTCTTCTAGTAATGGGGAAATTGATAATACAAGCCAGTTTTTTTTTCCCAAGGAACCATAGTGTCTCCCACTCAGTTCATCACTTGGAAGAGATTAGGCTCTGCGCACCTGTGCCAGGGGTAGTCCTGCAACTCCAGTCTTCACAGTTCAGGTGTTGAGAAAATAACTTCAAGGGGGGCACGTGGTCTAAGCTAAGCAAATAAGGTTCTCCATTAAAACTTTTATGGAACCATTAGAAAACACACACTTTCTCTCTCTCTCTCTCTCTCTCTCTCTCTCTCTCTCTCTCTCTCTCTCTCTCACACACACACACACACACACACACACACACACACACACGAAAGATTGAATATCAAGAGAAGAGAAAGCAAAAGAAAGTAAGGGAGCAAGAAAGAGACTCGTTCAGGGGACATTACCAAGAAAGTCTTTGGAAAAGAAGATACCCTCCACAAACTGTTGTCTCCAAAATCTCACTATTATGCAAGGATTGCTCATTTTTTTCTTTAGTCACTCAGATTGATAAACTTATTGTTTATTTTGCCACAAAATAAATCCTTATCATGGATATTGTACTGGAAATTCCAGGGTAGCGTGAGAAGTGACTCCCAGATAATAAATCATTGCCAATGACAGTTAAGATCAATGTCTTGAAAACAACTGGAATCCTGAAGTTTAAAAAAAGAATACTATCTGACGTATTGGTAATTTTCCAGTCCTGATATAAGCAAATTGGGGGACAATATTACAGAAACACAAAGTTTTACCTTTAAGTGCTTTGAACATCACAAGAACCAAAAACACTCAAGTATGGATGCTGCACACCTCGGATGCCTTTTAATGCCTTCTTCTAAGAGCAACAGCTTAGTAAGTAAAACTGAAACGTCCTTTATTGCACCGCTGGATCATTCCTGTAATGGGGGATATAATCTCATTACAAGCTCTAGTAGTCACCCAGATTACAATCTTAATTGCCAGTATAGGTAGAAGTGTAATAATATACGCTTATCCTTTTCTGTAATTGCATAATTAAAGAAGAGCAAGAGTTTGATTTTTTTCAATAAGGAAGCTTTCTTGCCTCCCGGCTATGCAGATCTTCACTCTTCTAAGTGTGATATTTATGAAATGCCCATTTTGTATATTACCTTTTGCATTTTACGTAATATATTAAATAATTTTCCCTTTCGCCTTTCAAAATATCTCCTTCCCTTCAATTGTGTCCATGCAATCAGTATTTAGAGATTTCCCAAAAGGGGTTTTGGAAAGGAAACACCTGGATTCACACGCTAAGAAGCACTGTGACTATCTGGTACTGTTGACTTTGTGCAAATGTGCTAAGGTCTAAGGACATGGTCTTTCTCTTCTGGGACCTGAGCTGCAAATTCTTAACATATATGAAAGCATAACATTTTAAAGGTGTTCTACAACTGGAGAAATGCAAATTTATTGAGTGCTTGCTATGACCAACGCTGTGAGTCTTTACTTACAATTTGAAGGTGTATGAAAATTTCCAAGTACTGGTCTTACTTTAGCTTTATGGAAGGAGTTCAGGCACACTAGAGGAGCTCAAAAAGTGCCAGGTCTTGCCTTTACATATTCACTTGCATCTATTCTCAAGTCTGTCGTCTCATCCTGTATCTCACATTTGTGTTCTGAGACATCCAATGCTCTCCACTTAGTACATAAACCACATCTACTAATACTAAAATGCTAACACTTACAAGTGCTTATACTATGTCAGGCGTGGGTGCCATTGAATCCTCACTACAATCCTGCAGAGAGATATTATTAGCATTTCTTTTGCATGGATGTGGAAATAGAGACATAGAAAATGAAATAACTTGCCCAAGTTTATACAGATACTGGTAAAATTAGGGTCAAAATAAATGTGTATGTAAATAAATAAAATGTGGGAGGGAGCTGCTTAGTGAGGGCATGTTTATCAATGGAAACAAGAAGTATTCTCTGGGCACCATGAATTATGCCATTTTTAAACACAACGTCTTTTCAGTCTTTCCAAACTTTGTAAAGAAATTCTACTTCGGGTATTAACTACGAAAGAACCCAGGGTTTCTAGACTAACCAGTGTCTGAATCAGAAAGTCTCTGAGGGCAGGGTGGAGAATGGGGAAAGGCCATTATTATTCTCTGTCTATCTCTTCCTCGGTGAGGATCCATGGAACACAACCAGAGTAAGTTTGTGAGCTTTGACTTCAGATTTCCCTAAGTCTACCTACTTTTCTTGTTCTTTCTTCCTCTTGTCTGTGTTGCTCAGCTTCACTGTCTAGGTAGGAATGTGAATAGCCAAGACTGACCCCAGCCCAATGAATGTGTTCAGATAAGTTAAAAGTATGAACGAAATGTTTCCTATTTCAGACACTGCAGCTGGCACAGGGAATTCAGATCTAAAAAGATTGCCTGCCGTCAGGGATCCTAGAGTCTGTGCATAGAGACAGTTACCTTCAAGTAGTTCCTCAGAGTCTTTCAACTGCCGTTGGAAATAAAGGGCAACAAACACAAGCGTGGACAACAATTTGCCAAAATGTGGCTCATAAACAAACACTTCAGCTGAACAAAGTGCCTGGTTAGCGTCCCATTCCTGAAGATCATGGCACAGGTGGTCAAATTCCAATATAACCATCAGACCTAAAAAGCGTCCTCTCTGGGAGCATTCTTATTCCAACTTCTAAGGAGTATAGGGCAGAAATACGTTGACTAGCTACACTGGTGTACACCGTATAAATCCGCAGAGTTCTCTATTCGCCTAGAGTCCACAACTCGTGACTGAGATACCAGAAAATGCAGGCGAGAGTCAAGCTACCCAGCAGAAATTTTCTGAGGTGGATTGTGGAGAGGATAGCAGGATTCAGGGCATGGCTATTGGATAGTTGTGTGCAAGAATTAGCAATGCTGCATCAATAATGTTTCCAAGACTTCTGGAATGTGTTCGTATACACATATGTATTAGATAGATGATAGATAGATAGATAGATAGATAGATAGATAGATAGATAGATAGATTGATAGATTGATAGATAGATAGATGTACATGTGTGTGTATATATATATATATATGTATGTATCTTAGTGCAGTTGACATAGGTATGTGTGTATAGACAGAAAATTTTATAGCAGTACTAAGAAATAGATGTCACTTTATCTGCACCCAGATAGGAAGCAAGCCTGAGATACTAAAGATCACATAAGTAGAATGAGACTGGGCCACACATAAGACAATCTTTCTCAAAAGCCCATGAGAGCCTGTGCAATGGGAAAATGGGGACGAATAATTACTGAGAACACGAGTGTTGTAATAAAAGGGGGCAAACAGAAGCATCCTTTCCCTAACATGAGGATCAACATCTTTGGAAGCAGTTGCTGTCCCTACATCAGTAGCCACACCCTCAAAAACTATGCAGCAGAATTTCTTAGTCTAGACCTAGTAGTACATGCAGCTGTGGGTCTGTAGGATGGGTGAGCTGGGATAAGCTTCATCTCAAGAGTTACGCCTGACAAACAGCAGAAATGAAGGCCGCTAGAGACAGCCAAGGGCTTTGGTTATAATTCACATAAACAAGATTCCCCAGTAGAAAGTTGTGTGAATCTAGCACTAGCTCTCTCAGAAACCAAATCTGGGAGAAATTTTTCTACGGTTTAAGAATTCCCATTTGTGTTTCCTGATTGCAGACTTAACTTCTTTCTGTCGGAGAATTAGCAATTGTATTAATGACTCCACAAACAACCATCATTATGTTCCCTGGAGGCCCTGAGGCAGACAGAATGCTTGTGAGCAAGTTGATGGGGTGGGTGCTGTTATTTAAGTAGGGAAAAGGAAAATACCTTTCTTTCTACTGTGTTCTTAGCATTCATGGTACTCTTGTACCCTCTACTTTGAAGATGCATTAGGATTCACAGAATGTAAGGGAAAGAGGAAAAGAAACTTTATCAATGAACCATTGCTTGTGTAAGCTTCCAGTTTGTTCGTTCATTCATCCAGTAAGTAATCCTTGAGAACTTACTGTTTGCCAGATACTGTGCTAAGCTTCAAACACTTGGAACAAAGCACAGTCCCTGACCTCAAGCAGCTGATGTAGGTCTTTAGAGCAGGGGTTATCCATCCTGACTTCATATCTCAATGGCTTGGGGAGGATGGGGATTTTAAATATGGTATTCATCAATCTAAATGCCTATTAACAAATGAATGGATAAAGAGAACGTGGTATACTACATAAGGTAATGTTATTTGGATGTATAAATGATTAAAATCATATAATTTGTGAAAAGATAAAATTGAAGTTTACCATGTTAAGTGAAACAAGCCACACTCAGAAGGAAAAAATGGTATAAGTTTTCCTTGATATGAATTGAGAGGAAAAAGGCACATCCCAAAAGTAGAAGAGAAAAAGGGATATTAGAAAAGAAGAAAGAGACATGGGGCATGGATGGAAGAGTGGAGTGGTGAATATGATTGAAGCCCGTAATGTGAGTTATGAAAATGTCATAACAAATCCCAATATTTTGTACAATTAGTATTGCCAAAAAATACAGTATACCCTTCCCAGTCGTCCCAAGCCAGACTAAATCAACCTGTGGAGGGAGAATCCCAAAGCTGATTTTATTTCTCCAAGATGATCCTGATACCTAGAGAGGATTGAGAACCTCTGATCTAAGAAGAATATGTGATTTCCTCCTCTCTGCCCTTCATTCAGCCTTAGTAAGAATAGATCATTAAAACTATAGGAAACCATTATTACCTTCAGGAAAGACCCTCATCATTTTGTCTTTATAAGTCAAAGTCATTCATACCTCCGGTGGCATTAATTGGAAGACTACATAAAGAACTGAGCAGTTGGTACCTGGATCTGGGTGAATATGTGGTGTCCATAGCTACTCTGTGCTCTTTCAAGATGGGATTAACAAAAACAATGACTATGTGACTGATTAATAAGTGGGGATTGTGGCTCACAGTTGACTTGGATTCCTTCTCCCAGTAATCCTTTCCTACCATGTACTGAATCACTATTCTCTTCTCTCTCCACATACATGTAGTCTGGAGAGAAGTTTCCCAAAGCTCTTAGCATTCTAAGATGGCAGCAAGCCAATCTGATGCTTCACTCTCCTTGACTGTGCCCGTGGCCTGTCCAATCAATGCCCAGCTTCAGCATTTGCCTAATCAAACAGCCATCATTCTTAGCTGAAAACAAACTAGGGTTGCTGGTCATCTTCTTAGTCACCAGTTCCTCAAAGCCCAGGCCAAGCCAGGTTTCTGGGGACTGATTGTAAATACACAGAGGCAGTTAACTAAAAATCTCCCCTCAATCCTCTCAAGGTTTAGGTTTGTAATTCCTTATTTGGGGTTCAAGCTTCTTAAATCAGATTGCCTCCCTTAAAGTTACAGCGCTATCCACCAATGGATGAATTCACCAGTGGATGAATGAATAATTTGTTCTTTCCTTCTCTTCTCCCTTTTGGTTACTGGAAGAACTGAAAGAGATTAATAAGGATTTGGCAAGAAACTGGAAGCCCTGATTGTCTAATGCAACTTTTCCCAAAATGTGCTGCACAGAACATTGCGTTTTCCCAGGCTGTTAAAAAGTGTCTCTAGTGCAGACTTTCTCAGGCTTTTCGATATTGGTGAGAACCACAAATCTCTCACAGAAACTGAGGTACACTACATTTTCCCAACTTATTTAAGTACAGAACTTTTTCGTCCTGTATCTCCTGGGATTAGAGATTTGGAAGAAATGTCATTCTAGATGAAACCTAAAGAATGTTCTTCCCTCTGCTTGGAGGACTGTTCCCACACCCTCATTCCCAAGCCTGACCAGCTTCGATTCAATTGTCAACCCCCAGCTCAAATACTGCTTTCTTAACAAAGTCTTTTAAAGAGATAGCCTTTGTCACCCTCCTTATTTGTGCCTGTTCCTTATTCTTTAAACTCCCTACTTTTTTGTTATGGTTCATACCGCTCACAGATATTATTCTCCTTGTATTTGCCTTTAGAAAACAGTGAGGTCAGGGCCACAATGTCATCTCTGATAATCCTCACCACTGGCACTTAACCCTTTGTGTCGTCACCTCCCATTTGGATTTCTGGATAGTCCTAACCAATAGAATATCACACCAGGGATGAGGAGGTAGTTTCGTTAGTAGAGTACTTACATAAATATGCGTAAAGCCCTGGTTTCTATGTCAGGAGCGATATAAACCAAGTGTGATGGCTCATGCCTGTAACTCCAGCACTAAGGAGGTAGAAACATCACAGCAAGTTCTAGGTCTTTCATAGGTTGAGAGAGAGTTCAAGGACAGCCTGGATATAAGAGATCCTGCATGAAAAGAACAAAAACCAAACAAAAATGAAATGTGGTATGAGAAAAAGAAACAAGACTCCCAAGAATATATCGTAAAAGGTACCATAGCTCTGTCTTTAATTCATGAATTGCTAAGCCCAGGAAGGATAATATCCAAATACTGTTACAGAGAAGAACCAAATATCTTGGCAAACAGTCAGCATTGATTTGACAACTCTGAACAGCATACAGAATGAAAGTAGATCCTTAAGCTCCCATTCAACCTTCTAGAGAAGACAGATGTAGGAAACCACTGACAACTGTCCCATAAGAGACCAGAGATGAAATCTGCCCAGCTCCATCCTTTCTGTGTTTCTGATACAAGAAACCATGGATCTGTCCATTTCTTGAGGATTATAATTACAAAATTATTGCTATTATTTTATATACTATACACACGGGCATATGTATGCACACATGCATATATGCATGCATAGTATATGTATCCTAATTACAGTACTTAAAATATATAACATTCAGTGTATATGAAATAGGCAAACAATAATGAATAAAGTAAATTTATATAAATGTGTATATCTATATATATGCAAATGTTTATGCCTATATGTAAATAGACGTAAATTATAAAGGTGTTCAGATTTTACAAAACTTCCTGCAAATTTGAGTCATAAAATGAGAAGAGAAATATTCCCTCTACACTACTCAATATTTAATGCTTCTTATAAACTCTTGTAACAAATTCAAATATTACCCCAAAAGAAAAAATCTTGAGCTGTCTTTAGCTTTAGAAGTGCATGAGCTTTAGGAAAATAAAATCTCCTCACCAGGCCATAATATTCTTTGCTAGAGGATAAAAGGAGAGGGACCAAGGTGTTCTCAAAGTCTATTGCAGATCTATCTTTTAATAGCTCCAAGAAAGCTCAGTGAGGGTCTTGTCCCAGCACAACTGGGTGGAAATGGAATTTAATGTGCCTAACACAGTGTCCTTAGGAGTAGTCAAGGAAGAGAGGCAAAGTCACCTGCTGAGATCCTGTTCTTGAACATTGAGCCCAACTGATAGCCTTGGACCAAACAGAGTTAAAGTGCCCCAGTCTACACGAAGTGGCCAACGCTGTCAAGTTCATCTTGGCAGCACGCTGTCTGGGCCTTGCTCATGGGGAAGGTGTTGGTGTCATCATTCCCAGTCTACAGCCTGGAGGCTCAAGGTCAGTCCTCAAAGAATGGTGTCTGCCAACCATCCCAGGGAGTCAGCGCTTACCAGATGCCACAGCTGCTTTCTAAGAACACAGTGCAGCTTTTAGGCAGTCTGCCTAGAAATTCTTTTCTACTGAACTTTGGAGCAGGCTGCCTGATTTTCTGTACACCCAAGACTTGTATGCCAAGAAGACAAGAACAGCAGTCCGCTGCATGTGAGAAAACCTAACTGCATGACCGCAACTCATCGGGAAGAAAAGGCTGTCCAGCAAGGGTTTGGCGAAGGTAGTAAGGGAAGAAGATGCTGTGGTAGGCCAGGATCAAAGTTGGGGACAGATCCACGAGGTGCCACCTGTCAGGAAATTTACATAAACATTTCTTGTAATATCAACAGCAGTCCTGGAAGCTGTATGTGTATTTTTTAATCATTTTATGATTCTCAGAACTTTAGGTAAAGTACGAACCAAAGTGCTATGTTGGTTTAACCTTTTCTTAATCACTATCTTACTTCCTGAAAAAAAATCACAGTTCATAGGAACGCTAGTGTACATTTCTAAATGTGTAAAAGAACGGGTAGAAAATGCATTCCATTGCTTATTACCTTATTTTATAAATAAACTTTATTGATATATTGCTGTACTTACTCATCTACATATTGTTTACGACTGCTTTCATACCACTATACTCGAGTCCAGCAGTACCACCAAAGTAATACAGTCCAAAAGCCTAAACAATTTACCATCTTCCTCCAGGAAGAAAGGTTTATCCACTCCCTTCTATAAGGCTAAATATATTATTGCATTACTATAACTTCAAATCTGAAGCTAAAAAGTTTTCTGAGTAGTCGGGCTTAAAAACTGAAAAGAAATTTGAAAAATGCCCACACTGTACTCACAATTATGCAACCATTTACAGGACAAATTAAATCAACCCTGTTCTCTAATTCTTGAAGTTACTAACAAAAAATGAAGCCATTGTCAAGATGAAATCAGACATTGTGACTAAAGCCATCTGAGAAAGTTTGCTGTCTGGAGGGGTTTATCGCACATAATCTACAAAAAAAAAATCCATGACATACTGGTTTAAAAAAGATGCCACTCTACCATCATCATCAAGGACCAGTTCTGAACAAGAATGTCCGTGACTCCGGCATAAGGGCACAAAGCTGCAGTCCCAACACTCGGAAGACGCAAACAGAAGAATGGTGAATTCAGTGTGAATGTGGCTCACATTGTGAGGCTGGTACAAAAGAGGAAAAGGATGCCAGTGAAGCCATGGAAGGCCACCTGCTTACATCTCCACCCACAGAGCACGACACTGGCCCTTGAGGGCAAAGAGAAAGAAGAACCTCAGACTCCAGAGATGAACGTAAGTTGAAGAAATGAGTTTATGAGCAGGGAAATGACTAGAAGAAATGGTACCTCATGATGGCAGAGGGCAAAGCTGGTCACTCCAGTCCTCAGATACCATGAAGATCTTTTCCCTACTCTGAACGCTGTTGCTCTTAATCAAATAGGAGCCTTCCCTTTGCTGGCGTTCTTGACCTGTTATGAAAGACAAGGAGTGGCCCAGCCTCTTGTTTCCCAAGCTTGGGCTGTTCTAGAGTTCCTTTAAGGTTATGAAGCTGCGGAAATGGCTCAGTGGTTAAGAGCACTATTAAATCTCAGGATTTGAGTTCAATTCCCAGCACCCATGTCAGGCAGTTCACAATGGCCTGTAACTTCAGCACCAAGGTACCTAGTACCACATTCTGGATCCTATAGACACTGAATTCTCAAGCACAGTCATGCACATATGCATACAAATTTAACATAATAAAATAAATCTTTATAGACAATTGAGAGGGCTCTGTTTCATATACACTGTCACTGACTTCATAGATGTCATAGAATCGTCTTAGATTAATGACAAGAAAAACACATTGCAGTAAATAAAAAAGTATCAGTTTTCATAAATAGAAAATTTCATATAAATATAAGAACTTATTAAATTCCAAGTAGAGAACACTATCCACGCAAAGCTCTGCTCCAGCCTTCTTCTGCATTTTTCAGAAAGTCTGAAGAACATGCTGGAGAAGATTAGGCAGTAATTCAGACTGAGACTATATCCAGAAGGCTAGGAAAAGAATTAAATAGATGTCTCACAACCTCAACCTGTTACCATTCCACTCAAACATTTGCCGACGCTGAAATCAACTGAAGAATTCAATACCATGAAAATTCCACAACTGGTTGAAAATATGGCGAAGGAAAGAAGAGCTGCTTCCTAAAAGTCATCCAATCTCTTTAGTTTCTTAGTTTTCATAATCTCACGCACAACATATACTTGTTCGGTGTCTATGTATTCCAATGGGAAGAACACAAGCATCAGAGTCTTGTCTGTATTTGCTGTACCCTGGCCTTGGGCAGATCAAAAGACCTCTCTGAGCCCATTTAAAGGAAGAGGCGGGTTAAAGTAATCCTATTCCACTGTTATAATTCAACAGAGGCAAATAGGAGCATCCACAATGGGATGGCCACACAAAGGACAAATTTCTCGTTGGTCTTGGGTCCCCAACTCTAGCCAGAGCTCATTTGCCCCATTTCTGAGCTGCTTCAGCACCTCTGGTCTTTTCTTGTTCTTCGAACCCTTAACAATAAGGTCTTTGTAAAATCCAGAAAGAGCCTCTGCTCTTGACTAAGTCCAGCAAAGATATTACAAAATATCCACCTCTTACAAATCCCCCCAAGACGTCCATCTAAACATTGTAGACTAACTTTGTAGTTAGGGGCTGAGAATTCCCAATTTTGACAGGACACAGTATACCCCTCTAACTCTGCCATTACTGGTCTCTCCTGCCTCCAGACTTTTCAGAACCAAAACCTGAAAGGGTTAACCCTAATTTTTAAATTCTTTCCTTCCTTCCTTCCTTTTTTCTTCCTTCCTCCCTCCCTCCATCTTCTCCTTTCTTTCTTTCTTTCTTTCTTTCTTTCTTTCTTTCTTTCTTTCTTTCTTCCTTCCTTCCTTCCTTCCTTCCTTCCTTCCTTCTTCCCTTCCTCTCTCCCTCCCTCCCTCCCTCCCTTCCTCTTTCATTCCTTTATTTCTTCTCATCCTTGCTTATATTACTCTCTCTTGCTCTCTGTCTCTGCTCTTCTCTTTAAGTTAAGTTCTGGAGTTAGTGCCATGGGTACCATGTTTGTTCATAGATGACTTTCTTTGATACTTTCCATGGTAAGCTAAGACTCAACCAGATCAGAGAAGGAAAAGTTGCCAGTGCCAAGTTCCACCTACATGTCCATCAGAACGCCAGACCTCTTGGACAGAAGGATAAATGATGTCTGTCCTCTGCAGCGTACCCTGTCAAAGATTTACCTCAATCTCATCACCTAACTGATAGAGACCTTTCTGAAGATCGCACACCAGTCTTTTCAACTTCTTCCCAGAACGGCAGGTCTGAAAATCTCACATCATTCTCAGTTTCCCCTCCTGTCAGCTAGTTCCAGTCCCAGTACAGCCTCTGCAGCTTGGCAGACAGGCCAGTGCATCTCCAGATCTGCGGGTCCACTCTGAATCTACATCAGCATCGAGCTGATTAACTACTGAGGGCAGCACAAGCGCGTCTTTCTCTGATTCGCGGGGAAGATAACAAATAGGCAGACATTCAGGAGTGAAGAGAGGGACCCCCAGCGAGGAGATGGCAAGGAAATTAGATAGATGCAAAGCCATCTATTCAGAAGTGTAAGAAGGTAATTCATATCTCTGAGATAAAAAATATTGAACACTAGGGTTGAGGTGTAGCTCATACCGAGATTCATGTACAGTGCTCTGAGTTTGAGCTTCAGAACAATAATTAAGTAAGTACTTAAAATCTGAATGCTAATTTAGCATCTCACCCTGGGCATAGAGTATGGAAGGTAGAGATAAAATCACAATAACTATGTTTTTCCTCAAAGATATCCTTGTCCAGAATTTCACTGTCCTGTGCAGGAGGAACCAGTGCATACATTCATTGAGTCCTTGACATGCAGCGAGGCCAAGCTGAGATATACAGTGAGCATAAAACACACTGCATTTTCACAGTTATTGTAAAAAAAATGTAAAGTATTTCTCTCCTAGTTGTCACACTGATTGTCAATTGAGCAAACTATATTCTAATAAATTGTGGTAAACAAAACACATTGTTGAAATTAGCTTCCTCTCTTTTGCTTTACATTTTTCAGTAAGGCTGCTGGGAAATCTAAGATGATATATACCACCTACATTGTATCTTCATTCAATAGCATTGTACTATTTGGTACAATATACTGGAAACCCAAATACTAGACAAGTCTGAAAAATAATATGTGTTTGACTAGTTCAAAGAGTCTGTGTTGGGAAGAAGGGTTCCCAGTGATAGAGACACCGACAAGCACTTATTAATACAACTCAGAATTTGCGTAACTTCCTACTGTGAAGGTTTTGGAAACTGTTTTCATTATAGTCATTATGTGTACCCACATCTGAGGTAAACACTTTGTGTGCAAGAAGAACCTCATTCCCATCTTACCTCCCTTTGTTTCTATATTAAATAAGTTACAGCAGTTCCAGACCCACTGTGAACTATCTGCAGAAATAAGCACACCCAGCACACACACTTTTCTAGAGTTGTTTTTTATATGATAAAATGTCCAGAGTAGGGAAAGGCTGTCACTCGGCCTGGACAAGAAGATAAACAAAAGCACCATCAGACAGAGCTAAGGAGCACTTGTTGGCTGCCTGCTCTGCACCAACTACATTTGTCATCTTTCCCATCTGACACAAGCATAAACCTGTAAGAAAGCTAATCTGGTTGCATTTCACAAAGAAAGACACTAAGGTCTGTGTTAGGCCACATGACTGTCCTTACTTAATTTGTAGATGACAGCTTTGCAAAGAGAGGCCATGCCTACAACTTTATCTTTTCCTTTCCTTTTTCTTTTCTTTCTTTTTTTTCTCTAACCCCCTTTAGAGATACGTTGATAAGGACTTGCATCCTCAGCAGGAAAAGACATTCTAGAGAGACACGGGTGTCATGGCTGTCCCCTTCTGATTCCAAATATTGCAAGAAAGTCCCATATTGAACCTCCAAATTATGTCTCTATACTCAGGCTCCACTGTTCAAACTCCCAAGCACATAACCTACAAGCTGGAATCATGCCAGTTGAGGAGGGAGGGGAAGACTATTTTGCAATGGCGGCAGGAACTTTCCAAGAGCTATTCCTGGAACCGAGAGTGTTGACATCAGGCTGTCAAACAGAGAACAGGGAAGGGCTCTAATTTGGAAACATTTTCAACTGTGTGCTTGACAACGGTATACATGGTGGCAAGAGAAGTGACGGCATCAGATTGGATAGCTTAGCAGAATTGGGCTCATTGATAGTTCTGTTACTAAAATAATGTCACAGAGCAATGGTGATACAGGGGAGTCAATGATGGAGTTCGAGTCTCAGTTCATGCACTTACTAGCCACATGACTATAAATATGGGAGACAAGATGTATCTAAACTTTCTCATCTATAAAGTAAGTGAAATAATAATTCCTGTCTTCTGGAGTACTTCGGAAGTTTGATTCAAGTTCATACATATATAATGTGCTTTCAACAATGTAAGTGATAGTTATTATTATAATTATTTTTAACGGCCTGCCCCACCTAATCACTCTGTTCTAGCCACCTTAACAAAGACGGAGGCAAAATAAGGGTAGTGTAGCTGTAGACAGAAGGCTTTTTTCTGTCTCATCCAGTACCACTAGACAAGTTTTTCTTTACTCACTGGGTCCCACTCACTTGTTCCCACAGCCACTCATGAAATAACCACTCTGAGGCTTAATATTAGCTACAATTGATTGGTCAATGGCTTAGACTTCTTACTGACTAGCTCTAACTATAAATTAACCCATTTCTAATAGTTTATATTTTACCATGAGGTTCGTGGCTTGCCAATAATGTTTGGACCACTTTCTCCTTTGACAGGTACATGGTATTTCCTCAACTCAGCCTGCTCTATCTATCTATCTATCTATCTATCTATCTATCTATCTATCTATCTATCTATCTTTTCATATTTCCCACCCAACTTTACTCTGCTAAACCATTGATTGAAACAGCTTTATTCATCAACCAATAAAAACAACACATATTCAGAGCATACAAAAGACCACCCCACCTCATCATCCCCTTTCTGTCTGTATAAAAGGGAAACTTTTAACTTTAGCATAGTAAAATTACATATAACAAAATAAATAAAATAGAATTACAATTACAATATTTAGTCTTTTTGTATTAGGCAAAATTAAAGAAAATACTCTAACATCTATCTTATCTTTGTGAGTCTGAAGTTTCATTTCTAATTTATATTTTATCATAACTAAGGAAAACTGTAACTATCTATTCCTCAACTCCATCAAAGACCTCAGAAGGATATAATATTATCTAAGTTAACAAAAAGTGCATTGTAAGCAACTTCCAAAATTCTACAATCGACAGAGACATCTCGCTGCCTGGACAGTCACCCAAAGTTCTTCTGTATCATTGGGGCATCCATCTTCAGACTACAGGCCCAGAGCATCTGATTGACTTTTCAGTGAAATAGGAAATTTGCAAAACTGTCTCACCTATATTGGCAGTTTGTCAGTCACCTTCTTCTGTGTCTGCAGAATGTCTGGCAGACTCTTTCATGGAGTAGGCACCCTGAAGGACTGTCCACCTTCTTTTGGCAAGTTCATCAGTCACTTTACTGTGTGTTCTACATGTTCAATTTATACAACATACTGTCAAGTAGTCAAGGCAAGAGCAGTTTCTTGTCTAAATAGCTAGCAAACTCCATAAATAGATAATTCAATTCCCATAATCCTCTTGAAGTAATTGGTGCTATCAGGAGCAGATGTGCCTCATTGTCATGAAAAGCCTTAAGTTAACAAAACATTTTAAATGCCATATTCTGTAGTCTTTGAAAGGTTTGAAGGATACCTATCCATCTGAAATACATTTCTATATATCTAGAAAACCTAACATGACTAAAAGATTGACTGTTATAGATGACTATTAGTTTGTAATTTTTAATTATACATTACATTTTTAATGAGTTGTTTAAACATAATCCCTTAAATAAAAGTAGAAATATATACAGTATAACAAAATTGACCTCAAATTTGTATCAATAAACCAAAATCTATAACAATGTAAAAGTATTAATTTCTATATCATACCCCTTTCTTTTTTAGAAAGAGATTGAATGTGGTAATTAACCATCTATGCCCAATCCCTTTTAAATTAAAACAAACATTTATAAACAATCATTTGGTGTAGGAGGTTCTTCTGTTCATATATTGCTTTCATTGTTTAATTAATAAAGAAACTGCTTTGGGCCTGATAGGGCAGAACTTAGGTAGATGGAGAAGACAGAACTGAATGCAAGGAAGAAGGACAGAGTGGCAGATGCCATGGATATCCTGCCTGAGACAGACACTGGTTAGAATCTTGTCGGTAAGCCACAGTCATGTGGTGATACACAGATTAATAGAAATGGGTTAAATTAAGATGTAAGAATTAGCCAATAACGCTTTTATTATATTTAGGTATGATCCTTGTATCCCCAGTCTCTCCAACACCTTTATCATAAATGGGTGTTGAATTTTGTCAAATGCTTTTTCAGCATCTAGTGAGATGATCATATGGTTTTTTTCTTTCAGTTTATTTATATGATGGATTACATTGATAGATTTGCGTATGTTGAACCAGCCCTGCATCTCTGGAATGAAGCCGACTTGATCATAATGGATAATTTTTCTAATGTGCTCTTGGATTCGGTTTGCCAGTATTTTATTGAGAATTTTCGCGTCGATGTTCATGAGTGAGATTGGCCTGTAATTCTCTTTCTTGGTTGTGTCTTTGTGTGGTTTTGGTATTAGGGTAACTGTAGCTTCATAAAAGGAGTTAGGCAATGACTCTTCTGTTTCTATATTGTGGAATACGTTAAGGAGTATAGGTATTAGCTCTTCCTGGAAGCCCCTCAATAGAAGAATGGTTAAAAAAGGTGTGGAACATATACACATTAGAGTTTTACTCAGCGGTAAAAAACAATGACATCTTGAATTTTGCATGCAAATGGATGGAAATAGAAAACGCTTTACTGAGTGAGGTAAGCCAGACCCAAAAAGAGGAACACGGTATGTATTCACTCATAAGTGGATTCTAACCATAATTAAAGGTCTTTGAGCCTATTATTCGTGATCCTAGAGAAGCTAAATAAGAAGATGAACCTGATGAAGATTATTTAGCTATCCACCAGGAGGTAGGAAATAGACAAGAGTCCCAGATCCTGCATCTGACGAAGGACGGCGATACAGTCGGTGACCCATATTGCAGCACCGGACTGAGCCCCCCGAGGTCCAAATGAGGAGCAGAAGGAGGAAGAACATGAAAAACGAAATCAGTACTGCGAGGGATGCTATCACCCACTGATACAAGGGAACGGATCTGATGAGAGTTTACCAAGGCCAGTTGGACTGGGACTGAAAGAGGACGTGATCTAACCAGACTCTCCGAATTTGGCCGGATTCTCTGACTGTGGCTGACCCGAAGTCTTTCTGAAAAGCCATTGACTATGACACTGGGACCTGTTTCCTCTACATATAATGGATTTTGGGGATCCAGTCTGTTTGGACACTCACCTTCCTGGACCTGGAGGGAGGGGGAAGGAACTGGAACTTCCCACAGGGCAGGAAACCCTGACTGCCCTGTGGGACGAAGAGGGAGGAGGAGGGGGAGTAGGGGGAGTGGGAGGGTGTTGGGAGGGGGGATGGAAATGGAAACTTTTATAATTTAATAAAATTTACTAAAAAAAAAAAATTAGCCAATAAGAAGTTAGAGCTAATGTCTAAGCAATGATTTAGTTAATATCATTTCTGTGTGGTTATTTTGGGTGTAAGCTAGCCGGGTGGCCAGGATGTAACAAAGGGCCCCCCATTTTCCTTGTAACAATCATTTTTGGGAATTTGGGTGTAGTTTTCTCCAAACTGTTTCTTGCTGTTTGTTGGGCAAAGTGCTTTTAGGGTTCATGGAGACCTTTTAAAGGGTCTTATTCCATCAAATCACATTATCCCTGGAAGGGAGATCCCTCTTCTGTGAAAACAAAAGCAGAATCTCTTTTCCAAAGTAACATATTCTTAGACTCAATTTTTGAAGTCAAAATACCTTGGTAATATATATGTTGGTTTAGATAAGCAAGCCATGCAATGAAATATCTTTCTGTAGTTAACTCATTCATAGTCAAGAAATTCAAAGAAAACACAATAATATACATAATTCAGACCCTCTTTCTTTGTATTTCTTGTCTTTGCATGACCCATTATAATTTTTTAGTACTCTATTTATCCTTTAAGGATCTCAATTTATTATCCTTAAATTACTTCTTTAATCTATGGCTCTGTCTTTTATCTTTTCTTTTTCTAGTCCATGTACATGTTTAGAGGGCTTCTGAATCTGTACTTATAGTGTCTATGTAATCATTTTCTGACCAGGAGTGCTTTTTTTAATGCTAAGTAGGCATGGCTTGGACTAATTAATGTGACTTTGGTTACTGGCTCCTCCCTGATCATCATGGGAGAGCCATGTTCACTACCATAGCTCCAGGGACACAAGCTGCTCACAATCCCCATTTAAGTGCTACATAGCAGGAAGAACCAGGAAATAATCTCTTAAAGGAACCTCATCTCTGTTCACTGTCAGAAAACAGCCTATCTGTAAACAAATGTGGTTACCTAGAAGCTGCAATTGAGTCCCATATTTATGGCTCTAGAACCTCCTTTTTAAGCTTCTTTACACTTTATGTGGATATGCATTGCCAAATGTTGGGTGTCTTATGTAGACAGAAGGCTTTTCTCTGTCTCACCCCGTACCACTGGACCGGTTTCTCTCCACCCACTGGGTCCTGCTCACTAGTTCCCACACTTACGAAATAACTACTCTGAGGCTTCATATTAGCAACAATTGCTTGGTCAACGACTTAGATCTCTCACTGGGTAGCTCTAACCATAAACTAACCCATTTCTGATAGTTTATATTTTACCATGAAGCTCATGGTTTGCCACTAATGTTTGGACCGCTTTCCCCTTTGACAGCTACATGGCGTCTCCTGGATTCTGCCTACTCTTCCTCTCTATTTCTGTTCAGATTTCCCACCTAGCTGGACTCTGTTAAACCATTGGCCGAAGCAGCTTTATTCATCGACCAATGAAAGAAACATATATTCATAGTATAGAGAAGACCACCTCACATCATGTAGTGTTTCCCATTGAGGTGGCTATGTCAAGTGGGGAAAAGAAGTGTAACAGTTATCAGACAATGCAAAAGACAAAGGAACGCACAAAGAGCTTTAAAATGAGAGAAATTAATGATTGTGTAAACTTTCCATCACATGAGATCTGACATTGTCTCATTTTCCTCATCTCTACAACCTGTTAATTATCCTTCTCTATATACTATGCCTTGAAATGATACACCAAATGCATGCTTCATAAGTCACCAGTTTAAAATCTTTAATTGCAGGCCTTATTTAGAGAGAGGGGGAATAACTGCCCAACAGGAATGAAGCCATTTAAAGTGCCAAGCTCTCACAAGTTGATAAAATTCTGCCTTGAAGGACAGTGTGGCCGTGTGAATTATACAAAATACCCAGTGTGTTCATAAGCATTCTGAAGCCAATTAAATCCATCATGGATATCAAATTGAAGTGATGTGCCAGCAACTGCCATTGAGCTATTTTTCTTCCCCTGGTTTGTCAGGAAATGTTCAGACACAAAGCTCAAAGCAATAATTTCCATGCCAGGCGACAACGTTCAGATTGCCAGTGTCTAAGGTTGTAGCCGTTTAACAGGCAGTCTGTACATTGAACAAGCTATTTTCTATAAAGCCATTTTATATTATACCTCACTTGCTTTTCCGTGCTTGGGAGAGAGATAAACAGAGGAAGAATTCAAAAGAAGTTATATCTCATGGGAGTTTCCTCCAAATATGTTCACGCTCATCCGCATGATAAATGTTCAGGCAGGAATTCCCTAACTGAACCCCACAGATACCACTCTTTGGTCTGGTCAGGAGATGCTCAGTTCTGCCATCTGCATGTGGAGCTAAAACGACTGATTCTTGCTAAGGGGTTCGTAGCTAAGGCCGGCACCCCCACTGGCACCCATCCATCCCATCCCAGAGTTGCGGAAAAAATAAAATGCTTCTGCAGTGGAGGACAGAGGCATTGCCATCACACTGTGACATCTGTAAGCTGTAACTCTGTGATCCCAGGAAAGTCAGCCCTGAACTGCAACTTGCTCATCTGTGAAATAGTCCTCCTGTAAACATCTACCACGCAGAGAAGCTGTGAGAATGCAGAAAACACTACCTGGTAATTGACTGACAAGCTGTCTGACGAGCAGCCAGACAACTCCTGTCAACTCAGCAATCATCTCATTTCTGTGAATAAAGCCCAGACAAGGCCCATGTGTCTTTTCTACATGCTAGTGGAGAAGAGAAATTGAAGCATCAAATCTTTGGTCTCCAGGAAGATAACCTAACAGGAAGGAAAATCCTTGATATAAATTATGTTTCTGTTAGAAGCCACATGCCACAGGCCAGGTGATTAAAGCGTGTGGAAGCCAATGCCCTAACTTTTCTTTGTGAATTTTCCCTCATCCAGAGGAAATGGAAGAGGAAATCCTTTCGAGGTCTGCCAAAGCATCTCCCTGAGCTAGTGGGAGATGGAAGAAGGTCTCCTGACCTTGTTCCTTTCTCATCCAGCCCACTACAGCATCATACAACACAGGGGATTATGCATTCAATTTAGGAGACAAGTTTATTATCTAACTAGGGGAACCCCAGTAGAACTGCTGAGAACTCACCACACCGTCATAGAAAAACAGCCTGAAATTCACAGGCCTGACCCTGGGAAACCACAGCACTCTGGTCTACCATGGAGAGGCCAAGTCAGATCCAGATGTGAAGATGACAATGTATCTCGTGTGCTGAAAAGGGGACCTAGGTGAATGTTGCTAAAGAGGTTTTGTCTACTTTTTTCGTGTCTTTGACATCCTGATAGCCCATAACCTTGCAGAGGAGAGTTAGTTCGGAGAGTCCTTGACAACTCCCTGCATATCTCCCTCTAATCCTTCCAGACCTGAGGAACATCAGACAGCATGGCAATTGAATTCAAGATGCATGGGAATGCAAAGCACTTCACCACATAGCTTTCTTTCCTTTGTTTATTTGGTACATATTCATTAGTTGTGTATCAGTCTAACACATTGTGAAACAAACTTTGCAAAACTTGCATAATGGAAAACCCTGATATTTTGTGGTCCTGGTCCTGTCCATTGGTAATTTTGGAACCAGAACTGTATCTCATGCACCTTTCCACCAGCAGATAACACAGGGTACCTGTCAGCCTGAGACTGTGACTCAACTCCAAGGTCACCTAGCTAGTTCAGAGATGAAATCAAGGTCTGCATTATTCATCTGAAGTATTGTGGCCTCTGTCTCTTCCTGTTTTAAACACTGGGAATAAGAAAACAAAGCCGAGCCTACAAAGTGTGCATTTTAAAGAGCATCTATTGTACTTGGAAGATGGAGAGAAAAGTAAATAAATATAATCAAAGGTGTCACTTAACTTACAGACGCAGAAAGAGTTAGCAAGAGTGATAAGAATAGAATATTGCAAGAGAAGCCCATGAGCCTTAACCTTACACACACACACACACACACACAAACTATGGCCACTGAAGAAAGCTGCTGGGGGCAGGAAAGATGATCCTCCCCAGGAAAGAGCACACAATTGGCTGTCCAGTGTCAAATAGTAAGTCCTGAAAACATGCATACAACTAATGTTGTACAGACTGAGCAAGTTATATTCAGAAATACTCTGATTTCCTAAAACCAGAGTGAAGAAAAGGCAGGAATTTTAAGAGGAC